>NW_020884966.1:818452-856770 GCF_003945725.1 Corapipo altera
GCAGCTCCTGTTCACCTCCAGAGGTGGGAATAGCTCTTGGAAGAGGCTTTCCACTGGAGGGGAACAGGAATGAACCACGGGGTATGAAACATTGAACTCCTTCAGAGCTGGGCTGCTCAACTCCCATGGGAGGGATTGCCTGCTCACACTCAGCACCTCCTGCTCACAAGTGCACAGCACAGACCCTTGGCAGGGCAGAGCAGCTCCTGGTTATCTCCAGAGGTGGAAAGAATTCTTGGAAGAGGCTTTCCACTGGAGGGGAACAGGAATGAACCACAGCAGCCCAGGGCATGAAACATTGAACTTCCTCAGAGTTGTTCAACACCCATTGTTTGCTCACACTCCTGGTCACAAATGCCACCATGGTGACAGCACAGACCCTCAGCAGGGCAGAGCAGCTCCTGTTCACCCTCAGAGGTGGAAATGGGTCTCTTATTTGCCAACCAAACCAGCTGCCTCCAGCTGAGGATTCCTTCCAGCCACACGCTGGACCCTGGCCCAGCTCTGAGCTCTCCCCACATCCCAGCTCATGGGAGGGGTGTGTGATCCTGCCCAGCTTGTGGGAGGAATGTGTTATCCTGCAGATGTGCCTCAAATGATGAGTGTGGAGTGACTTGTGCAGGATCCCACGGGCTGGGTGCCGCTTGCTCTGCCTCCAACTTTGCTGCTTTAACTTAAATTCCTACAATTAAAGCCACTGATTCTCCTGCTGTCCTCCAAGGACAAGGAGAACTCGTCCCTCCCTCCCCTTCCCTCTTCCCTCCCGTGCACTTGGATTTATCTTCACACCCTCTCTGGCAAATAAAGCATTGCCTTTATCTGCACAGAACCAGATGGGAGCAGAGGAGCTGAGGGTGGGGTGTCCCTGCTTAATTTGAGATATCCAGAAGTCTGAAGTCTGAACCAGCCCTGTGATGCTCTGTTGGATCTGGCACAGGCTCCTCCAGCTGGGATCAGCCTGGAAGGGGCTTCCCTGTGCCCTCCTCTCATCTTTGCCTTCCCCACCACAAAAATTCGGGATGAGGGGGATGCAGGGTGCTGCTTCCCAAAACACCTCTCAATTCCTGTAGCCTCAAAGCCCCCAAGGAGGTGGAGAAGGGGGTCTCTTGATGGGGTGCAAGCACCCCACTGTTATTTCAGTGCCACATCCTCAGGTGAAATATTCATTTGGAGGCAAATCTTGGGGGAAAAAATGCTATTTTCAAGTTTGTCACGCTGAGTTTCATGTGCAAAGCAACTGCCTCCCTTCAGCAGAGCAAACAGCAGATATTGGGTGCTCCTTCCTTTTGATCACTTTTTAACACTAAGCCAGTGCTGTGTTTGAATTTTGGCAGGAGAATAAGGCTTGACAAAGAGGAGGTAAAACTCAGTTAGTCTGGAGAAAGGAAGACAGAATAATTTTTTCCAGTTTACTACTAATACATGTTGTAAATTCAAGCTGTTGATTGGAAAAAAATCAGAACACAAACATTTTAGTTTTGGGGTTTTTCATGTTTGTGTCAATCTGGTACTTGGAGAACAAACAAGCTTTGATTATTTTTCATTTGAAGTGATGTTTCATTTCAAAACCTCCTCCAGTTGGACTTATTAGCTGAAAAATTGCTCAAGAAATGCTGGGATTGTAAGATATTTGTCCAATTCATTGCTAAAGTGTTTTTTTTAATTATTGTTTCAATTCATTAATAATATGAAGATCATTTCCTCCCCCCTTTTCCTCTCAAGTCCAACCATCAAAAGGCTTCTTTGCTCAGCTCAGTGTGGGTTGAAAGGGAATTTCAGCCCCTGGAAAAAGGGGATCAGGTGAGCTGGGATAAGGTTACCTGAGCCTGCAGAGCTGCCACGTTTGAGCTTATAAATCCTCACCACCCCCTCTCTGAAACAACCCAGCTTTTTGCCAGTAAAGCTTGAATGAAGTCAAACTGAAATTAAAATAAAACCAGGAAAAAAAAGGGGGAGGCGGAGAGAGAATTCTCTGAGATGGAACATTTTGGGTTGAGACGCTTTATTCTGAGCTTGAAATAAAAAAGGAGGTTAAAAAATAAAACTAAAAGGCTCATTTGACATCACATATTCAATGGTAAATAGAATATTCTTCCTTTTAACACTTATTTTCTAAAGACAACCTTTCCCAAACAACAAGACCCAAATCCCAAGAAAACAGAGAAAAACTAAATTGAGCTGGAAAACCCTGAGCCAGCCCTGCTGGTGGAGCTTTGCCAAGGGAAGCTGTGCAGGATGGCAGCCCCTGAGCCCAGACAGCTCCTGGGGTTCTCCACGCTGGCACAGCAAAACCTGGGAATGCCAGGACCTCTGGCTTTATCCAGGGAATGGTAAATCCCAGGACCTGTTGTAATGGAGAGAGAGATCCAGCTCCAACAACTCCAGCTGCATTGAAGAGACACTGCTGCCTTGAACATTGAAAGGATCTTTTCCTTCTTCCCTTCTGCACTTTTCTTGGAGGGAAAAGGGATTTGATTCAATGTAAATATTGCTTTACCATAGGAGAGGTAGTTAGGATTGTGTATATAATGTATTATAATGTTTATTTGTGTAATAATTGTAATATAATTCCCTTCCCCCCCATATTGAGTCTTGTGTTGTGTCTGGAAACCCCCTCTCACACCGGGGTGAGTTGTGGGAGGGGGGGCTTGGACTTGGAAATTGGATTTTTGGGGGTCCCAAACCACGACACCTGTGGCTTTATCTTCCCTGCAGCTTGGCCTGTCTCACGTTGTCCCTGCACAGCAAGGGGTGGTGTTCCCAAACTGGGAAGCAGGCCTTGGTAGCAAGAGTCTCTGGCTCTTTTTGGCTCATTTCCCAGCTAATCCAAAGCCCCACTGCCACGGCAGGACATCCTTTTTGCTGTGAGTTCTGTGTAGTTCCCAAAATTATCCACATGTAAAGCAGAGCAGGGTCTTGCTCTTCCCAAAGCTGGGCAGAGAACACTGGGATGAAGCCTCACTCTCACTGGGAACATGAAATCTCTGCAGCACCTTCCAGCAAGTGGAGTCCTTGGCCTGGCTCCATGCGAAGGTTGGATCCATATGAAGCAATTCTGGAAGGAAAACAACCCCCTGAGATCTGTGTCTTCTGGGGTGGGTCATGATGGGCTTCAGAGTCTGCACCAGCTCCTCTAACACCCCCCTGACAAACACCAGCTTGGTAAATGTCTGTGCTCTGCAGCAGAATTATTGGGTGTTAGGAAGGAATCCTTTCCCTGGGAGGGTGGGGAGGCCCTGGCACAGGTTGCCCAGAGAAGCTGTGGCTGCCCCTGGATCCCTGGAAGTGTCCAAGGCCAGGTTGGACGGGGCTTGGAGCAACCTGGGCTGGTGGAAGGTGTCCCTGCCTGTGGCAGAGGAGTGAAATGAGTGGTCTTTAATGTCCTTTCCAACCCAAACCATTCTGTTATCTTGGGGAAACACAACCACACTCCTGATTTCCAAAGCTTCCTAAAACATTAGGTGATAACAGCAAATATCCTCATTTTTTTCCCCATCCTGGTGTCAAAGATCCTGCAGATCCTTAGGTTCTGCATCTGGCAGTTGGAGGGACATTCCCAAAGACTCCTGAAGGAACAGCTTCTGGACCTGAAGAGGCACCTGCTCCCAGGAGAGAGAATTTTCCATGAAGTCCTCTGGAGTTGCCACCAGTGTTCATTCACTGCCAGGATCATTTGCAAAAGACCTGGATAAATATTCCATTGTCTCAGGGGAAACCAAATCACTCCCTTTTAGGCCATCCCAAGGTGTGAGCAGAAATGGAAGCAGATGTACCCTGACAGCTCTCCAGAGGAGACCCAGCCACCTCTGGGAGCTCATTCTGCAGCTCAGACAGGACCAGGGGGAGGGAACAGCCTGACCTGGAGAACCTGGAGCAGAACCAGGCACCCCTACAACCATCAGCCAGCCCCTGCAGCCACCAACCAGATGTCACCACCTAGAGATGTCCCCTGGGGGAGCAGCTCCTCCCTGCACACATCATCACCCCCGGGCACGACCACCAGAGATCCCCCCAGAGCCATGGGAATGAGGAGCCTGGGAGGATTGCAGGGGCTGCAACTCAAGGGCCACGTGGGCCAGAGAAGATGGTGCTGAGGGAGTGTGTTTGAGGAGTTTTGAGGTGCTGATCTGAGCAGGTTGTGCAGCAGCCGGGTCTTCTGCGAGCTGGTGGAGGAGGCCTTGCTTTTGACATTGTGCTTTTTGAGGTGTTTCTTAACCTAGAGGTGAAAACTCTTTCAGGGAATGGGGAAAGATGCCATCCAAGTGCTGTCTGCAATCCAAAACTGGCTCTAAGGTTCTCTCCTCAAAGCACAGGCTGTGAACTGATTCTTCACAGGACCATGAGGGATTCAGTGCTGGGGGTGCTCTCCTCCTCCTGCAGCCACTCCTGAACCACTGTCCTCTTCTCACAGGCACTGACTGAGTAGGTGGCACCTCCTGGGCAAGGCCTGTGGTGGAGACACCCACAGGGAGTGACATCCCTCTTTGGGATGGCTGGTCCAAGCTTGGGGTGGTGCCAAGTACCGGGTTCAATGCTCCTCCTCCTCCTCCTCCCTGCATGGCCACACCACTGAGCTGTGGGGTTTGGTGGTTCATGTTACTCCCATCCAGTGGCAGCTGTGGAGAAAGGAAACACATGACACTCACAGAATCCTTGCTCCTCCCATGCCAACATCCCCTTCTGCCTGGGTTGGGGGGTTATCCACAGTTAAAGGGTCGTGATCTCCTTTCCCTTCACCACAAAGAGCTTTGCTTCCCTTCCACATCTCCTACCTCTCCTCCCCCTTTCCCTCCACAGAAAACAACATTCCAAAGGCTCAGGCTGAACTTTGACAGCACCACAGAGCTCTGGGCTGGCAAATCAAGGACAGGCCTGTCCCTGGGATGTGGCAGGGAGGGGAATGTCACACCCAGCACGACTTCCCTGCTCCTGGAGATTCCTTACCCACACTCTGCCCTTCACCTCCTCAGCACCTCCCTCAAGCTGCAGAACAGCTGAACCTTCTGGAGGCAGTGGAGAGGGAGGTTGGCTGCCTGCTGCCTCTAGCATTTGCTGAGGGGGTGTTTGGCTGTTCCTGCCAGGAGCAGAAGCTGCTCTGCCTGGACCTGTTAAAAAAGAGCAAGTCTGGCTGCAAATAGGCATTTCCCCACCATTGCACTGCTCACCAACGTCAGGGAGGAGAGGGGGCTGCTGACCAGCACACAGCAGAGAGGAGGGAACTATCCTGATGGAAAACTAAACGGGATCAGACTTATTCCCAATCATTTATTTGCCCTAAATGAACACGACAAGGTAGTGAAGCTCTAACTTCACACACACTTCTTGTGTGGGGCTGCAACAAGAACAATCCTTCAAGGAGAAGGAACAAGAACAATCCTAAGGAGCATTCCTTCAATGAGAAGGAATAAAAGCAATCCAAAGCAGTGTTCCTTCAAGGAGAAGACACAAGAACAATCCAAAGCAGTGTTCCTTCAAGGAGAAGGAATAAGAGCAATCCAAGGCAGGGTTCCTTCAAGGAGAAGAAACAAGAACAATCCAAAGGAGCATTCCTTCAAGGAGAAGGAATGAGAAGGAATAAGAGCAATCCAAAGCAGTGTTCCTTCAAGCAGAAGACACAAGAGTAACCCAAAGCAGTGATCCTTCAAGGAGAAGGAATAAGAGCAACCCAAAGCAGTGATCCTTCAAGGAGAAGGAATAAGAACAACCCAAAGCAGTGTTCCTTCAAGGAGAAGGTCCTGCCAAGCAAGCTCAGAGTCGAGTCCCCCCAGCACCTCTGAGGCAGCAGCTCACACCCTGCACTGGTGCAGTTACTTTAAAAAGGCTGGGAAAGCTCAACTGTGACACCCTTTGAAAGGTTCCCACTGCCTGTACTTGTGCTCAGGGTGATGTCAGAGAGGAGGAGAGCAGCAGGAATTCTCTTGGAACATCAGTGTTGGAGGACAATCAAAACAAGTCTGAAAAGGTTTTTTTCTACAGCTCATTAACTTCAGAGGATGGGAAAGTGCCTTCCTGGCAGGTTGCTGCTGTCATCCAGTTGGTCCTTAGGTGGCAGAGGTCCAAAGAGGGTGAGAGATTCCCAAAGGGGCCCAGAGCCCTGAGTCATCCTCCTGTGGTGGGGGTCAGTAATCCAGGTGTTGACATGGCAGTGGAGAGGTGGGAAGGCTGGCAGAGCAGCAGGAGCTGCCATTGCTGGAGCAGAGTCTGGTCTCAGGGTGGACAATGGCCCATCTGTCACCTGGAAAGTCAGATGGGTCCCAGGCTGGAGAGTGGGAAGGGGATGAATTGACCATGGTGAATGGATTGCTCATGGAATAAGGTACAGAAGCTGGCTTTGGTGTGGCATGTTTGCACCTTCTCTTCCCTTCAGCAATCATGGCAGGAATCCCCCTGCTGTGCCAAGCCAAACTCTCTTTGGGAAGGCTTCTCAGGTACTTCCCTGCCCCAAAATCTGGTCCTGACTAGTGATGGAGGTGAGGGGCTTGAACACCTTCCCCTGCTCACTCTACAGAGAGCAGTAGGTGAGAGGCCACCAGCACTGACAGGAGAGGGCTGTGGCATCATCTCTGTGGCCACCACGAAGCTCCCAAAGCTGTGACACTACAGGGACCCTGCCCAGATTTTACCTGCAGTCAAACCCACGTGGCACAGCTCCTCTGGATGTGTCACTCAGGTGAACCAGCAGGGAGGGAGGTGGCAGCTCAAATGCCTGGCATTCCCCTCCCACACTCTGGGGTCGAGTTTGCCCTCTCAGCTCTTCCAGGCAGGCCCTGTGGGCTCTGGGCCAGCTCTGCTCTCCGTGGTGCTCCAGAGTGGCTGGTGCTGCTCTGCCATCCATGGCTGGGCTTGTCCAACCCAAACCAGAGCCTTTTCCAGGAAACTTTGCAGTGGCCCCAGACTCGGGTCCTTCCTGCACACCAGCTGGGAAAGAAATGGTGCTATTTTTAGCCCTGAGGTGTTGGCAAGGAATGCAGAGGATGGATCTGCATCCCACAGCCCCTCATCCCGGGCCTGCATTCCTTCCTGCCTCTGCCAAGGATTGCCAACCTTGCTGCTTCATCTCGTGCCCTTCTCCCCTGCCAGCCAGGCTCCCAAATCCAGATGAGGTGGAGGAATAGAAAAGGTTTTCCATAAGGAAGCAATGAGGGATTGAGAAAGCTTTAGGTGGGCTGTGCTCGGTAATGTCTGCATTTGGTGCCTGCAGTGCTTTTTTCTACCCATTTCCTCCTTTCTTCCCTTCTGAATTTTATTTTCTAACGGGGAAAAAATCATTTTCAAGGTCACAGGCAGGTTATGTTTGAAGGCTTTTGCAGTGGATAGCTCCAGGCTGGGTTAAAATTCTCTGTCTTGACTGGGATTCATTTCTCCTGCAATCTTTATCTCATACCTTCCTGAACCCTGTCAGAGGCTGCTGCCAACTTGGCACGACACCAAGGGCAGCAGACACTTTTCTCAGTCTTTTCTCTATTTTTTTTAACTACAGCAGTGGTTTGTTGTCTCTTTTTCTCTTCCTCCCTCTGTTTTCTCGTGGCTTCCTGTTGACAGAAATGAGCTGCTTAGCTCTGCACTCAGGACAGTGGTGAAAATGCAGCAATTCTTTATTCCAGAGGAAACTGGGGACATTCTCTGTGTATTAGAAAGGCCCAGCCCTTTTTTCCCAGTCTGAGAGATTCCTTTGCACTGGCTCTTTATGTGCCATCTGTGTCATCTTTCAAGTTATGACCCCAAAATTGGGGCAAGAGCATCACCTCACCCCTCTTGTGGGATGCAAACCCAAGGACTTGACTGTATACAGGAATTAAAGAGCTGTGCTGTTGTGCTGTGGGAAAATTAACTTTAAATAACCTTCCTCCATGGTCCCTGCACCTCCAACCCAACCAGCAGCTCCCATCCCAAACTGCTCTGATCCCAGAGCCACAATCTCCAGCTGGGAAAATGCCTTTGGAGAGGAGAAAAAATGCTGTACACCAATAAATAATGGGAAGTGATGCTCCTGTCTGGGGGCTATCTGGGAGGTAGAGCTACAAATTCAATGTACAGGTACAATTTACATCCCTGGAGCCAAATACATGAAAGAACCAACAACTAAATTCATGTCTGCTGAAAGGTTGGGGCCTCTCAGGGGACAACCAGGGACACACTTTGGCTTCTCTCTAGATTTAAGGCCTTGACTTAATAGACTTTATCTCCACTCTCCTGCTTTTAACAGGGGCAGATGACCCTGTATTTGCAAGGACAGAATAAAGCACAGATAAATTGTTCTTATATTAACAAAGGCCTGGAAGCAAAGTCACTGGATGATAGGATGTGCTGGACATTCATTGCATGGGACAGCTGCCAGCCCTGCTCAAGGTCCCTCAAGCACTGTCACCTCTGGGGTGGCACCAGAGGTGTGTTCCATGTTCCCATGGAACAGCCCTAGCCAAAAATCACTTGTGAGCACCACTGAGAGCTCCCCAAGCAGCAGCTCAAACCCCAAACCCTGGGTCCATCTGCCCCCTCTGCCCACACTGAAGTTATTCCTCTGCTGGGTTTTCTCTCTTCCTGGGCTTTGGGTCCCTCCCAAACTGTGGGAGCAGCAGGATCACCTGTCTGACCTGTCTCACAGAGCAGGTCAGGTTGAAAGGGGCCCAGGGGCTCATCTGGTGCCACCTCTCTGCCCCACCAGGGTCATCCCAGAGCACAGGGCACAGAACTGCTTTACTCCAGCCACTGTCCTACTTTTCACCCCACTGGCTTTGCTGGGGCACACTTGTGTGGTTACAAGTGATTTCTGTGCTTAAGGGCTCTCTAACTTTCCCACTCAATTATATTTCCCTCCCACCACCTTTGGCTTCGACCAGTTTGTCCCAGCAGCAACCAGCTGCCTGGGTCAGTAATGATCCAGTCCTGGACAAACAGCCCCTACCAGGAGTTGTTCTCACAGCTCTGGTGTTGTCACTGCTGCAGATTTATGACAGTGTCACCTGGGTGTTGGCAGAGGAGCAGCAGCCTAAGGAAAGCAGAGGTATCCATTTTTTGTCCCCTGAGACCAGAATCTCTCAGTGTACAAGCACAGTAACATTTTTCTGGCCCTGTTTGAAATGCTTTGCCTTGATCTGCCTTTGCCTTTATGCTCAGTCCCAGCTGATGTCCTACACGTGTCCCCAGGCCAGTGCCAACCCCTGGCCCTCCCTCCTCCCTTTTCCAGCTGGAGTTCCCATCACACAGCAGAAATAACATAAACATAAGCACAGTCATGAAACACAAAGGGAGAGGATGAGGCTATTTCTGAATTCAGCACCAATCAGCCAGGCTGGGTGGGTAATATCTGATGTTCTCTATCTCAGTTGTTAGGGAGCTGCTGCTGTTGAATATTATCCTGCTCCTGGAGTACAGGAGGGAATTTATACCCAGACCTGTGCCAGCACATCAATTTACAGCCTGTGCACAGCCTGCCCTTCACTCACTTGCACTCTGCATCCTCCAGTCAATTCAGGGAGTGAGTAAAAACCACAGGAGAATCCAGAGACCTGATTCCTCTCCATGATGCATCTCTGCTGTGCTCCCAAATAAAAGCAGAAAGCAGCCTTGTTAATGGGAACTCCTCTGGAACTCAGTGCAGTGGCTTTGTCTTTAATGTTTTCTCTCCCATGAGCCAAGAAACCCCAACCCTTTTCATATAAATCACAGAACTGTCAAGGTTGGCAAACAGCTTTAAGATCATCAAGTCCAACCATCAGCCAGCACCACCACCCTGCTCACCACTAAACCACGTCCTCAAGTGCCACAGCCACAGGTTTTTTGGAACATTTCCTGGCCTGGTGACTCTACCACTGCCCTGGGCAGCTGTGCCAGGGCTGGACAACCCATTCCTTGAAGAAATGTTTTTCCTAATACCCAACTAACCCCCCCATGGTGCCGTTTCCTCTCCTCCTGTCACTCGTTCCCTGGGAGCAGAGCCTGACCCCCACCTCGCCACGAGGATTTTTTAATATTTTCCTTGTTCTTTGACGTATTTATCCCTCTGTTCTCGTCCTTGTGCCTTGCTGAGACTCAAAGCCAACCCACAGCCAGCTCAGGCTGGGTCAGGGACACCAATTCCAGCAGGCAGGGAGGGGGAGGACGAGGTGGAAAGCAGAGCAAACATTGATATCTTTTGGGATGGGCTGCTGAGCCATGTCTGCAGGAGCTGGCACGTGTGAGCTCCCAGGCTGGAGGACAGGCCCGTGTTTGCACTGCAAAATAGCTGCCCTGTGACCTGTTAACCACAGGATAGCATTCCAATGATGTCAAGACAATGATGTTGGCTGCTTAAATGCCAGTTATCAGCAGCAGGGATTGCAGGAGGATGCTGAAAGAGCCAAACACACCAATAAATCCAACTGAAACAGTGCTGACAACTGCAGGGCCCTGGGGCTGCTGGGACCTGGGTCTGTTTTAAGTAAAACACTGCAGTGTGGGAAGCACAGATCACTCAGAGGCTGATTAACCTCAATCCAAGGCTGAATATCCTCGGATTTTGGGAATGTCTCAGATACTGGAGGTCACCTACCCCATATCCTCCTCTCCAGGACAGTCTGAGCTTTGAAATGGCTTTAAAGAGTTACAGGTCACAACAGAAATAGGCTTTATTCTCCAGGTTTCATGGAATCATAGGATGGCCTGGGTTGGAAGGGACCTTCATCATCATCCAGCTTTGAGAACACTGAACTTCTCCAGGACTGAGGCACAAACAGAGCTTCTCCCTGAACCTTCCCCTTGGGACACGGTCAGGAAAGGCAGAAAGAAAATATAAACCTCTTGGGAGGCAGGAAAAACAGCCCCACTTGTGCAGAAATAAATTGGGCAACAATTACATGGCAGAGGGGGGAAATTACAGCAGCAAGGAAGGAGGAGTTCCCTTAATCATCCTGTGTTAGGGCAGGGAATTGAAAAATAGTGGCGAGTCTGCCAGGGAATCCTCTGCCCAAAACCTGGGATCAACTGCAGAGCTGCACCCTGCTCGAGAGCTGGGACAGGAAAATGCATTGCTGCCCATAAAACACACCTCCCAGAGAATTACACCCTCTTATTTGTCATGCCAAGGTGGTTGTGTGGGGGGAGAGGGGGGAAAATAAATGCTACAAACACTCTCTGTTGGGAGTTTGTCTCCTCAGCCCAGAACATAAAACTCAGAGCTGCTTGTGGGAACAAGGGTTATTTACAGCCCATCTTTTTGGATGAAAGCCTCCTGGAAGGGAGGGGGAAGGTGTTTTTTTCTCCATCACAGGTCTGGCCCTTGCCTGGTGTGGATCTGGGAGGAATAAAAGTGTAAGAGCCTCGAAGAGAGAGAGGAAAAATGGTGTTTTCCTCTGAGGTGTCTTGCCCAAGGCCACGCTGATAAATCCACTGTGCTTTTCATTTATGGAGCCCTTAATGAATGTGCCCAGGAAAATGAATTCCCCCAAAGGAAGGAAATTTTTTCCTGTGGTGGAAAACCCAGCAGCAGTTCAGGAGAGGAACCTTCTGGGTGCTTGGGCCAAGCTCTGACCCCTCCCTGCACCCTCAGATCCAGCTGTGCCAGGGGTTTGTCTCCACTCTGGAAGCCACAGGGATCTCTTTGGTAACCCATAATCTCTTTATAACCCATAACCAGGGGTTATAAGTGGTTGAACCCCCAGGTTGGGGCTCAGGGGACAGTTTGTTCTCTCACAGGTGGGTTGCAGAGCCAAAAGAAATCTCTTCTCTCTTCCCCACTGATAAAAAGATAAAAGATAAAAAGAAAAGAGAAATCACCCCTGGGGAAGAAGGGCAGTTTATGGGCCACTGATTAAGAACTCACATTCATATTAATCCTATTTTAATAATGATTCAAAGTTTCCCTTATTTTAAAAATGATTCAAAGTTTCCCCTATTTTAATAATGATTCAAAATTTCCCCTATTTTAATAATGATTCAAAGTTTCGCCTTTTCTTTGAGGAACTTCCAGTTCAGGGTGAGGAGCTCAGAAATCCAGCATTTCCTTGGAGCAGCCTCAGACCTGCTGGCCCAAAAATTGCTTCTTGTGTGGAATTCTCTGCTTTCACAAGTGCTTCAGCTGAGGAGTTGCACGTGCAGGACACCAGATGAACCCAGATGGGAGAACTGGCTTGTGGGCAGGACAAACAGGGCTGGAAAAAGAAGTTTTACCAATTGACTTTGTGGATGATTTTGCCTGAGCTTTCTGCCTGGGCACCTTCCAGAGCATTCCCAGCTCCTCTTTGCACCATGTGTATGATTCCAGGGAGAACCACTGCCCAGTACTGGAAATAAAAGAGGTGCCAGGAGGTTTTGCCACCTCCTGGCAGTGCCTTCCATCCAGGAGCATCCCCACCCAGCCTGTGCTGCCGGGATTAGGAGCTGTCCTGCTGAAAACTCTGCATTTGGGGGGAAAAAAAGAACCCATTTCCTGCCCTGGGACATGACCTGGAAGAGAACCAAGCTCAGACCCCCCTGTTTTATGGGAAAACAACTCCCTGTGTCTCTGCATCTGTGAGCTGGGGAACAACACACTGGGTTCCATGGGGAGTTACTCTTTAAAACTAGTTGAAGCCACACTTGAAACAAGTTTTTTTTTCAGGATTTTTAATATGTAAGATTGCAAGAGAGCAGCCAGTTGGTGTTTAGCTTCACAAGAGCTGAAAGAAATGTCTTTAGCAATGCTTAGCTGGCTCCTCTCCTGAGAGCATCCCCCCAAAAAAAGGGCTAAAAACCTCTGCTAGAAACACCTGCCTTTAAAGCACGACTTCAGAAGTGCTATTCTTGAATGTAAAGAGCGAGATTTGTGGATGATAATGGACTTGTGAGATTCACAGAGCTGGAGGAAGAGGTGGGATTTGGGGAATATGCACAAAAGATGTCTTTGGATGGAGTTGGCAGCCTGGTAACAAGCAGCAATAAATTGTAGCAGGAGAACCTGGAGATCCCCAGGCATTTCAACACAAAAATCAAGTTTTTTCCTGCTTCCAGGCCGTGGCAGGGAGCAGGGGAGGAGAAGAGGAGAGTGGAAGCAGCTCTGGGCTGATTTACCAGCTCAGGGAACAGTTTATGGAGTAGGTTTGGTGTTAATGGGTGGTTCCATCCTGCTGCTCTCCAGGAAACTTTCCTGCAGCCCCCTCTGGGTTTTCAGAGCTGTTTGAAATTAAAAAGGGGGGGAAAGCAGGATGTGCCCCCTCCAGGGAGGGGTGAGAGGAGGTGCTGCTGACCCCCCACACCTCCTGGGGCTTTGGCTGCTCCTCCAGCACAGGGGAGAGACTGAGCCCCCAGAGCTCCTGCTCTGCTCTCCCCTCACTCCTCCCACAGCCTTGGCCACTTCCCCTGGGAAACTTCAGCACAGGGGGTGGATGCTGGAGGAGAAAAATCCCTGGCACTGCCTGTTCCCCCCCCCAGGAAACCTTGGGAGAACAGGGATTTGTGGGCAGGTGAGTCCCTGTGCAGCCCTCACCCCTCTCTGATGAACCCAACACAGTTTCTGGGTCCAGGGGCAAACAAACTGTTTGTAGGGTTTTTTTACTGCATCTCTTGAAGGACAAATTTGGGAGATCTGCTGGGCTGGCTGAGCCCAAAGCTGGCAGGATTCAGGTGGGAAATTCCTCCAACAACCCTTCTCTTCCTCCTGCTGGGAGAGCTTCCTGCTGCCTCTCAACACTTCCCACTCCTTTCTTGGTGCTGATTTTTCCTCAGGCTCCCCCTGGGCTGTGCCTTGCCCAGCAAACAGAGACATCAGGAGCATCCCTGTGGATCCCAGAGCCAGGGTTTTCCTCACAGCTCCAACCTCCCCCTGGCACACACGACTCTCCCACTGCAGGGTTTGCAGCCACAGCTCAGCCCAAATCACTCCAGAGAGTTTTGCTGCATTTGGGGGAAAAAAAAAGAACCCATTTCCTGCCCTGGGACACGACCTGGAAGAGAATCAAGCTCAGACCCCCCTGTTTTATGGGAAAACAACTCCCTGTGTCTCTGCATCTGTGAGTGGGGAACAACACACTGGGTTTCATGGCGAGTTACTCTTTAAAACTGAGTTGAAGCCACACTTGAAACAAGTTTTATTTTCAGGTTTTTTAATATGTAAGATTGCAAGAGAGCAGCCAGTTGGTGTTTGAGTTTGTGGCTCAATCAGGCTGGAGGAGCCTCCTGGATGCTTTTTTCCAGGGAGGCAAAGCAGCTTCTTGCCTCGCTGAGTTTCTCCCTGCTCCACTTCCTCGGGCTCTCCAGGTTCAGCAAAATCCCTCAAACTCTTCTGAAATCCAGCAGAAAATAAATCCCTCCTGCCCCAAGCTGTCACTCACGGTGCTTTACACCACCAAGGAAGGTTCTAGTCACTGATCCCGTGAGTTTGGAGGGGTGTTGGTGGATTTATGGCACATTTTCCACCCTCTGTGCCCATGGGGTTGTGTGTTGGGGGCTCAGGGGGCTCCCACCTGCCCCATGTCCCCAAGTGTCACATCCACAGGGGCTTTTAAACCCCTCCAGGGATGTGACTCCACCCCTGCCCTGGGCAGCTGTGCCAGGGCTGGACAACCCTTTCCATGAAGTTCAGAAAACCCTCTCAAGAGGAAAATGTGGTCTTGTCTCATTTCTAACATTTCACAGCAAAGTGGCAATTTGATTTAGTGGAATCCACTTCAGATCAAAAAGCCCAAATGAATCATTTGGATTTTCTTGGTTTGGTTCAGAAATGAAGGGTTTTATTTTTAGGTGGATAAACCAGACAGTTCCAACTTATGTCTTTAATCCTTTTTATTTTTAACAGGTTGATGTAGTGAAATATTGATGGCAATCTGTAATACTAAACCCAGCAATTATATACTAAATATCCACTTAATATATGTGTGTGGAAACCTATTTAACAGCATATTTAATACAACCCATGAAGGCCAGTGTAACACAATGTAAAACCCAATCATGTTATGAAATAGTTCCACATTTTATGGTAATAAAGAAGTAAAATGCAAACAAGCCCAGACCAGTGTTACCTTGGTGTTGCTCTGATTTTAATTCTGCTATATTTTACACGCACCACAGAGCAAGACAACAAGAATTGGTCCCTGAAAAGCTGCTTTGTCTGGGCTCTGCTCCAGCAGGACAAGAACCCATCCCAGAGCAGCAGCATTTCCCAGGGAAGCAACAAACCAACCCAGCTGGAAGATGTGGGCTCCAGAACACCATTCCAGAGCCTGTCTAGCCAGGGAGAACATGGGAATAATTAGTGCCAGGGTCACATGGAGCTGTGAGGGCACTGCCAGCACTCCCTGTCCAGGGAAAATGTGCCCACAAGGGTGGCAGGTCCCATCCCACACTTGGCTGCTCTGATGGATCCTGCTGGGTCTGATGGATCCTGCTGGGTCTGATGGATCCTCCTGGGTCTGATGGATCCTCCTGAGTCTGATGGATGCTCCTGGGTGTTATGGATTCTCCAGGGTCTGATGGATCCTCCTGGCTCTGATGGCTCAAATTCTCAAGCCGCTTCCAAACAAATGGTCTCAGAGAAGCACCAGGGTCCTGAGCACCTTCTTAGCAGGTTTGGGGTCCCAAAGTCCCAGTTATCCACTCAGGCTTTAGTGTCTTATTAAGTCATCTCAGGTATTTTTTTGGACAGTCTGTCAGCAATTCAGCCTGGACTGTTTTAGTGGCATGAAGACAACCTGGCTGTGCCATCTGGGCAGATGAACCAGCACAGCTCTGCCTTCGTGTCCTGCAGTCTCAGCTCAGTGGAGACAAGAGGGATGGGGTTTAAACTGGCTGTTGAGAGCCCTCTGTGCCCAAGAACACTCCTCCTGCAGCGGGGGAGAACCCAGAGCCATAAATAATGCACGGACCCCTCTCCCGGAGTTCCTCCAGCCTCGCATTCCTCGGGGACTCAGCCAATATTCTTCCTCTCATCTCTTTTGTGTGGCTGCCGAGTGGTGGGCGGCTCTGGGAGAAGGGAGAGCCCCTCCGAGGTGCTGTGCTGATCTGCTTTCACATCTTCCTCCTCCTCCTCTGTGCTGCCTTCCCAAAAATCCCCGTGCCCGGGCGGTGTCGGAGCGGCAGCGCTGCCAAACTCCCCTCCCGGAGGGTTGGATTTGCAGCTGGGTTTGGGAAGGAGATTGGCTTCGTGTGTTCAGCTAAATGGGATTTTAGAGCACAGGCAAACGGGGGCAAACGGGGGCAAACTGTGCCTGGCACTGCTGCCTCCTGGGGAAATGAGGCGGGAGGTTTTGGCTGCTGCGGAAAGGCAGGAAACAAAAGGTGGGTTTCTCTCTCCAGGCTGATGGAAATGCTGCCCTGAAAACGGGTTTGGAACTCGCTGGGGCTGCTGAGGGGAGGGAGCCAAACCTCCCAGCTGCTGAGCAGGTGCCTGAGATCCGAATTCATTGGTGTGGCCTTCCCAAAATGCCAACAAGCTGTTCAGAACCTGAACCTGCTCGTGGTGTGTCTGAGACTTAAAAGGAGTATCCAGGTTGTCTTCATGCCACTAAAACAGTTCAGGCTGAATTGCTGACAGACTGTCCAAAAAAATATCTGGGATGACTTAATAAGACACTAAAATCTGAGTGGATAACTGGGACTTTGGGACCTGCTAAGAAGGTGCTCGGGACCCTGGTGCTTCTCCAAGACCATTTGTTTGGAAGCAGCTTGAGAATTTGAACCTCCACGCCCACGTTCACCTTGGGCTGTGCTCATCTCCACTCGAGCCCCCCCTTCAGGGGGGATTTGTGGTCCATGGGCTGTCCCAGCTGGATTTCTGCTGGGTTACAGCCCCTGGCTGGCCCACACGGGGCACTCAGGGCAGAGCAGCTCTGTTGAAGGTGTCACACTGACACGCATTTCTCCTGCAGAGCAGCCCGAGGTGACTTCAGCTCTGACCTACTTCAAAGCCAGGCTGGTTTTGTCCAGGCAGCAGCTGCATTTGAAGGCAAAGAGGTAAAAGGAAAAGCTGCTGAAATCCTGTTTCCTGGTCAGAGGTTTGTGCCCCCAGAGAGCCTCAGAGCTGCTGCACTTTGTTGGCCACTCTTCTGTCGGCTCCTTGGTTTTCCTGCCACGTCTTTCCCGAGCACGAGCTCGGCCCTGGCTCTCCCAGCCAAGCAGAGGTGAGCAGGCTCTGTTAGTCACTGCAGCATTTGCACAGCCCTCAAATGGGAGCAGCAATTAACTCCAACATGTTTATCTACAGGAATTATGACTTTGCATTGCTCTCTCTACCAGCAAAGTGCACTGGGCTCCCACCAAGTATCCACACAGCCCATGAATTCCTTTTTTTTTAATGAGTTCTGGATCTTTAGAAGAATCACATTTAGCTTTGTCTATGTGTTTTCTGTCTCTCAACACCCTCCTGAAGATCTGGGGCTCCTGAGATGTTTCTCAAAGGTCCCTTATTACCACATATCCTGGTTTGCTTCCATTCCCCACCTGGATGGTGGGAAAAGCAAACAAGCCAACAGACCTTGCTCTGGGAACAGAAGGCACTGAGGTGCTTCAGAGTGTCAGTGACACTATATTTGGATTTTAAGGGAATTTCTGCAGGGCCCTGAATATTCCTGGGAATTTCTACTGCCTTGGCAAGGAGGATTCAATCCACTTGGCTGCTGGGCCTTCCCTGCAAGACTCCCATTCACAGAGTCCCCCCCGTCTCACACCGCAGGCAGCGTGTGACACAGAACACATTCCTGATTTGTTTCTGAGCTTGATGCCTCTCCTCAGATGGTGCTGGAGGCTGCTGGGGTGTGGGCTGGCTCTGCACACCACGCACACTCCCTGCAAAATGCTCTGCTGAACAAACATTCATTAAAAACCGGCGAATGTGAATTATAAGTGACTGTGTGAAGGTGCTGCTGAATTGACAACATATGCACGGAGCCAGAGCAAATGGGCTGGAACTCAGCAGTGAGGGATGGGAAGCTCTCCCATCCCAGGCTCACACACAGCTCAGGGTGATGCTGAGCTGCTGGTTGGGGCAGATCCTGCACACTTCTGGTGTATTTTCACCAGCACGACCCTGTTGCTGCTGAGCAGAGGTGATTCCAGTGCCCAGGGGAGCTCTGGCAGAGCCACCTCCACCCACTGAGCTTTACTGCCTTCGTCCCACACAGCCAGCATGGATTTGCTCCTCAGTCTCACTGGTTAAGCAGAGCATCCCACCCTGTGCAGCAGGAGCAGCCCAGGCCCAGCCACCCTGATCCACAGTTCTCCTCTCCATCAGGATAATCCCTCTGCAAACGGGTTGTAGGTGAAGCTGCAAAGCCCTGAGGGGTTTCAGCAGCAGCAGCTCCAACTGCAGCACAAAGGGAGGGCAGCAGGGTCGTTGCTCCTGCCAGCGGAGCATTTGAGCTCCTAATTTAGGATTCAAAAGGGGACAGAGGGGACTCAGAGCACAATCCCAGTGCTGCCACTAAAATCAAGCACGTTCAGCACAAAGCCAGTCCCAGCCTCATTAGCCAACACCCCCTAAGTCAACTGAAGGGACTCTAAATTAGCCCCCATCTGCACTTTGGCTTGTCCTAAGAGCATCACTGATGCCAGACCTCAGACTCACCCACTCCAGGGATCCCAGAGCACCTTCCAGGGGAGTTATTTGCAGTCCAAGCCCGCTCCACAACCCCTTGGATGCGGCTCCAGGTTTGCCGGGAACGTTTCCATTCCACACAGCCCTAATTAACAGCGGCAACAATCCCTTCCCATCGGCGGGAGGGAAACCCCGGTGGGCAGAGGGAACATCCCACGGCCTCCTCTCTCTGGGAAACCCCAGGGCAAACTTCCAAATGCTGCAGCACATTCCAGCCTGGCGGGGGAGCCGGGCTTTGCAAAGGAACCGCCTTTGCTCTCCCTCATTTAGGGGATAATAGCCCAGGTGCTCTGTTTCGTGAGACGACAATCAGAGCTCCCGGGCGGGTCAAATCGAGACCAACTCATTTCTGAAGAGGGGGTTTATTAATGTGCTTTCCAATAAGGTCTCCGTTTCTCTCCCTGTTGTGTTGAGAGCTCTGGAAAGCTTTGGGTCAGCATCACTCCAGCCAGTGCTGTCCCCCCTTTTTCTCCTTTGCTGCTCAGAGACCCCATAAATCAGAAAGAACATTGTATTATTTTTAAGCATTATACACATTATATTTATGTTAAGCATTATACACATTATATATCCATTATATACATTATATAATGGATATTATATATACATTATATGTATATAATATAATGTATATTAATGTATAATTAATAATGTATATAATGTATATTATATATATAATATATATAATACATATATAATATATAATGTATATTATATATGTATATATAATATATATGTATATATAATATATATACATATATATATGTATAATATATGTATAATATATGTATAATGTATATTATATATGCATTATGTAGCCATTTTTGCACAATGTCAAATCCAACACCATCCCAGGGGCTCACAGATGTGATACCACTACAGGCAAACAAAAATCCCCTCACATCCAGTGCCTTGATTTCCATCAGACTGGCCTTCAGCAAGATCCTCAGGGTGTTCTTACCACCCCTTGAAGGTGAAAACTGAATAACACTCAGGTGTGTCCTCAACTTGACACCAACATGTGAGTTTGAGGGATTCATGTGGGTTTGAGGGATTCAGAGCAGTTCAGATCTCACACTCCTGTTTTGGGCAGCTGCTCAGAGCGAGTCACAGGAACACCCTCAAGAGAAGCTGCTGAACTTCCACGTGGGATCTTCCCCCAGCCCTGGGCAGGGTTAAACACCCCCAGGACTTGCACAAAATATCACTGTGTCCAACCAGAGCTGGCCAGGGGCTGAGTTAATGGAACTTCCAGGTCTGATGAGCTGGGTGTTAAAATCTCCCCGTGGCCAAGAAACACAGAATTCACACTCTGTGCCTCCAGGAACTCAGGGGAAAGAGCTTTCCAGGACATGGCTGTGTTTTTCCAGCTTTTCCAGGCACCTCACCATCTTTGCTGAGCCCAGATCCAGGTGTGCACCCAATCCATTCCTTCAGAACAGGGAAATGTTGGTGTGTATGGAATTGGAGAGGTCCTGGAGTACAGGCCCTGGCACCCACATCACCTAATCCCATCTGCCAGGGATGATCCTGCCTTAAACCCTGCTGGGCTCTTTATCCCCATTATTCCCACCGAGCAGTCACTTCAGGATTTCAGTCCTTCAAGGAATAATAATTAAAAAAAACTCCTTTCTAACTTCCAGCCTCGAGTTATCTATGACCAATTTACACCCTTTGCTCCCAAGGCAGCACATGGTTCAGCTGGAATGGCTCCATTTCCCCCTCAGGGTTTATCCCTCAGTGTGTTTTCCACAGAGCAATCCCAGCCCTTCACACACTTAAACCAGCTCAGTTCTCATCATCTCCCCTCCTAGAACAGGTGTATGAGAAATAAAAATATGAGTTTATAGGCGTATCATGAAGTTGTGAGGTATCCAAGTCTCAGAGTGGACTGGGGTACTAGGGTCTTATTTGGCCAGTTAAGGGAAATATAAAAACTCCTAAAAATTAAAATCTTTCAGGTCATGTGAGAGTTTGGTACACAGGGGTTTCTTTTCTCTCTTCAGGCTAAGAACAAAGGAAGATCCATCACTTTTGACAGAGGATGGCCAGTGGCCAATTAAAAAGAAGGGAAAGCCCCTTTCAGAGAAAAGAAACCTTTTTAGGTAAAAGTGAATATGTTAAGCTTATCTGAAAAAGGTGGGATTTTTGTAAAACTATAAAATGCATGAAATTTAAACCCAAGGGATCTTTTCTCCCCGAAGAACTTGGTGTGAGACCAGACCCAGCACGCTGAATAAATTCTTTCTTTTGTTTCATGAGTTTTTGCCGTCCTTCTAAATTCAAGAGAGAAGTTTTTCTCACAGGCATCTCTTTTCCTTAACCCCCCTCATCCTCTCACTCTGCTCCAGGCTGGTGGAATGAAAACACCACCTCCTCCAGTGGCATCAGCACCTCCTGAGCTCTGGAAGGAAGAGCTTTGGAAAGAGCCTTGGCAAGGTTAAAGCAGCCACTTAATTAAAATAAAAAACAAACCACCAGTCAGGACCTCTGTGATATTATTGTGGTGATTTACAGAACTGCACACAAATTCCCAGGTATGGACTGCTTGGAACACTCTGTGTGTCCCCTGGGATGGATGTCCCAAACAAGCAGGCAGGGCTGGAGCACTCACAGGTCTTTCTCAGAGATGTTTGAGGTCCGAGCTCTTCAAAATATTAATTTTAATGTTGCACCATCACAGAATCTCAGAATGGTTTGGGTTGGAAGGGGTTTTAAAGATCATCCAGTCCCACCCCCTGCCATGGAAGGGACACTTCCACTGGCCCAGGTTGCTCCAACCTGGCCTTGGACACTTCCAGGGATGGAGGAGCCACAACCTCCCTGAGCAAACCCTTCCAGTGCCTCCACAACTCCCAGAGATGGGACAATCAATCCTTCCCTATATTGCAGAGTTCCTATATTGCAGGTTTATCCAACCTGTAGGGATGGATGAGGAGAAAAGCCACACGTAGCTTTAGGGACAGGTGATGGTTTCATGAAGGTCTGGAAATCCCAGCTGGCAAGAGCAGCTCCCAGTTCTCAGCTCCAAAATTCCATCCTGGAGGTGAGTCCACACCCACTGGAATGTGTCTGGAGCTGAGCCTCAGCTGCCCCACGTGGCTCACGGAGGGGAATTTGGGTTCTGAAGAGGAACCTTTTCCACTGCACCCTGAAGTCTTAAATATTATTGTTCCCTCTTGAGTGTGGGTTAAGGGAGGAAAACAGTGATACTTTTCTCTTGGCTCTTTTGCAGCTCTTGTAAAGGCATATAAAAATAATAATGAGCCACTCAAGCACTTTAAGCAGTCAGGCAGTGATGAATGAGACCCACTAAAACCCTTCTGTCTTTGCCAAGGGCACTCTGGATTATACTTGAACCTGTTTTAGCCTCAGCACTTAACCTTCTTTTCCACAAAGTTGCCATTGCACAACAACAACCAGGATGGAGCTCAAAATAACAAGTTGAAGGAATGGTTCCCTGAGAGGAAAGGACTATTTGCTTTACAGTTGGGGCTGGGGGTTTAAAGTGTAATTTATGTGCTTGCTAAACCTCAGAATTTTAAAGAAATGGGAATATAATTCTGTGTTACCAGTAAAGGAAGGAGGAAAGGGAAGAAATTCAGCATGAAAGAGTTTTTTTTATGACAGTTCGGCATGAAAAATGTGGGGAAAGAAGAGAAACAAGCATTATTTGCAGAAATTATAGGACTTTTCCACAGAATCCCAGAATCAATGAGGTTGGAAAAGACCTCCAAGACTCACAAGTCCAACCTGTGACTGATCCCCCCCTTGTCCCCCAGCCCAGAGCACTGAGTGACACATCCAGTCCTTCCTGGGACACCTCCAGGGATGGGGACTCCAAACCTCCCTGGGCAGCCCCTTCCAATGTTTAACAACCCTTTCCATGAGGAAATTCCTCCTGCTGTCCAACCTGACCCTCCCCTGGCACAGCTGGAGGCCGTTCCCTCTCCTCCTGTCCCTTGTTCCCTGGGAGCAGAGCCCGACCCCCCCCCGGCTCCCCCCTCCTGTCAGGGGGTTGCAGAGTCAGAAGGTCCCCCCTGAGCCTCCTTTTCTCCAGGCTGAGCCCCCCCAGCTCCCTCAGCTGCTCCTCAGGGGACTTCAAATGGAGACCCACACAGATGTCCTCACTCCCTTGATCTCAAATCCTTTCTTGGAGACAGAATCCCACAGGCAGCAGGAACTCCTGGGACCTCGAGGACCAGGTGCTGGTCCTGCTGTGCTCTGTGTTGCTTTTGCTGCCTGGAGCAGGACATGGAATTCCACTTTCTCCTTGGATTCAGCCACAGACCTTGCTGCCACCAAACCACAGAATCCTGAGTGGGAAAGGACCCCCGAGGTGCCACTGCAGTGGAAATGCTGCCCAGCTCCCAGCCACCCACGTGCTGCCCACACCCAGGGCAAGCTCCGAGGCCCAAAGGCACAGCTGGAAGCTCCTGGTGCCTGCAGGGAAAGAGCTGGGGTGTTCCCTTGGGAATATCCTCTGCCATCCTTTGCCTATCCACACTCACCAGCCCAGGCACTGCTCCCAACTTCTCCCCTCTCCCAGTTTGCACTGGGCAGGCAGAAAAACCCACCCCAGAGTTCCTGGACACAGTCTCCCAACTCTGGAGCAACACACAAAACCCACCCAGATGGATCATGGAATCGTGGGTCTGTTCAGGTTGGAAAAGACCTTCGAGGTCATCAAGTCCCACCCAGCCCCACCACCACATTCATCACTAACCCACGTCCTCAAGTGCCACAGCCACTTGTTTTTTGGGCACTGCCAGGGGTGGGGATCCACCCCTGCCCTGGGCAGCCTGTGCCAGTGCTTTATGATACTTTCCATGGAGAAATTTTCCTTAATATCCAATCTGAGCCTCCCCTGGAACTACTTGAGGCTGTTTCTCTCACCTCAGGAACGTGGGATTCCCCACAAGCAGCGAGAATCACAAGTCTAAAAGTGGGATTTGGGGCATCCCTGCTGTGCTGGATGACCCCAAACCATCACCTGCACCTTGGAACCATCACCCTCCTCAACAACCAGCTGCCAACACCTTGTCTGACAAACCCCCCGGGGCTGAGGGGACCCCAAACAGCTGGAATGTCTCCAGCCTGGATGTGCCTGCACAGAAGGAGAGGAGAAACGATTCCAGGTGGGATCAGAAGATGGAGCTGCTGGGGCCCAGCTTGGAGGAGGAATGATGGGTGATCTGAAAGGTTTCTCAGCACAAAAGCCACATCCTGACTCCTGGTTTTGTCGTTTTTAATTCAAGTGTTTGTGTCTTTTTTGAAAGACAAGAGCAATGACGAGAACATACTTGACTCAGACATTTATTTCTCCTCCTGATAGGAAAAAAAAAAAACAGCATGGAAGGGCCAGAACACACAAAGGGCTCACAATAACTGTGTGAACAACTCATCCCCCAGGTTTAGATATTACTGTGAACACCTCCCTGATTTACAACAAAATAAATGCCCAGCACGTTTCCCTGCCCCTAGTGACCAAACTGGCCTTGCTTGATCTCCACAACTGGTTTGTCTCTAAACTGGGAATGCACAGTATTTATATATAAACATAATGATTTGTATTTTTGGCCTCTTTCTGGAAGGAAAAAAAAAATACTTAAATGTGATATGCAGAGATCCAAGTCTTCTTTACTAACACTTGTTCATGCAGGACTCTTAGAGAAATATTTGATCTTGTGCAATAATAAATGGCTGGATTTTTTTTAATGCATTGAGCCTGATCTTTTTTACACTGAACACAATGGCTGGAAAATTGTTTTTATCTATAATACGACTGAAAATGCTCCATTATATTACTGCAGTTAATAGTTTTGTACTACTGATGTTGAAGAGATTCTCAGAATAAAGGGTTAAATGTTGCATTAACATTAACTGTGGTGGCTGTGCTTTAACCCCCTGCATTACACAGGTTTGAAACATGGGAGGAAAATGTGCTGCAATTAATTGTTCCAACCAACAGCACAGCAAGTGAGGGAGTAATTTGGGTTAGAAACACCCTTCTACATTTAAAAGCATTCCAAAGGGAAAGGGAGGTGGACAGTTCACTCAGGGATGAGGCTGTTTAGCACTTGCAGAAGCTGCCTGGGGTTTGGGAATAGCCCTGGATGCTCAGGTACACCCTGATTTGAAAATACAGCAAGAAAAGCTTTCAAAATGGTTTTTTGAGTGAAGGCATTTGTAGAAAAATCTGTTTGGTTTGAATTCCTCCTGCACAGGAATGATGGATGTCCCTGTGTCTGCACAAAACCACAACCCATCCTCTGCAACGAGTTAAAGCAAATCCCCTCTCTTATTTAAAGTTTAATCGATTTTAATAATAAATATTTAACAATCAACATAAACCAGGCAAACAGCTCTTTGCCCTGAGGAGATGACAATTTATTGCCAATAGGAATGGCAGCAGGAATTGACAATTTATTGCCAACAGGAAGACAGGGAGAGCCCTGTATTGACAGGAGGCTCAGAGAAACCATCCCCAGGAAGCTCAGAGGATGCTCTGTCAGGAGGATCTTGTTCAGAGAAACCATCCCCAGGAAGCTCAGAGGATGCTCTGTCAGGAGGATCTTGTTCAGAGAAACCATCCCCAGGAAGCTCAGAGGATGCTCTGTCAGGAGCATCTTGCTCTGGGAGCTGCCCTTGGAAAGCAGGGAATAAAATCCTCTCACTCAGGGAAAGCCAGATGTGGATGTATATCTCAGGGTTCACCCTCACCAACCTCGGATTATTCCAGGTTTTGCCTCAAAACCCCTGGAAAAACAGAGCCTGGGGTGCACCTGCCCCACAAGTGCCAACGTGGAGACTGCACATGCTGCAAAGTTCCCCAGCTCTGGGTCACTTTTTCCATTACTTAATTCAGAACTAGCTGAAAAATCAGACCATCCATTATTCCTGAGACATCCCAGGGCTGCAGTGTTTTATTCTGCGCCGAGATTTTTCATTTGGATTCATTTCATGGCAAACAGAAACGCTTCAAGACAAAAAGCTTTCATTTTTCACGTGGGAAATCCCCTCCCAGGAGACCCCCGCTCGTTTTTCTGGTGCACAAGTACCAGAGAAAAACTCTTTCCCTCTTGATCTGTTTTTCCCTGGAGAGATGCAGATGTGCAGAGATATCTGAGGGGCTTTTTGTTCTTCCCAGGGATAATGAGGAGGGTTTTGCAGGGATGGATGGAACTGTGGGGGCTGACAGCACCATCTCACCCCCATTAACATCTTCAGGAGGGAAATTCCACTGGGGTTCAGTGGAAATAGGGTTGGTTTGTCAGCCTGGGATTTGGTTTGTCCCACAGCTCATCCTCAACAGCCATTTCCACCGTGGAATCTTCTCTGTCACCATATCCTTGGATTTACACACACCCTACAAGGGACTCCTGTTAATCCAGTTGCAATCCCTGGACAGAAACGAATCCAGTGGTTGTCCCTGTGGATGTCACCTGTGTTCCAGGAGATGCCCCAGCATAATTTATCATGAATTAATGACCATTTAGAGCATCTGGAGGAGGGGTGGTGGCTGCAGGATCCGTGGCCAGGGGGCAGCAGGGAAAATGCAGCTCAATCCACAGGGATCCAGCTCAACCCCTGACCCAGCAACTCCTTCCCTTCAGGGTGATATCCCAACCCTGCCTCCTCGTGCTGGGCATGGAAACTGTGCCATTTTTTACATAAGGGTTGGTTTAGATGGGAATGTTGTTCGAGAATCTTCCACAGCTGCAGTTTTCACAAAGCCTTTGGGGAAAACACTTTGGTTCTTTTCAGTTAAAAAAAAACCCAAACAAACAAAACAAAACAAAACAAAACAAAAAAGTAAAAAATCCACAAACATTATCAGAAGACTCTGTGGCTGCTGTAACCAGTCATCACCTCCAAGCAAAAGAGGAGAGAACATGTCATGTTCTGTGAGTTTCCTAACCCTAAACCTCACCCTAAAACTAACCCTAAACCTAACCCTAATCCCACCAGTATATCCAGGGAAAAATACCAGTCTGATGAACAGAAACTGCAGTTTCTGGTCCATATCTTCACAGAGGAACCAAGAAACCTGGTGGCAAATATCAGTTCTCACCCAAGGTCCCTCTCAAACAAATCCCCCCTTTCCAGATGGCTGGGAGTGCCTCCCACCTCCCAAAATGTGACACCACCACCCCTTTGAGGTCACACTGACGCCTCTCTGACGTCCCCGTTCCTCTTTCCCGGGTTTCTCCATCCCTGGAGAGCTGCTGTGAGTTCCCAGCACTGCTCCCTGGGTGACAGGCAGTGAGGGATCCCACGTGCTCCTCCACAGCCTGGCAGGAGGAGGGGGAAGGAACACAGAGGATTTCATGGATGTCTCTGTCACAGCACCCATTTCAGTGCCAGGGAGCAGTGGAAGTTTAGATGACTAAGGGTGAAGCTTTCATTAATTCCTCCCACTGGTCATTAACTCTCCTCTGCAATTAATTTACTGCCCTGCCTGTGGCACTGCAGTGATGTTGGATTTTGGACAAGGGGCTGGAGGGACAGAACAAGGGGGAATGGCTCTAAACAGAAACACAGTAGGTTTATATTGGACATTGGGAAGGAATTGTTGGCTGGGAGGGTGGGGAGGCCCTGGCACAGGTTGCCCAGAGAAGCTGTGGCTGCCCCTGGATCCCTGGAAGTGTCCAAGGCCAGGTTGGATGGGGCTTGGAGCAACCTGGGCTAGTGGAAGGTGTCCCTGCCCATGGCAGGGGGTGGAATGAGACGGTCATCAAGGTCCCTTCCAACCCAAACCATGCTGGGATTCTATGTTTCCAGGAAAAGACAGAGCCACCAAAAGGATTTAAGACCCAGCAGGTCTTAAATCTTAAAAAGCACCTGCTTTTTGTTACAGAATCATAAAATAATTCAGCTTGGAAGGGACCTCAAGAGGCCACCCAGGCCCTCACCCAGGAGTTCTCACCAAAGTCAGACCTGTTTTCTTCTTTAATTCAGTGAGAACTTCTCCTGTTTCATGTTCAGAGTTTCACCCCTTTCTGTCTGTGGGGACCATGGACGTGGTAGGCAGAACCTTTCAGGGAGTGTTTAAACCCATGGGGTGGTTTTGCAGCACTCACATCTTGCTTTTCCACAGGCCCTTGGTCAGATGAGCCCCAAGATTCCCCAGGAGGGAACATCTGGGAGGTTATTCCTTATTTGCCAAGAAGTCTCCAAGAGGCACGAGGGGTGAGGAAGAAGGTCAGGACAACGTATTTTGTTCCACTTTCCCCCTCCAGATGGAAAACATGCTGGGTTTTTATATGTTCCTTGTCTCTCCTGGCCTTAACTTAGTTTGGGGCATGATTAAATCAAGCCTTTCTCCTGTCTAGGAAGAGCACGAGTCCATTTGAAAGCTTCTCATGGTTTCACCCTCCATCCACTGCAGGCAGCAAGGAGTCCTGACCCAGGAGCTGCTGTCAGGGGGAGCCTGTGACAGGAGCTGTGTTAGTCCCAGGGAGCCAGAGGCTGAGGAGACACCAGGACGTGGCTGCTGGAAGACATTCATCATCTTTGCTCTCGGTTGTTTACAGCTTTGCCTCTCCACTGCAGCTCCCAGGGCCTGTCTGAGAGACTCAGAGGTATTCCCAATGCAAGGAAAGGCTCATGGAATTCCCAGGACTGTTCTGATAAAGCCCTGCAGCCCTCAGACATCCCCTCTATCCCTAAACCCCTCTTGCTCAGCATTTCTCCCTCAGCTGGGGGGGCAGTTCTTGCATTTTGCTCCAGCTGCTGCTCTGAGTGCAAATCCCTGGGCAGGGGTGGCTTGGAGGGGACAGGGGAGCTCCCACTTGGCCTCCTGATGAGTAACTGGGATGAATGGGAATGACTTGGAAGTCAGGACTGGTTCCTGCTCTCCTCCAAATGCTGTTCCAGGGAAGGTTGAGCCCTCAGCTGGCTCTGACACACAGAAATCCTTTATCCTTCCTGCTCCCTGGGCCTCCTCTCCCTCTGCTCTCCAGCTGTCTCTGGCACCCTGGCAGTGCCCATTTCTGCCATATCTCAGCTGTTTGGGTCATTCCCCACCTCAAAGCCCCAGTGAGGGAGGGAAGTTTGCCTGGCTGAGAAGCAGCTCAAACCCAGAACCAAGCACAGAGCTTTTACAAGAGCATTAAGGAGGATTTTATCACTGGGCTGGTCAGGTCTTGAGTCTCAGCTTCTCAAATGTGTAGCACCAATGTCCCAAGCCAATGAGCTGCAGCCTCACTTCTGAAATTTCTGTCCCTGTTTCACCCTTTCAGTATTAAAGGATGTAAAATCAGGTTTGCCATGAAAAGACCTCACTGAAGTTCTACAGCTTTCTCTTTGGTAGATTTTGAAGTCCATTAACAATTCAAACCCAGAAAGATCTTTTTTGTGAACGTTCAGCCCAACTTCCTGAATTTAAAGCATTATCCTCCCAGTTTGGGATAAATAAAGGGAATACAAAGGGGGAAGCACCACCACAGTCACAATTCCTCAGGGGACAGAGAAACTTAATCCAGAAGAACATGGAGTAGGATGAGGGTCTGCATTTCTCAAGGGCAGGGTTAGCATGTCAGCCAGATGTGTGACCCAGGAACAACCCACCTCAGCTCAGACACCACCTGAGACACCCCCAGGGGCAACACAATGACCCTGCACTCCCCCTGTGCCCACACACTGAACCCCACCAGCACCTCCAGACTCCAGATATCACAACCCAGGCTGGGAAGGCCACACAAGGACTCAGTCTCTTAGGAGAAAAACCACCTGTTCATGTAAAAGTCATCCCAGAATTGCAGATCTCACTGTGGCAGCTCAGGTCCTGCAGAAAACTTTGGGAAAAGTCACAGTGCTCCAGAAAAAATTGTTAAACAGAAAAGTAAAGTTTTCCCAAGTCTAGCAGCCACCATCATGATTGTTTATTTATTTTTTATTGAGGGAAGTGGAAGTTGTATGATAAGAGTTGAGAATGGACTAATTAAAAACTATTCACTAATCACTGACCTCATGGATGCACCGGAAAGAATGGGGGAAAATATATGTATGGGAAAAGGCAGATAGATTGACAGAAACCTGTGTCTTAAAATAGCAATATTCACATGAGATCCTGTCCATTATGTAGCCCCTGTCTGTCAGGAGAATGTGTATTGAAAATAAATGAGTTCTATCTTCAATTGCCATGGCCACGAAAATAAATGGACACGGCAGAGCAGGCCCGGGGGAAGTCATTGTGTTATCTGGGATGAATTGGAGGTGTGAGGAAGCCCAGTCCACACACTGCATTTAGCAAATGACCTCATGGGAACATGTTCAGCCACCAGAACACTCAGGACACACCCCCAGTGCCCCAGCCTGGCAGGGCTGGGCTGCTGGGCATCGTTTCTCATCAAGGTGGCACCGAGATTTCCGACTCCCCTGCTGCTCATATTCCCAGTATCCACTCCCAGGCCATCCCACCCTTCAGGATGGGTTTGCCCCATGGGCTGAAAGGGTTTTCACAGGTTTTCTCACACACCTTTGCTGTGCCACACACCAAATTGTCCCCCAGGGTACCCCTGCCATTGCCCCAGGGATGGAACAGCAAAGGACCACGAGCCACCCTAAGGATCCCAGGAAAGAGGCACTCCCAGAAAATCCCAGCAGTGACCAGCCACAGCTCTCCCAGGCTCAGAGACCTTCAAGTCACAAGGAGCAGCACGAGCACAGCTCCTCCAGAAAATCCCATCTGCCAAGTCCTCTCCAACCAGGACCTCCCGGGAGGAGCAGGGCAGGAAAAAAGGAGGGGATTTCCTTGGCTGCTGCTGTTTTCCTCCCAACACTTTCCTCCTCCAAACACTCCAAGGGAATGGGGTTGCTGTTTGTCCTGCCTGTTTTCTCTTCTCCATTGCCCTGCCCAGAGCAGAGCTCTGCATTAAATGATCTGCTGCTCTGTGGCAATGGCAGCACGGGGGCAGCACGTCCTCGCTGTCCCTTTGGGGGGTCTCTGCAGAAAAGCTCGGGGGACTCACTCCCCTGGGCACACCTGAACGTGAGGAAAGGTCTCAGAGGCGAGGAACCAGGGAGTGGAGGGAAAGCACATTATCCTGGGGAGGAACCAGGGAGTGGAGGGAAAGCCCAGTTCAAATTCTGGTGATAAAAGCAGCGACAGAGAATTTAAACAGGGAAGTGGAGGAGGAAGGAGGGTAAAAGTCATGTTTTCAAAGTGCCAGTTCCAGCTCCTGCTTCCCCACAAGGCAACAGCCCCGTGGGCTTTCTCCAGGGCCACCCTGCACCCCACACATCCCTCCCTGCACCAAAAGCACAGCCCTGACTCCTCCAGCAGCACCTGATTGCAGAGTTCCTGCCTTGGTGCAGCCTCCTGCTGCAAAGCTCCTGCCTCTTCTGCTCCCCGGGGCCTGAATTTGGGGAGTACAGAAAATAAATCAACTCTTAGTTCCTCACCCTGCTGACATATCACAGAAGTGCTCTGGGATTTATACCCTGTTTCCCTTCAGGAAACAAGGCAGGTGATGCTTCTCCTGTGGGTGCTGCAGCAGGATGGATGGGCTGTCACAGAGCCCCAGTGCAGCTGCAACAGGTTGGTGGTGATTAAATGCAAAATTCATCCAGGACATGAGGTTCTGATTCAGCCTGGAGGCAGCTCAAAGACCTTTCCAGCTTCTCCCTGTGGAAAAACTTACTCATCCTTCAAGCAGACACTTTTTGCTGCCTTTTATCTCCGAGAGGTAAAATCTGGAAGGCAAAGCAGGGTTGTTGTGTCCCTGTTGAGAGATGCTTTCCTGGATTTCCATAACCTGAGGGATTGCCTGGAGTCAGGGAGACTGAACCCCTGCCCCTGTTAGAGGCACAACAAGCAGTGTTGTCTTCTGGATCATCCAGGACCTGCTTTGCAGAATGGGTTGAAGTATTTCCCTGAATCCCTCCAGCACTTTGACAAGAACAAGCACTGTCAGTCCACATTCTAGCTGGCCCTGATCTGTTTTAACAGATCATTTATTTGGCAGACAGGGAATGTTTGTCTTTCTGGAAACTACTGTGTCCCCCCCGTGGAAAAAAGGCAATAAATCCTTGTTTCAGGAGCAGCTGCCTCAAAAAACTAACTGGCCAGGGCTGACACCCCACTGTGTCCCAGGGGGGCTGCCAAGAGCTCCTGCCTTCTCTGAGGAAAGGACCTGCTTTTTTAAGGCCTGCAGATGTTTTGGAGGTGTTGTTTGCTCCCTGGCTTCGAGGCTTTTGCTTTTGGCTGGTGTTTATTGCATTATTGGGAAGCCCAGGAGCAAAACAGCTCCTTCTCCCCACACCCTCACTACAGGTAAGGGAGGTCTGTCCATCCTGTCGGGATCTGTCCTCACTCCCCAACTCTTCTGTCCCCTGGACTTTGGCACCTGTGTCTCCTTTTCCATCCCATTCTCCAGGCTTGGTCCACACATGGTTTGTCTTTAGCAAGTCCCTCTGCTTGGGGCTTTGTTGACACCTTCCCATGACTCACAGGACCCCCACGACCCCCACCCTCTGCTCAGACCTGCCCAGGGAGCAGGAACAAGGGACTGCTATGCCTGGGTATCCAGGGCAAGGCATCAGGGTTATGCACAGGCAAAAACTGAGGCATAAAATGATCTGTTCCTGCTCAGAGGTTTAAAGGCAGCCCAGCCCAGGTGATGGCAGAGACTCTGGAGCAGGACTCAGTTGGACTCGTTCGCTGCGAGATCCAGAAGCAGCAGAGGTAGAAAATATTCCCTTCTCCTAAAACCACACAAAGATCCTGCTGACAAACCCAACAAAGATCCTGCTGACAAACCAGACCAGCACAAAACCTGCCCTGGCCCCTGCAGGGCTCAGGGCAGTGAGCAGAACGAGCAACATCACCCCCAGAGAAACAACCACTGAGAGCTGGAGCATTCCTGACTCCAGGAACAGCGACCTCCCCCAACAGCTCAGTCAGTGCCAAGGGACTGGCCAGCGTGGCCTGAGAGCACAGTGTGACTTACCCAGTCCCCAGCACCCCCACATCTCAGCCAGGATGGGCTCAGACCCCCAGCCTGGGGGAGCAGCCCCCTCTGCAGCCCCCTCGCCTGCCCCAGCAGCACAGGGGGGCACCACTTCTTCCAGACAACCTCCTTATTCTTTTTATTTTACCCTGGCACTCTCTGCCAGCCCAGGCACCCAGGGCAGCCTGCACTGCCAGCAGGAGCTGGAACTGAGCAGTGTCTGCTTCCCTCAGGATGCTCAAGTACCCGGCTCGCTCCACCTCCCCCAGCCTCGCAGCAGACTGGGATCAGAGCTCAGCCTCATTTCTTTCCCTCTGCTTCTCTTCTTCCCCCCCCCTTCTCTCCAGCACAGCACCAGGCATGGCACAGCACCAGGGAGGTACCCAGCTGCTGCCCACACTCCTCAGCAAACCAAGACTGATGAGCCACGAACAGCAGGAACAAGCAGAAAAATCTCCCCTTCCATAATTCCAGCACATCTCCAAACACCTGGGGCAGTACAGCTGGACACCACTCAGAACAGCCCCGAGCCCCTGCCCTTCTTGCTGGCCCCTTTCCAGCCCTCTCTCCTTCCTCCAGCTCCTGACATCCACTGCCCAAAGCAAGAGACCCCCCAAGCCCCCCGTGGTGCTCAGCAGGACCCATCTCATGCCCTGCCCTGACACCAAAGAGCCACCTGGGTGCCACGGGCCTCAGGCTGGACCTGCTGCAGCCCCTTGCAGGTCTGGCCCCACAAAACCCCCTGTTAAGACTCCAACAAACAAACTTCAGCTCAACAGGCTGCTCCTGCTCCTCCTCTGCCATGCCAGAGCCCGGCAGCCGCTTGCCCACCACGCCGTGCCCACGTGGCTTAGCCAGCGACCTCCAGCACCACCCTGGCCCTGCAACAGCACCATCCACACGCCCAGAGAAGAGGAAAAGCAGAGTGTCTGCTCACACTCACAGTTTTGAAGTCCTCGTGGTTGCACTCCTGCCCTTTGAACTTGCAGTACAGCATCATATCCTTCAGGTCGTGGCCCACCCGCGCCAGGAACTCCTGCATGCTGAACACCTTGGGCTTGTAGTGCTTGAAGTTGGCCTTCTCCTGGAGGATGGCCAGGACGGCGGGGTCGGCCAGGTGGGGGTTGGGGATCTGCAGGTTGACGTCGAGCAGGGCCAGCAGCTCCCCGGCGTGGTACAGGTCGTTGGTGGTGAGGCGGGAGAAGCGGAACTCGTTGAGGTTGCAGATGGTGACGGCGGGGAACACCAGGCTGTTGGCCACCACCTCGTCCACTTTGGTCACGTGCTGGTAGGAGAAGTAGAAAGCCACCCTGTCCGAGCTCTCCACCAGGAGCAGCCCCAGCGAGCCCACAAAGGCCAAGGTCCAGAGCAGGCGCCGGACGGTCACCGGGCCGTAGACGAAGACGTGGCGGAGCCCGTGGAGCGTGGTGGTGTTGGCAAAGATCTGGATGCTGGAGGGCTGCAGGCTGCCCATGCTGTCCTCGCTGGTGCTGTCCTTCAGATCCATGGCTAAGTTAAATCCTGGCACCACTTTTTGGGTCAGTCTGCAGCTAGAACTGGGATCTGGATGTCTCCTCTCTCCCAAGTAATCAAAGCCTTTAAGGGGCGGGCGAGAGGAGGGGAGTGAGAGCAGCTGCCGCCAGTTTATCCCACGATCTCGGCGGCGGCTTCGTCGGGGTAAATATTTATATAAAATCCATTCAAACTCTCGCTCTTGATTTCCTCGGTGCGATAAGGAAGGGCTGGTTTTATTTAGGGAGACACCAAGGTGATGTGGAAGAGATGTGGGTGGGCAGCGAGAGCGGAGCCAATGGCAATAAAGTCCTCCCCCTGCACACGCACACACACACACACACACACACACGGCCGAGGGCAGAGGAGATTAAGCGAGCGAGCGAGTTTAAAACAAGGCGAGGCAGCTCTCAGGCTGTTAACTAGTGCGGAAAGCCGAGGATGCAGCTTCTCGGAGCTGATGGCTTCAGACCCACCGGGTGATGCTCCCCGAGCTCCGGCGATTGGAGCTGCAGCATTCAGACATCTCTCCTCCTCCCCACCCCTCCATTTTGGGCAGAAAATACCACCCCAGAAACCCACCCTGTGCCACCGGTGTCATTTGTGTTTCTCTGAGGGAAAGGTGGGCAGATAATCCAGGGGGAGAGGGAAAAGGGAAGGGAAAGGCTAAAAAATAAAAGGAAAGGGGGAAAATGCTGCTCAGCTCCCTGCACACACACACACACACACACACACGGGCGAGCAGGGGAGAAAGCAGCGGAATGAAGCCTCTTCTCCATCACTCAGCAGCTCAGAGAGAAAATCAGGCAGGGCAAGACTCGGTGGGGCTGCAGCATCTCTGATGTTCTCTCCGTGCCTCTGAGCTTCTCTGCCCTGCGGGGCTCGGAGGGAGAAGCGCTGGAGCCCAGACTCACACACGGACCCCGAGCCCCGCGGCTACGAGAGCCCGGGCAGGGCGGGGAGGGGGGCTGCGATCGCACCCCCCCAGCTCCAGCCTCAGAGGGGGGGTGAGTCTGGACGTGGCTGTGCCTCGGGGGTGCGGGGGGGGCTGTGCCGAGCGGCTCCTGCACCCCCCGGGCTCAACCCACCGCCCGGGCTCAGCCCGGCGAGGCTGGGCAGGCTCGGAGCCAGCAGGAGCTCCAGATGTTCCGTGCGCCGCTGGAAGGCAGCTGTGATGGATGTGTTTGGGGAAGACGCTCCCAGATGTGCGCTCAGCCGCGAGGTTGGGAAGGAGGAGGGGGGAGGAGGCGAACGGGGACGGTTTCCTGCCCAAGAGATGCTGCAGATCCTGTGGCGATGCCTCCGAACATGAGAGCATCCCTAGTGCCCGCTGCGGGAACGGGAATGAGGGGGCTCAGCCCAGGGATGAGAGGGGTCTGAGCAGGGTCTGGAGTAACCCCCCTCCACACTGGCTCGGTGCACGGCAGGATTTTTTGCCTGGTTTTGTTCAGATCCAGAATTAAACCCCGGGAATTCTGTCTCTGTCCAGCCCCCAGCACCACAGCAGGGGAGGGTCCCGGGGCCACGGCAGCACCCAGGAGGTGGCTTTCCCAGCTGGGATGAGGTGGGAGCAGAGGCTCCAAGCACAGACAGAACCTGTCACAGTCTGCAGGGTGATGCCTTGTGACTCTCAGCCACACATGGAATTACCTTAAGGCCAAGCCCAAAGATTACATGGCACAAAATGCATCTGAATTTATAACCCCGGGTGCTGTCACCAGGAGAGCAGCCCCTGGAACAGCCTTGGAACCATTTGGCCCCTTCACCTTTCAGCTGCTTCACCTTCACTGATGGACCCCTGGGTCTCTTGTCCCTGGGCCATGAGCCCCCCTGATGCTTTTCACCCAGAGATTAGATCATTTCAGCTTTTGCTACCTCCAAAGCCACCTTTGGCCCTGGCAGCCAAAGGCAAGCCCAGCTGGTGCATCCCCTGGTATGGATATTCCTACAGGAGCATCTCCCAGGCTGAGCTGCTCATCCCACGCTGCTACAACATTTCCCTCTCCATTTTCCACCAGGGAAACTGAGGCAGAGAGGGGACAAAGCACTCAGAAACTATAAACTATTAAATAATGAACTATCAACCGAATTTCCCAGGAGGTCTTTCCAGCACCCCAGGCTGCTGCCCCAAAGCTGAACCCTCCTTCCATAGCCAGAAGGCTCCAGGACTGTGTCCTCAAGGATGGTTGGGATGCAGAGGGAGCAGGAGCTGCCTCCAGAGGCTGGTTTCCTCTTTGTAGGAATCCACATCAGCCCTGAAATGCGAAACCTGGTCCCTCCTCCTGTGTCTCTGCTGCTGGCTGAGCCAGGCTCTCACTACGAGCCCACTTGGGGTATAAACAGAGCTGTGCCCCTTCTTTATTCTGCAGAAATTCGGCCAAGGGGAGGTGTCCAAACCTGCTGCCCCTCGGAACACCCTTCCCGGGAGGGTAGAAAAGGCAGGACCAACCAATCTGAGAACCAGAATTAAAGCAGCTGAGGACAGAGGGGGCACAGCACCTTTGTCCCTGGGCTCCGGACCTCGCTGCCTGTCTCCCTGTGTGCTCACCATCCCTGCACAGCCCGGGACAAGACCGTTCCCCCTCCTCAAAATTTCCTGTGGCAGGACTGGGCTCCCTTTCCTGCCCATTCCCAGCCCGGCTGCAAACGTCAGGTCTGCACTGGCTGACCGGGTGTGTTAATGTGTTAATGCTTCCCTTTGTCCTCGGTGAGCGCTGCCTTTCCAGCCCGGTTCGCTGGAATTCACACCAGGAACCATCTGCTGCCTTTTAGCGTTTAACTGCGGAGAGGCTTTGGCTGCAGCCTGGAGGGCAAAGCCGTGCCCAGCGGTGCTGCTGGCACTGCCACCGGCTCCCCGGGCTCTGCTCCACCGCTCCTGGGGACGGGGACGAACCGGGGAGGCAAATCATGGAATGGTTTGGCTTGGAAGGGACCTTAAAGCTCACCCAGTTCCACCCCTGCCACGGGCAGGGACACTTTCCACCAGCCCAGGTTGCTCCAAGCCCTGTCCAACCTGGCCTTGGACACTTCCAGGGATGGGCACCCTCCCTCTCTGTGGCTCAGGTTGTGCCCAAGATGTGCCATCAGCCACTGCGGGGTGGCACCAGCACAAGGTGAGAGCGATGGGTTGCAAGGGCTGGGAAGGGCTGTTGGCACCTCTCCCCACCCCTGGGAGCAGGCTCTGTGCAGGGGGTGCTCGGGGTGGACACAGAGCAGTCTGGCTGGTCCCATGAACCCCCCGGAGATGGCAGAGCCACCTGCACCCACCGGGAGTGAGTTCCCTTCCTTGGGAACACCCCGGGAATGGCAGAGCATCCCCGGAGGGGGAAGTGGCTGCTTTGGGAGCTCGCAGCCCAACCTCACCCCCCTCACAGACGTCACTGTTTCAAATCTGCTTCAGGCAGAGGAGTCGGGCAGGTCAGAACACAAATCCCTGAGGAAAATCCCTTTTTCTCCCCCTTTGCAGAGATGGGGAGGTGGAGGGGCCAGCAGGGCTGGGCTGGCTGAGGGACAGGGTTGCGGAGCGCAGCCCTCTCTCCTTTGCAGAGCCCTCCCTGCTTTGCACAGCCCTCTCTCCTTTGCACAGCCCTCCCTGCTTTGCACAGCCTGTGCCTGCCCTCTTGTGTCTCCAGCTCTCGCTGCAGTGCTCAGGGTGAGCGATCCATCCATCCCACCCTGGAACAGCGGGAAGAGGCTTTATTCGGGGAGGAAAAAGCCACGGAGAAAGATCCCCCCACCTGTGTGAGCCCCTCCGCTCCCACAGCCCCACATGAGCCCTCCCAAGCTCGGGGGAAGGTTTGCACCGGGGAAGTCAGGCCTGGCCTTACAGACAGAGCAGTGGGGTGGTTTAAAGATGAAAGGAGATGCTTTGGTCCCCCCGGGGCTCAGCACATGGTCCCCTCTGCCCTGAGCACTGCAAGTCGCTGTGTTTTCTGACAGTTTGTTGTTTTTCCCTCTGGGCTCGGACAGGAAAAGGGAAAAAAAACCTCAAAAACAAATAAAGCAATGATGGCTGCAGTCCAGGGAAGTGATTTGTCTTAGAATCACAGAATCTTTTAGGCTGGAAAAGTCCTCTGAGGTGGAGTCCAACCACCCCCCAGCACTGCCAAGGCCACCACTGACCCACGTCCCCAAGTGCCACATCCACAGGGATTTTAAGCCCCTCCAGGAATGGGGACTCCACCCCTGCCCTGAGCAGCTGTGCCAGGGCTGGACAGCCCTTTCCATGAAGGAATTATCCCTAATATTCAATCTAAGCCTCTTTTGGTGCAACTTGAGGCCGTTCCCTCTCCTCCTGTCCCTTGTTCCCT
>NW_020884966.1:856870-900283 GCF_003945725.1 Corapipo altera
CTTTTCTCCAGGCTGAGCCCCCCCAGCTCCCTCAGCTGCTCCTCAGGCCCTTCCCAGCTTCCCTGACCCAGCTGCAGATGTGGAAGAAGACTTTGGTTAAGATGACCACAGTCCTAAAAATCTCCCTCCATTTCTCAGCCTCTTTCCAATTGTTTTTGGACTCACTTGTCACTTAAATTCTCACTGCCAGTGTCTTCAAACTGGGGACTCCCAGCTCCTCTCAGCTACTTAAAGGAGTCCACCTTTCCAAAAGGATATTGGATGCTGATGATCCCCCTGAAATGAAATCTGATCCCTTCCAAAGAAGCTTTAGCTTGGTTAAATGGCTTTTTAATATATAGAGAAAATTGAAATTTTTATTAGATTTCAGTGGATTTAATATTGTGCTTGGATTTATAATGGGGTGTGAAATAAAAGCAATAAAAGCAATTAAAAAGGAAAAAAAAAAAAAGGCTCCTCGAAAGAAAACCGAAAATATTCAAATGGCTGCATTTTGGGAAATGCTTCTAAAGGAAGGTCATAGAACCCCAGAATGGTTTGGGTTGGAAAGGGCCTTAAAAATCATCCAATCCCACCAGGGACACCTTCCACTAGCCCAGGTTGCTCCAACCTGGCCTTGGACACTTCCAGGGATCCAGGGGCAGCCACAGCTTCTCTGGGCAACAAAGGTGTTGGAAGACAAGGAAATGTTCCATTTCCACACCCACGTCCCCCAGACAAAGGTGCTGAGACAAAAATCCCACTGACACAGAGCTGAACCAGCATTTTGCAGTGACAGAACAAATTTGGGGGGGGGGGGGAGATTTGTCCACCACATTCTCCAGCAGCAGTGAGGATGCTCCGGGTGCCTTCCTCCTCCTCCTCCTCTTGCTGCAGAAATATTGCTGCACATGAATAGTTCAGTGGTGTCACTGAGCCTCCAAGCCCCAAATCTGGGTGGGGATGGAGAGGAGAAGCCTCCCTGGGGCACAGGGGTTACTCTGAGCCTAGACCAGTCTGCAGCCCTGGCTCCATCTCCCTGATTTATCACCCCCAGGGAATATTGGATTTGCAGAGGTGTTTGTCAGCACTCAGAGCCTGTCCTGCTCCCTCTGCCATCTCAGCCTCTCTGCAATAACTGACATTTATCAGCCCTCTCTGCAGGGCTGTGTTTAGCAGCTGCACTGGGAGGTGTTCACAGCGCTGGGGACTCGGGTGGCACCTGCTCAGGGTGCCAAGTGAGCTGGGTGGGGGCTGGCAGAGCCTCCAGCTCCCTCCCCCTGTGCCTGCCCTGCCCACCCAGCACAGCTTTGTTCACCTGGGCAAAACCAAAGCAGTGCTGCTGCTGTTCTGTTTCTCCAGTTTAGAGCTTTGGGGATGAAAAATGTATTAGAAAAATTACCTTTTCATTTTGGTGCCTCCCCATATAAGCAGCCCTTGAAATCTTCTTGTTCTCCATTAAACTTTACATGGTTTTATTTTCAGTTATGTGTGTTAGTTCTGCCTGATACTCACGTTCCTCAGAAAGTCTGTGAAAATACTTTGAGTTACTCATGAATAATTCAAGTTTAGGGCCCATTCCAGGCCCTCACTCCTGGATAACACCAGGCATTTGTTCTTGTCACATGAAACAAGCCAGGAAAATTCACTGAAATATATATTTTTTCATTGTTTTTGACCAAAAAACATCTTCATCAGCTTTCCTTTCTTTTTAACTTCTCCCTCAGTGCCAGTGCAGCTCATAAGTGAGTTTCTCCAAAGGAAGCAGTTTTTCCTGGGATTACAATTCTCAGAACAATTAGCCAAAGAATCCCACAAATTAAGACATCATCCTTCCATTGCCATGGCAACCCTGACTGTCCTCCCTCAGGTGGCTGAACTGGGAAAACAAGGAAAAAAAACAATCTCAGAGCTAATTGTTGTCCTGCTGCCAAAGGAGCAGAGCTGGAGGGGAGGTGGGAGATGGGCCAGAAGGGGGGGATCTCTCTGTGTCAAAGATCTGGAGCTGTTACAGAGAGTCCAGAGGAGGCACAAAGGTGGGGAAGGGTCTGGAGGGGCCACACGAGGAGCAGCTGAGGGCACTTGGTGTGTTCAACTGGAAAAGAGGAGACTGAGGTCGAACTTCATTGGGATCTTCAACATCCTCCCGAGGGGCAGCTCCAGCTCTGGGTGAGCAGGGACAGGACCCAGGGAAGGGCTGGAGCTGTGCCAGGGCAGGGTCAGGTTGGATCTCAGGGAAAGGTTCTTCCCCCAGAGGGTGGTTGGCACTGCCCAGGCTCCCCAGGGCACTGGGCACAGCCCCAAGGCTGCCAGAGCTCCAGGAGGGTTTGGACAATGCTCTGAGGGACAGGGGGGGATTGTTGGGGTGTCTGTGCAGGGCCAGGGGTTGGATGGATGATCCTTGGGGGTCCCTTCAAACTCAGGACATTCTGTGATTCTGACAGGGAGGGAAGAGCAGGGGCAGAGGGGAGCGGGAAAGCCTTATCCCAAGTCCCTCCCCCGCTCTCCTGGAGCCCCTTTAGGCTCTGGAAGGGGCTCTCAGCTCTCCCTGCAGCCTTTTCTTCTCCAGGTGAACTCCCCCAGCTCTCCCAGCCTGTCCCCAGAGCAGAGGGGCTCCAGCCCTTGAAGCATCTTTGTGGCCTCTCCTGGACTCGCTCCAGCAGCTCCATGTCCTCGCTGTGGGACCCCAGAGCTGGAGGCTCTGCAAGGGGGTCTCCTCAGACCAAAGATGTGAAGTGAGTTGACTAAAAGGAGCCCTGTGAAGCCTCCCAGAAACACAGACAAAAGAGGCCAATTCGCTCTTTCATTTGCAAAGGTAACTGAGGTGGCTCTGAAGGCAACCTGATTTAGAGTTTTAATAACAGCCAGCGAGGAGCAGAGTCCCAGCTTTGCTTTCTCACTTATTCATGGTTTTAATACAGCACCAAATCAACTTTTAATGAAAGAAAAAAGCAGGTGCTGCTCGTTTTTCCCTGCCCTGGCTCTGGGGCTGGTCACCTTTGTGGCCAGGCAGGATGTGATGGGAGCTTTGCTGCTCACCCAAAACGAGCCAGGACTCAGATCCCACGTGCTGGTCAGGGGCAGTGAGAAAGCAGCTCTTTGGGGCAGATGGAAACTTCAGAAGCAGGTTCTCAACAGCTGAAAATTGGTCACCACTCATCTTCCCTTGGGAGCCAGGTGTGACAGTTATGGCCAGAGCAGTAAAGGATGGAAGAGCATTTCCAGGCTCCTGTCTCCAACAGAGTGTCCAGGAAAGCTCTCACTTATCCAGTGTTTAGAGGATGATTAGGAAGAAATCCTTCCTTGGGAGGGTGGGGAGGCCCTGGCCCAGGTTGCCCAGAGAAGCTGTGGCTGCCCCTGGATCCCTGGAAGTGTCCAAGACCAGGTTGAACGGGGCTTGGAGCAACCTGGGCTGGTGGAAGGTGTCCCTGCCCATGGCAGAGGGTGGCACTGGGTGGGCTTTAAGGTCCCTTCCAACCCAAATCATGCTGGGATTCTATGTTTCTATGAAAAAAAAAATGAGACACCAAGAAGATTTAAGACCCAGCAGGTCTGTACCTGCTTTTTGTTATAGAATCATAAAATAATTCAGCTTGGAAGGGACCTCAAGAGGCCAGGATTCTGTGAGCAGAGCAGAGCCCAGCAATGAGGAGAGTCCCCTGTACCTGACCTGGAGAGAGCAGCAGAGATGGTGGAGCTGAAGCATCTCCTGAAAGCATCTTCCTGAAGGCATCAACCCAAACATCTTCCTGAAACCACCTCCCCAAAAGCATTTTCCTGAAACCACCCCCCAAAAGCATTTTCCTGAAACCACCTCCCCAAAAGCATTTTCCTGAAAGCCTCTCCTGAAACCACCTCCCTGAAAGCCTCTCTTGGAGGCACCTCTCAAAAGCATCTTTCTGAAAGCCTCTCTGCCGAAAAACATCCTCCCGAAAACATCTCCCCGAAGCATCTTCCTGAAAACATCTCCTTGAAATCATCATCTCCCAAAAGCATCTTCCTGAAAGCCTTTCCCCTGCTGGCATCAGTCCAACCCTCCAGCATCCTGCCCTTGCCATTACCAGGTCTGCTGGGGGTCACTGCCAGCCCCAGGGAGCCCGGCCAGGAAGGAGATGTAAACAGGAGAAAAAGCAAATTTGCAAGTGGTAAAAGCCCTTTAATCAGAAAATTGTGATTTGCTCGGGCGAATCTTGCCAAAAACCTGCTTTGCTTCCTCCTCTTGGAGGAATTGCTGATGGCTGCAGGACAGATGCAGGGTTGGCTCTCATCCAGCAGAGCACAGCAAGGCAACCCTCCCTGGTCCAGAGCTCAGGGCAGAAACCACAAGTCAGCCAGCAAATGTTCTGGTCTGATGTTTGTCTTGGCTGATGGACGACAGTCAGGGCTGCAGATGGGATGTCAGGCTCTCCCAGGCTCTGCCAAGGGAAAAGCAAAGGAAAAAAATCAAAGGCTTCACCCACAAGGGTTGTTCTGCCACGAGGACCGAGGAGAGATTTGCAGGTGTGGAGCCACAGGGTCATATCAGCTCTGAGCTTGAGGTCTTTCAAACCTTTTGTAGGGTGTAAACCTGGATGTTTTACACCAGCACTCAGGTGTGTCTGCAGCAGATTCTGTTTGTGGGCCTGTAGTCACAAAAACTATCAAAAAATAGTCCATTAGATGCAGAGATAAGAGCTCTGAAATCAAGAGGTCTGAGGGTGGCTCCATGGTTTTGTCAGGGACATTCACTCCTCGTTTTATCCTCGTCCTTCACAGCTCTCAGGGCCTGTGATCTGTGAGCTGGGATGGCCCCAGGAGTGGGGGGAAGTCACCTTCAGCCTGGCATCATATTTTTGGCTGATTATCCACAGGAGGCTGCTCTGTGCTGGTGGAACTCAGGTATTGAGGAAGGTGAAGCATTTCCCTGTTCCATCCTATGATCCAGTTTTTCCAGTTCAAGCAGTGGGATGTGTTGTCTGGATGAATCTGTCTCAAAAGCACATTTCACATTTTCCTTCACCTTGTTTCACTGAATCATTAAATAGTTTGGCTTGGAAGGGACCTTAAAAATCATCTGGTTCCACCCCAGGGGCACCTTCCACCAGCCCAGGTTGCTCCAAGCCCCGTCCAACCTGGCCTTGGACACTTCCAGGATCCAGAGGCAGCCACAGCTTCTCTGGGCAACAAAGGTGCTGGAAAGTTTTGGAAGACAATGAAATGCTGCATTTCCATCCCCAGGTGTCCCCAAAGAAAGGTGCTGATAAAAACCTCACATAGACAGAGAGCTGAACCAGCTTCCACCACCCCTCTGGTTGCAACCTCTCCCTGGTTTCCAACCAGTTTAAGGGGCACTGACACAAAACCACTCAAAAGCTGGGGGGGAGTGTGGATCAGCTGGAAGGCAGGAGGGCTCTGCAGAGGGACCTGGAGAGGTTGGAGAGTTGGGCTGATTCCAAGGGGATGAGGTTCAAGCAGGCCAAGGGCCGGGTCCTGCACTTTGGCCACAACAACCCCTGGCAGCTCCAGGCTGGGACAGAGGGGCTGGAGAGCAGCCAGGCAGGAAGGGAGCTGGGAGTGGGGATGGACAGGGAGCTGAACGTGAGCCAGAGTGTGCCCAGGTGGCCAAGAAGGCCAATGGATCCTGGCCTGGCTCAGGAACAGTGTGGCCAACAGGTCCAGGGAAGTGATTCTTGCCCTGGACTCAGCACTGGTGAGGCCACCCCTGGAGTGCTGTGTCCAGTTCTGGGCCCTCAGCTCAGGAAGGACATTGAGGGGCTGGAGCAGGGCCAGAGGAGAGCAACGAGGCTGGGGAAGGGACTGGAGCACAAGTGCTGTGAGGAGAGGCTGAGGGAGCTGGGGGGGCTCAGCCTGGAGAAGAGGAGGCTCAGGGGAGACCTCCTCACTCTCTGCAACTCCCTGACAGGAGGGGGGAGCCAGGGGGGGTTGGTCTCTTTTCCCAGGCAACTATCAGCAAGACAAGAGGGCTCGGTCTGAAGCTGTGCCAGGGGAGGTTTAGGTTGGAGATTAGAAAGAATTTCTTTGCAGAGAGGGTGCTCAGCCATTGGAATGGGCTGCCCAGGGAGGGGGTGGATTCTCCATCCCTGGAGGTTTTTAAGGTGAGACTGGATGTGGCATCAGTGCCATGGGCTGGGAAGCACAGCGGGGTTGGATCAAGGGTTGGACTTGATGATCTTGGAGGTCCCTTCCAACCCAGCTGATTCTGTGATTCTATGAAAACAAAGAGCCCTTGCAAAGCTGTTTGATGCTGATTCACATCCCCTCTGTTGAATCACTGTCCTCCTGCAGAGAGCAGGGGGAAAAACCCTTGGGAGGGGTTTCACTGGGGTTCCTGAGGGGCAAATCCTCTGGGTGGGGATTTTTGTCACTCACTCATTCAAGGCTTGCTTTTGATGTGATAAAGAAGTTCAGAGAGCAGAGATGATGAGTCTGTGTCTGGCAGGGGCTGCTCCTGCTGTTCATCACTCAGCACACCCTGGGCCTTCCACACTTGCTCACGTTACAGGGAGACCAAGAATAAATTCATGGTAATTGCAGAATAACCCTGTGTGTGGGTCCATTTATTGCAGAATATAAATGCCTTGCTCAGGGGGAAGGTTAATTTGGTCTCAGAGGTTAAACCAGCTCTTTGCTGCAGTTCAAGAGCATCCAAACTGACGTGTTCCAAGGCCATTTATTTTGCAGGAAGGCATTTTTGGGGGCTGTTTGGTAGCAAAGTCAGTGCCAGCACAATGATAAAAGTCCCTCATCAACGGAACCACCTTTCAGCAAACAGGGCTTTAGACATCTTTGAAAAGATTAAAAAGCTTTAAAAAGAGAAATGGAGTCCTTTCCCACAGCCCTGAAGATTTATGAGGGTTTGCTGAGTTCAGCTCCTAAGAAAATGGGCAGAAAGACTTTGGAAAAGTGAAGATTCTTTGTCTTGACACTTGCAAAATGATTTCTCCTTGCAGAGCTTTCAGCTCAAAAGCTGCCACGATGTGATGTTGGGGAAAGCAGACAAACCCAGAATTTCAAGGCCTTTTAAAGTGAACAGAAACATTTCCTTTTTTTTTTTTTTTTAATTGAATGCATCTTCCTGTTTCACCTCCCTTTACTCCTATTTTTAAGGTGGGTAACAGTAAAATAGTAAAACTACTGAGGTCCCTTCCAAGCTGAATTATTTTATGGTTCTTTTAGTTCACCTTTTAGGCCAAGTTTATGCCTGTCAAGCAAAAGCAAAGCAAAACAGTAATTCCTGAGCCCACATTATAAATAAATGAATATTTTAGTGTTTTCATATGATTTTTTTTTTCTAGTGCATGCTCAAGAGGAGGAAACACGACTTAGTTTGATTTGCAAAGAGTTACAGTCAGTTAATTCAATCCCTGAATTAAGATTTGAAGTCTCTCATGTTCACTCCCCTCTCGTGCCAGTTCTCTGCAAGTTCTGAGAATAGATGGCTCCTAATTAAATCTGGCAGAAACCAATATATTTTCACTGCAGGCACGGAAAGGTGATGTATTTTTCATGAAATCAGCTCTGCCTGCAATAATGTCATTTTATTTGCACTGCTTCAAACTCCTGCTGGATGGGGAGGGAGCAGCAGGGCTGGGGGTGCCTGGGGGTGAGGAGCAGCACTGCAGATTCCTGGAGCTCTGTGTCCCAACAATCATTCCCCAAAAACCTGACAGAATTTTGGGCTTGATCATCTGAAAGGTCTTTTCCAACTGCAATGATTCTGGGATTCTGTGGCTCTATGATTCTATTAGTCTATGAATCTGGGATTCTGTGATCCAATAATTCTGTGATTTTGTGATCCTGTGATTATGACTTTATAATTCTATGATTCTGGGATTCTGTGATTCCATTATTCTATGAATCTGGGATTCTGTGATCCTATAATTCTATGATTTTGTGACCCTGTGACTACGAGTTTATAATTCTATGACTCTGTGATTCTGGGATTCCATAATTCTATGAATCTGGGATTCTATGATTTTGTGATCCTGTGACAATGATTTTATAATTCTGTGATTCTGTAATTCTATGATTCTGTGGTGCTCTGATTCTATAATTCTTTGTTCCTGTGACTCTATTCTGTGATTCTATGGTTCTGTGATTCTGTGATTCAGATTCTCTGATTCTGTGACTCTGTGACTAATTCTATGATTTTGTGAAACTGTGGGTCTATGATTCTGTGATTCTATGATTCTGTGATTCTATGATTCTGTAATTCTATGATTCCATGATTCTGTGATTCTGTAATTCTATGATTCTGTGGCTCTATGATTTTGTGATTTCATGACTCAATAATTCTGTGATTCTGTGATCTATGATTCTGTGATTCTGTAATTCTATGATTCTGTGGCTCTATGATTTTGTGATTTCATGACTCAATAATTCTGTGATTCTGTGATCTATGATTCTGTGATTCTGTGATTGTGACTCTGTGATTCTATGATTCTATGACTCTATAATTCTATGATTCCATAATTCTATGATTCCATAATTCTATGATTCTGTGGCTCTGTGATTCTATGACTCTGTGACTCTACAATTCTGTAATTCTAAAATTCTATTATTCTATAATTCTATGACTATCTAATTCCATAATTCTGTGACTCTGTGACTCTATAATTCTACAATTCTGTAATTCTGTGATTCTACAATTCTATGATTTTATAATTCTATTATTCTGGGATTCAGTGATTCTGATTCTCTGATTCTGTGACTGATTCTATGATTTTGTGAGTCTGTGATTCTATGATTCTATAATTCTGTGATTCTGTGATTTTGTGACTATTCTGTGATTTGGTGACACTGTGATTCTGTGACTCCATGATTCTATAATTCTATAAATCTATGATTCTGTGATTTTATGATTCTAAAATTCTATGATTCTGTGACTCTGTGATTCTTTGACTCTATAATTCTGTAATTCTATGATTCCATAATTCTATGATTCTGTGGCTCTGGGATTCTATGACTCTGTGACTCTACAATTCTATAATTCTAAAATTCTATTATTCCATAATTCTATAATTCCGTGACTATGTAATTCCATAATTCTGTGACTCTGTAATTCTACAGTTCTTTAATTCTGTGATTCTATAATTCCATGATTTTATAATTCTATGATTCTTTGATTCTGTGGCTCTATGATTTTGTGATTTTATGATTCTGTAATTCTGTGATTCTGTGACTCTGCAGTTCTGTGATTTTATGATTCTAAGATTTTGTGACTATTATTCTGTGACTGTAATTCTATGACTCTATAATTCTATGATTCCATAATTCTATGATTCTGTGGCTCTGTGATTCTATGACTCTGTGACTCTACAATTCTATAATTCTAAAATTCTATTATTCTATAATTCTATGACTATCTAATTCTATAATTCTGTGACTCTCTGATTCTACATTTCTATAATTCCATGATTCTACAATTCTATGATTCTGGGATTCTTTGACTCTGTGACTCAATTCTGTGATTTTATAATTCTAGGATTCTGGAATTCTATGCTCAGGTCATGACCATGACCAGGATGCCATGGGATGGGGAGGAACAGGGAACATTCCACAGTTTTCCATCCTGCTTTGCCAGGCAATTCTCCTCAAGGTCTGGAATTAGGGCACTCTGCTCATATTTAGGAAAATCAGCTTCCATTTGAAACCAGAGCTGCAGGAAGATCTCAGGCCAAACAAAAACACAAAGGTACTTGAGCTGTAGATGAGTAACAGTCACATTGTTCCCTCTTCATCTAATTTTGGGGGGAAATTCCAGCACTGTGGGAGGAAAAGCAGCTCCCCCAGCACAGTCTGCACCCCCTGCACTTTGTTAAAGTTCACTCAAAAACTGAAACACTTCTCAGGAAAATAAACTTCTCCATTTGCACCTTCCAGCTTCATTTTCCAGCATTTTCCAGTTTCATGGATCCTGCCCCACCAGGCCAGGGCTGCATCCTTTTGGAGCAGTGCATGTGGAAAATGAGCCAAGCTGTGGGAACATGGAACATTGGAGAGTAAATAGGGAAGGAACCATGGGAGGAGAAGGATGTCCAGGTGAAGGTTCTGCTCCCTGCCCCTCTCACCAGCTCTCCTGAGGAATGTCCACACCCTTGGCCTCATTTGGTGTGAGGTTCACAAATTTCCCAAGAGGATTTTCCCTTCCCCTCCCTCTTGCTCGTGGCTATTCACGGTTCAGACTGGATATTAGGAAGGAATTGTTGGCTGGGAGGGTGGGGAGGCCCTGGCACAGGTTGCCCAGAGAAGCTGTGGCTGCCCCTGCATCCCTGGAAGTGTCCAAGGTCAGGTTGGATAAATTTGGAGCCACCTGAGCTAGTGGAAGGTGTCCCTGCCCATGGCAGGGGGTGGCACTGGGTGATCTTTAAGATCCCTCCCAACCCAAATTCTATGATTCTGTGATTCCATCCTGCCTAGACAGGGACTGAGTCAACCTCAAACCCCAAAAGAAGTTCCCTCCTTCAAGAGGTCACTGTGCAAATTCCCTTTTGGGAGACAACGAAGCCATGGCACGGATCTGAAAATCGTGCCCACTCCGAGACCTGTTTGCGGTGGTTGAGAAGAACAAACAGCTCCGTGCAGTGACTCATTTATCGAGCACCGATCGTTCCACGGCTCCGACGATCGATCGCAATCGCGGGATAAAATCCGAGGGAGAACCTGAAGTTCCAGAGAGCGGCACTAGATGGTGATGCCCGCAAAGAAAAAACGCCCGGAGTGGTTCTCTCCGGGATGTTCAGAGCTGGGCAGCACATTTGGGCAGCCCCGGGTCACTGCCCCGGATTTAGGGTAAGATTGGGAAGAGAGACACGTTCACCCGACGTGCAAAGGGAAAAAATTTGCCCCTTTTATGGTGCTGGGTCACTACAGACAAATAAATCTGCATCTTTCAGAAAGCAGATTTTCAGAAAGCACAGTGCACCTAAGCAAAGGGCAAAAGAAACCATATATATATAATATTTATAATAATATAAATTCATAATAATATATAATATATATAATAATATATGTTATATATATAATATACATATTATATATGTATATATATATATATATATATAATCCTCACCCATGACTTCCCAAAGTAATGAACAACCAAAAAATAACCATCCCGGGGTGAAAGTGTGCACCTTCCAGCAGGAAAACTCCGAGGGCTTCAGAGAAATCCCAGCAGGATGAGCTTTAGGGTGTGACTGAGGAAGACACAATGAGGAGTAGGAGGGAATCTTTCCCCAGATTCCCTCCCTGGCAGTGAAAGGAGCATCTCCAGTGCAAATTATTGCTGCCTTTCAGGCTGAACTCATCTCTGAGAGCTGTGGGGAGGGGGGAGAAACAGCAGTTATTTCAGTAATTCCCAGGGAATATCCCCTCCTAGGTCAATATTAATAATTCACCTGGAGGACAGTGTTTTACTGTCAGCTTTGCCACGTGTTTCCCTGCAAAGGGATCTCAACCACCTTGTGTTATCCTTTCTTTGTTCCTGTGAAGGCCAAAGCTCGGTTAAAAGTTTCTACTTCTTGACTCTGTGTCATCAGCTGCAGCCCTGGAACCTCTGGTGAGGGCAGAAATGAAGGAAAAACACCCAAATATATTGGATTTTCTTTGCAAGATGCTCACTTACCTCTGCTTTGATGTGCCCATAGAGACAGGGCAGAAGAGGTTGGGGGGGATGGGAGGGTCTACACCTGATGGGCCTGACCCCCAGCAATGGGTTTGGAGGGACATTCTCACCCTAAAGGTCAAGTTGGACGGGGCTTGGAGCAACCTGGGCTGGTGGAAGGTGTCCCTGCCCATGGCAGGGGGTGGCACTGGGTGGGCTTTGAGGTCCCTTCCCACCCAAACCATTCTGGGATTCTGGGATTTAACCAGTTTCTCTTTGCACAAAGGACCTCAAAGCAACTGCTGGGATGCAGCAATTTGGAAGAAATGGAGGAAAGGGCTCGTGTTTGCTTCTGGATCCATCAGGGGATGTTCCTATAGGAAATCATGGGCAATTCCCCTGGTCCTGCCCAGAGCAGAAGGGTCTGATGGGGTGGAAGCCTCAAATCCTCAACCAGAAATTACATTTGTGGAATTTTAAAATCCCTGGCATTTGCCTCAGAAATATCACCGGGTTTCGTTTTAATAATGTCGGAAGGTTTGGGTAAATAAAAAAAAAAAAAAAGAAGTGGAACATTCAGTGCTCTCAAACACCTGAGTGGATTAAAAATCCCTCCTACAAAATGGCTCAAAAATACCAGCCTGGGTACAACAGTGGAAAGATGCAAATGGAACAAGGAGACCAAGGATTTTCATTCTGTGGGAGTGAGTCTGCACCGTTTTTTGAAGCTTTTTTTTTTCCCTGTGCTGTGTTATCCAAGCCTTGTGTTACTACAAACCACATTTCTAACAGGTTTGCACTTGCAAACGGGGGCAACTCCGGGTAATTTTACATCTGCTGAGGACACCAGACAGGATTTGGCATTTGGAGATAATCAGCTGGGCAAAGTACAAGGAGCAAAGTCATATCTTTTATTGCACCACTTGGCAGAGCTGGAATAAGAAAATAATCCTTGGGAACAGCAACACAACTGTCACTTGAGAAATGCCATTGCTCCCTTGCTCAGTTTTGTAGGATTGAGAGGGTGAGTTCATTAAGTTCACATCTTTTCTTCCCCTGCAAGAGTCTGTTTTTCATATTCTACTCCTACTCAGGGCTACTTCGTCGTGACTCCTCATCTGCTGGAAGTTAAACGGGAGAATTGCTCAAAAAAAGAATTATTTTTCACTCCAATAAAAAAATAAAGTTCTGCTGTGTGAAAATCGACCTGTTCAAGTTTCTTCATGTGATGAGGGTTTCTAGACCAATCCACAGCATTTGCTGGCTGGAGTTGTTTAAAAAAAAAAATAGAAGTGTCCTCACAGAAAATGCTTTGATGTTCCTCCTTGGGGACCACATGGGACCATCCATGGAACACCCTCAGCCAGAACCCAGTGGCTTCATTCTCCTCAGATGATTAATTCCTGGTGGAACCATCCTTTAAAATCCCTCAGCCAGAACCCAGTGGCTTCATTCTCCTCAGTTGATTTTAATTCCTGGTGAGACCATCCTTGGAACACTCTCAGCCAGAACCTCAGTTGATTCATTCCTGGTGGGACCATCCATGGAACATCCTCAGCCAGAACCCAGTGGCTTCATTCTCCTCAGCTGATTAATTCCTGGTGGGACCATCCTTTAAACACTCTGAGCCAGAACCCAGTGGCTTCATTCTCCTCAGTTGATTCATTCCTGGTGGGACCATCCTTGGAACACCCTCAGCCAGAACCCAGTGGCTTCATTCTCCTCAGCTGATTAATTCCTGGTGGAACCATTCTTTAAAATCCCTCAGCCAGAACCCAGTGGCTTCATTCTCCTCAGCTGACTTTAATTCCTGGTGGGACCATCCCTGGAACACCCTCAGCCAGAACCCAGTGGCTTCATTCTCCTCAGTTGATTTTAATTCCTGGTGAGACCATCCTTGGAACACTCTCAGCCAGAACCTCAGTTGATTAATTCCTGGTGGGACCATCCTTTAAACACTCTCAGCCAGATCCCAGTGGCTTCATTCTTAGTTGATTCATTCCTGGTGGGACCATCCTTGGAACACCCTCAGCCAGGATCCAGTGGCTTCGTTCTCCTCAGCTGACTTTAATTCCTGGTGGGACCATCCTTGGAACACCCTCAGCCAGAACCCTGGGAAATCTCCTCCTGGATTCTCCCAGCCTGACAAGCAGGAATAAATCTGTCTTGTCAGCAGGAATCAGGGCTAGACATTAAATAAACCTCTGCCCGTGGAATCAGCTCTGGGATCAGGGATTTGTTGAGCCATGGGAAGTGACTCTCTGGGAAGAGCAGAGGGAACTGGGGTGGTTTGAACTGTCACCAAGACACAGCTTTTCCCACCATCAGAAGATCTGCTGCTTTTCTCCTCTCCAGTTCACATTTACAAAGCCCTCGAGCCATTTTTATCTGAATTTCCTTTTTTTTTCCTGCTTCAGCTGAAGGTGGACAGTCAAAAGTCCAAAATTTTTCACAAATTAAGTACCTGCATAAGGTGCAGAAATTTGAGTGCTGTGTTCTCTCGTGACTTTTCAGTATTTTTAACTTCTGCTTTATACAAATTCCCAGACTGAAAGCAATTCTGAACCGAAATGGTAATTATTACATTGCTCCTATCAAAGCAAATAGTAGATAATCCCAGGATTTCTTTTTTCCCGGGTTTTATTATAAACATGACCTTTCCCCACAAGTAGCTGTAAATCCACAGAGGTGGCCTTTGGGGAGAAGACTTTCATTAACAAGCTCCCAGCTCGCCCTTACCCCACATTTGGAAGCGACATCACATCGTGTCTCCAACTGCCCATTGAGCCCTGCTGAAAGAAAACACAGAGCCCTGTCTGCCCCATTTCCTGCATTAATCCAGCAGCTTTTCCACTCTGTTGTGGTTCAGCAGGAGCTCCCCTGGCACTGCATTTAACACCAGCTGATCACGCCGCCCTCGATAAGGAGCAGTGTTGGCCGGGCCAAGGCATGAATCCCTTCTTTTATTTCTGCTCCCAGCAATCTCCACCTTTTCCTCTCCCCCCTCCTCCTTTTCCAGTGGCGAGGCTGCAGTTTGAACAGCAAAGGGCACGGGGATTTATTACAGGCAGAACAAAAACTGAGTAGCAAAGGGAAGATTAACAGCAGCCCCTTGCTGAGTCCTGCTACCGGGGACCTTCTAATTCACTGGCTTCTCTCAGCTTTATGCCTTTAGTGGGATACACTGGAGCAGCTCCAGGGAAAGCAGGCCTGGAATGAGTGTAATAGATGGGTCTGCTGCAAACAGCTGCTGCAGGAGTTGTGTAGTGGAGGTGGGAAAATGCTAAAACTTCCCCCCTGTGCCCTCCGGGGCATCGCTGGGGCAGCAACGCCCCAAAGGTTTTTTTTTCAGGTGGTCCCTGGTGAGCCCTGGAGTTTTTCCTTGAGGATCACACCCTTCTTGCAGATCCCTTGGGATGGGTTCTGGTGGTGGCCAAGGGGGTGCTTTGGCCATCAGGCCTCTCCTCCCTGGGTCTGCAACCCTGGGATAGGGAGTCAGGAGTGGGATGGATCAGCGGGGCAGACCCCAGTCAGGCTGCCAGGCAAGGTTTGCCAAACGCAGGCTCCTGGGATTTTCCAAGAGTGAAACCAGCCCGAATTGGCTTGAGCAGCCAGGCTGTTCCCAGGCCTGGCCTTGTCTTTATCCTTATCTTTTATTCAGCAGTTAAACCCTTGCCAGTGGCACATCTTTGCTGCAGCATTTGCTTGGCCCTCAGGATAAAATCAAGACTAAATAAAAACACCTTCTCCTCCCCCTCCAGGCACTTTGCTGTTCTGGTTCAGCACTTTGTTTGGGTTTAATTGCAATTATATTCTTGTGTGTTTAATTAACCTGGTGCTTTTGTCCCTGCCGCCGGGCCAATGACAGGGCTGGGATGCTGCAGATCCAAAGGTTTTCCCAGGAAAAAGCCCTGGCAGGTAGGAAATGGGGTTGGCTGGGCCATGCCAGGCACACAGAGGTGCCAGCAGAGGAGTTCCTGCCCTAGGCACAGTCTCACCGTGCCCCCTTCCCACAGCTTCAACATCCCCTGTGCTGGACTCCACATCCATGGAAAAGCTTCTCCACATCCATGGAAAAGCCACACCTCCCTCCTGCCTTTCTCCAGAGCAGCAGAAGGACCAAAGGAGGGAGAACTGATGGGGGAGGGAGAGGAGCAAAGGGCTCCCCACAGCAACAAACCCCTCGGGTTAATTCCAGGACGGTTTCGTGGAGTTGTGCTCAGCAAATTCCCAACGGATCCACACGTGGGGTTTTGGTGTTTCCACTCTTTTCTGGATACAGGGATAAGAGAGAAAGCACTGTGGGTGCAGAGGAAAGCAGGGGCATGGGAAGGGTAGTGTGCTGGTTTAAAGGTAAACTGGCAGGGGAAATGAACCCAACTCAAAAGAGAGATTATAAATCAGAATAACAATTTAATAAAATAATATAATAAATACAATTATACAGACAAACAATTGGTTTTAACCCACAAAACCCAAATGCATAACCCAGCACACTGGGGCATGAACAGAGTGGTGTTCTTTGGGCCCCCTGAGTCCAAAGTAAAGGGAGAGGGGAAAAACCTGTTGGTGAGAGTGGTGGCGCAGTCTGGTCAAGAGTTATGGTCTCAGTCTGGTCAAGAGTGGTGGTTGCAGTCCAGTGTGATGGTTGCAGTCTGGTTGAAAAGTGGTGGTTGCAGTCTGGTTGAGAGTGGTGGTCACAGTCCTCTGGATCCCACAAGTGGTAAAAAAGTCCCAAGACCCCAAGATTATATATCCTCAGGTTCAGGCAGGAATGCCCAGCACCTCCCTCAGGGTGGGGAGTTCCACAGTGGGTGTGAGGACAGGGGAGCATCCTCTTACCTCACAGTTCCACAGTGGGTGTGAGGACAGGGGAGCACCCTCCTGTCTCTCAGGCCTCTTAACACCCAGTTTACAGCCTGAGGAGTCAGGACTGCCCTGGGCTGAGGGTGTAAATGGTCTGTTGATAACAGTTTCTGGGCAATGGCATGGAAGGCTCTAGAATACCCAGTTTTGGGTTACACCCATCCAGTGATCAACTGGTCCCAGCTGTTCTAACCAGGACAGGTAGACAGAGTCATCCTGGGAGGGACAGTCAGGTGTGGGCATGGGGCACACGGGCCACGTGGCTCCCAGCACTCTGCTCACCCAAAAATCTCTAAAAAAGCTGTATTTTGTGCTGTTCCCCAGCTCACCCATCCCAGCACACGCCTGGTGATCTTCCAGCACAGAGGACAAGCCGAAATCCCTCCCTAAATAAAGCCTGGGGAAGGTGTAACAGGTACAGACAGGCCTTGAAGTGCTTCCCCTCAGCGTGGCCCAGCCCAGTTATCCACCTGAATTTGACAAAAGCAGGAGGAAAAGCTTCAATTCCCACTTCAATCTTTTTCTTGGCAAAGTCAGTCCCGTTCAGGGCCACATTCTACTCTCTTCAAATCCTTGTTTTCAGCTGAAAAGCTGAGCCTGTAGGGCACTTATAACCCGTGGTGCAAGTTGGAAGCAACGCCCTTGGAAAGCAGAGGAAAAATTGCCTTTTGTGCACCTGGAAAGCTCAGAAATGTCACACACGACAAAAATGTGCAGGTTTGCAGTTCCCTGCCTGGTTCACAGCAATGCTCAGGTCTAACTTTTATGCTTTTTGCCCCATTTTTTTTTTCTCAAGGACGTTGATTTTCAGTTGTCCCTAAAGGAGCTCTTGGTCTGGTCAAGGGATTGAAAAATTGCATGTTCTTTCTTTTTATTTTTATTTCTCCTTGTCTTTTTTTTTTTTTTTTTTTTTTTGGTCTGTGACTTTTGGTCTTTAACACTTTTATTTCCAGTATTCATGCACATGTTTCACTTCTTTTCACTCATGTGAAGAGACACCTTTCCCAAGAAATTCCCCAAGTTCCAACAGCATGGTGGATCAATCCCTTTGTGCATCTTCCAACAGGAAAAAAATCACCTAGAGATGGGCTTTAAATCCAATTAAAGAAAGAAGTAACTAAAGGCTGTTAGCCTGGTGTAGTCAGTATTTTTCTGTTCTTGCTTTGTGAAAATTCCAATCCCTCGAGCCTGAGCCTTTGGGGGATTTCCTTGGAGACTTCCACTCTTTTTCTCCTGTGCTGCTGCATTTTGGAACTCCCTTCAAATGGGAGCCCACCCCCCTTTCCAAAAATCTGCTGCCTTGAAATGAAGGACACTAACTAATACCACAGAAACTAATCGGAAGGAACTGTGACCTGAGGAGTGACAGAAGGACTTTTCTCTTTTCTTCTTGGACTCTTGGTGAAGAAAAAGAGAAATTTAATCTGATGTAAATATATTATTTCATCTTAGAAGAGATAGTTAAGTTGTTACCTATACATATATATGTATGTAAATAAACCTTTGTAAGTATTTTCCCCTTCCCCCAATGCTGGGTAACTGTGTTTTGTCTGAAAACCCTCTCACACTGAAGCAATTGTGGGAGAGGGGGCCTTAAACTTGGAAATTGGATTTTTGAGGGGTCTCAAACCCCCACACATGGGGGTTTCCATGCACAAAATCCATGGAAATAAATCCCAGGGAACAAGAACTCTCAGAGCTGGAGACCCTTGATGGGAGGGATGTTGGTTTTTTGGTCAAACACAAGGACATGAGAACCCACAGTGAACAAACACTCAGCTGAACCTTTTCTCCACGTCCTTAGAAAGCAGCCAGTTTCTAATTCCTCTTCTCTCCAGCTATGTGAGAAAAAAAAAGGGAAAAAAAAAAAGCTTCATATTAATCACAGTCTGAGTTATTAATTTCCCCAATTTTTTTCTGGCTCGTAGGTTAATAAATTAAAGCCTTTTAAAGTATATCTCTGCCCATTTCTGCTTCAAGATAATATCCCTTGGTTTAAAGAGTGTATTCAAGAGCAGAAATAATCAGCTGGCCAGAAGGGATTGGCCTTTCAATTGAAGGTGAAGCAAAAGTGTCTCAGGAAGTTCTTTTTGAGTGGTTGTGTGGCCATGACCTGCTGTGCCTGAATCCTCACTGCTTAAAAAAGGGAAAGGGAAAAAAAAACACCCCTTTCCTACCTCCGAGACAAATTGTGACCATTAATACTCTGACATTTATGGGCAGGCAGATAAGAGAACAATTCACCACGTGGAAAAGTCTTTTAATTATGTTTAATATTCAAATTAGGACTTACCACGGCTTTTTCTAGGCGTACTTAAGAATAATTGCTGGGAAAAATAACGGATCTTGCTTTTCAGGGAGCAAATCAAAACGATGCAGGAAGAATAAATAACCTTTGGGGCAGGGCTCAGTGCCAAATCCTGGTACAAAACAAAACAAGGAAGGAAACTGTTTACTTTGGGTCGATTAAAGCGCTTTTCTCGGGCTGATATGAAATGTTTTCGGGCTCACCTTTTGTTTTTAATTTATGTGCAGAGAGGAGAAATTGATTTCCGAGTCAACGTTTTGTTGGGGAAAAAATAATAAAAATAACAAGGCACAACTGCTCCAGCTGCTTCCCCAGTGTGGTGGTTTGAGACCCCCAAAAATCCAACTTCCAAGTCCAAGCCCCCCCTCCCACAACTCACCCCAGTGTGAGAGGGGTTTTCCAGACACAACACAAGACTCAATATGGGGGGGAAGGGAATTATATTACAGTTATTACACAGATAAATATTATAATATATTATATACACAATCCTAACTATCTCTCCTATGATAAAGCAATATTTACATTGGATCAAATCTCTTTTCCCTCCAAGAAAAGTGCAGAAGGGAAGAAGGAAAGATCCTTTCCACGTTCAGGGCAGCAGTGTCTCTTCAATGCAGCTGGAGTTGTTGGAGCTGGATCTCTCTCCCCATTACACCCAGGAGCCCAGGGAAGGCTGCAGATCCACAGGAGCACATTCCTCCTCCTTCTCCTCCTCCTCCTTCTCCTCCTCCTCCTGATGAACACTCTCCTCTCACCCCCAGGGTCACAGCTCCAGCCCTGGGTGGGATCTTCTCCTCCCTCTGTTTTCCTGCTGCATCTCCCTAATGAGCCAAATCATCTCTATTGCCACAGATCCTCTGCACGAGGCTCAGAAAGAGAAAATGAATCTTCAACCCCTCCTGCCCTTCCCTCCTCTGCCTCTCCCACACCTTTATTGCCTTATTTTTCTCTTCTCTCCTCTTTGGCTCGAGGAGTAGTGTTCAAATAGCAGGAAACACTTTTTATTTGGTGGATTTTTATCTTCTCTCCTTAACCACTGAGCTTCTTGCACACATAGATTGTGTGGGGAGGAAGATTTGTCCTCCTCCACCTCCTGCTTTTCCACAAACCCTGAGTTTGGGTCAAACAATGACTTTCCAGAAGATGCAATAATTTCAACAAAACTGTTTTCTGTCAGGGGGAAGGAGTGGAAACCTTTAAAAGATGCCAGGGAACAAAATCTTTCCTCCCCAGCCCCAATTAAAAACCCATTTGCCAAGCAAGAGTGACATTTTCTTTGGAACACTCTTCTTTTATCAGAAACCAGCGAGGAAAAGGAGGAGAACAAGTGCCAGGAGAATTGTCTGAGCCCAGATCCAAAAAACACTCGCTCCAGCCAAAGTAAAGTCTCATTAAACTCTGGAGCAACAAGTCAGTTTGAAGAAATAATTTAGGCAAAACACAAACAAAAATAAAGGTTGTCAGAGCTGCCACTCAAGTCAGGCCACTGGTTTTGGCCCAGCCCTGCTCCTGCCCCAATTCCTGTATCCTTGCTCTGTGTTTTCATCCATCTCCAGGATTTTCCTGCTCTGCAGCTCTTGGTGACCCTGGAACCCAGAGCAGGCTTTGAAAAGCCCAACAAGGGATGTGCCTGCTGTGGGTTCCCAAGAAACCCCTTTGGGATGAGGCCACCCCTGCCCTGCAGGAAGCTTTGGGCCCAAATCCTGCTATTCCCAGCTCCATCGTGTCCTTTAACAGAGTGACACCCTCGTCCCTGTCCCAGCTGGACCCAACACCTGACATTTTGATGACTAAATTTCCTTGGGTTTAATTCCCTTTCACTGCAAGGGAGTCATGTACTTTTTAATGCATGAATAATTCCATACAAAATACTTGAAAATTAGCCACTTTGCAAATCCCAGGCACTCGATGATTAGGGATAGCAGCCTTCACTGGTCATTAAATATTAATCTGCCCTCCTCATGCATATCCATCCTCATACAGCTTCTCATTACACCAACACACTCCACTTTTTCCAGAGTCCCTGCCTGGAATTGCTATTCCCAAAGAACAGCCCTGGAAGACATTAGGTCTGCCAAGAAACTGCTCCTGATATTTCATTTTCATACGAAATGTATTGTAATGTCCCTTCCTAACCCAGCCCTTCAGATTTGTCTTGACTATAACAGGGCTTGTTTTACAGAAAATAAATCATGTTGTGCCCTCAGTAAGGATGACAATAAAGGAAAACAACAATCCTGGGAGAGGGGAGAAAGAGCTGCAGCAGCAGTTTTGTCAGCTGAGTACGTAGGAAATGGTGGGGAATAAAAGAGATGAGGGTGTGAGTTGCCTCCAAAGAAAGCTTTTCCAAGTGCATCTCCAGGATGGAGGAGCAGCTTCTGATGACAGCAGCTGGGACAGGCTTCAAGGAGAAAGGAGTCCTTGAGAATTCCTTGGGAATATGTGCAACGCCGAGCTGTGTCTCAGCACAGAAAGGCTTGGTGGGTGGATCCATTTGCAATTTGAAAACAAAAAAGGGGTAAAAAAAGCATAATTGAGTTTTAACTTCAAGCGCCGACGTTCTCCAGAGGCCTCTTGGACACCCAGGATTTGGGTTGTTTTCCTCAAGCTTCCCGAACAATCCCACGGCCCTGGTTCATCAGCCTGTCCTGGTTTTAGAATCCCAGAATCCCAGAATGGTTTGGGTTGGAAAGGACCTTAAAGCCCATCCAGTCCCACCCTCTGCCCTGGGCAGGGACACCTTCCACCAGCCCAGGTTGCTCCAACCTGGCCTTGGACACTTCCAGGGATCCAGGGGCAGCCACAGCTTCTCTGGGCAACCTGTGCCAGGCCCTCCCCACCCCCACAGCCAACAATTCCTTCCCAATCTTCCATCTATCCCTGCCCTCTGGCAGTGGGAAGCCATTCCCTGTGTCCTGTCCCTCCATCCCTTGTCCCCAGTCCCTCTCCAGCTCTCCTGGAGCCCCTTTGGTACTGAAAGGCCACAATCAGGTGACCCCGGAGCCTCTTCTTCTCCAGGCTCCCCTCATTTAAGCAGAGACAACACAACTTCCCTGGGCAACCTGTGCCAGGGCCTCCCCAGCCTCACAGCCAACAATTCCTTCCCAATATCCAGGTCTAATATCTGCTTCTCCACAATGCTGGAGCAGATGACAAACATTCCCAAGGCAGAACCAAAGGCACCAGCCCATTTCCTGGGCTCAGTAGGAGCTCAGCCCCAGCCCCTCCTGCAGCACTGATGTCCTCAGCCTGGGTCTGGTGATGCAGAATCAGAGCACAGAAAGCACTGTCGACATTTAGAGCCCCCAAAACGGTTCAGCACCTGCTCATTGTGCACAGAAACATCCACCTTCAGGTCTCCAGGACCCCCAGGACACATCCTGCCAGCCTGGTTCAGCTGGGGGGGGGTGAGCAGCTCTTCACGGTCTCAAGCGCTGCCAGGGGAGGTTTAGGTTGGATATTAGGAAGAAATTTTTAACAGAGAGAGTGCTCAGCCATTGGCATGGGCTGCCCAAGGAGGGGGTGGAGTCACCATCCCTGGAGGTGTTGAAAGTGAGACCAGATGTGGCATCAGTGCCATGGGCTGGGAACCACAGCGGGGTTGGAGCAAGGCTGGGACTGGATGATCTCAGGGGCCTTTTCCAACCCAGTTGATTCTGTGATTCTGTGATTCTCTGATTCTGATTCTATGATTCACAGAATTCTATGAATCTGTGAAATATGATTCTGTGATTCTCTGATTCTGTGATTCTGTGATTCTGTGATTCTCCAAGCCACTGCTCTGGGCTGCAGGGTCACAGCCCTTTCCCAGGATGCTGCCTCCAGCCCTGGGGAACAGTGCAGGGAGGACATGGAGCTGCTGGAGAGAGTCCAGAGGAGGCACCAAGATGGTCAGAGGGATGGAGCAGCTCTGCTGGGAGGAAAGGCTGGGACAGTTGGGATTGTTCAGCCTGGGGAAGAGAAGGTTCAGGATGACCTAATTGTGGCCTTCAAGGACCTAAGGAGCTACAATAAACATGGAGAGAGACTGTTTCCAAGGGTCTGGAGTGACAGGACAAGGGGAATGGCTTCAAACTGCCAGAGGGCAGGGTTAGATGGGATACTGGGAAGGAATTGTTGGCTGTGAGGGTGGAGAGGACCCTGGCACAGGTTGCCCAGAGAAGCTGTGGCTGCCCCTGGATCCCTGGAAGTGTCTAAGGCCAGGTTGGACAGGGCTTGGAGCAACCTGGGCTGGTGGAAGGTGTCACTGCCCATGGCAGGGGGTGGAATGAAATGATCTCTAAGGTCCCTTCCAACCCAAGCCATGTAATTATATGACTCTCTGATTCCATGATTCAAAGGAACAAACCAAGCTCCCCTGGCAGCCAGAAGGGAGCTGGTTAATTCAGCATATTAGAAGTGGCTCAGTCCTTTTCCAGGTAGGTGAGAAAGAGCCAATCTCCCTCCACCACGAGGGCTGGGGGGAGTAAGAGACAAAACTCCCCCGAATCAGGCAAAGCAGCTCATTTTGAGGGGCTCTCTCTCCCAAAATTCAATTCACAGGTGCCAAACCGCTTCCTGGGCTAGAGATAATTAGAGAGCATTTAAAGCAGAGCCTCTGCCGCCCCTGAGCTCCCACCCAGGACAGCAATTCCACAGTTTCCACAATTTCCAGAGGCAGGTTTCTGCTGGAAGACTTAACGAAGTGGTGGCAGCGTCAGTGGAACCGCAGGGCATTAGTTACAGGGCTGAGGAAACAAATCTCACAGCATAATCCTGAGGTGCCTTTAATGTTCTAATTAAACCTATATATAGAAGCTGCAGGCAGGAGAAATTGTGTGAAAAAGTTTCTCATCTGCTGGGTATTTTTCCATCCTTTTCCCCCCTCTCCCTTAACCCGGAGAGGGGTTGAAAAGGATCCTTTGCATCGATTTTTGGTGGGGAAAGGGAGAGAAATACCAGGCAGATAAGAGATCAGCAGCATTGCCATTCCCTGAACCCTGTCAGGAAGACACAGCCCTGCCAGTGTTTGCTGATAAGCCTGACTTGTGCCCTGATAAGGCCAGGCCAGCCCGAGCCACTCACAAGGAGCATCAGAAGCATCAGATTTTTCTCCTACTCTAATTGCAAGGCAGGGCTGGAGATGGGACAATAAAGCTGAGGAGCCGGGGAAATCACAGAGGCTGTCTGGGAGAATTAGTGTTCAGCAAGGAGGGGAGGGAGGCAGGACAAACCTCGCTGCCTTTCGATTTAGGAAGGGTCACAGGAGACAGATGAGGAAGGAGGACAAAATCCTGCAGTGTCTTTTGCCACTTAGCAGAGCCATCAGAGTGATAGATGAGGAATCAGAGAATCATTTAGGCTAGAAAAGACCTCTAAGATCATGGAGTCCAGCAGTTAACCCAGCTCTGCCAAGCCCTCCACTAACCCAAGTGCCACATCCACAGGGGCTTTTTAATCCCTCCAGGGATGGGGACTCCACCCCTGCACTGAGCAGCTGTGCCAGGGCTGGACAGCCCTTTCTGGGAAGAAATGTTTCCTAATATCCAACCTAAACCTCTCTTGGTGTGATTTGAGGCCATTTCATGTCCTCCTAGTCAGGATATGAGCGTGGGAGACAGGACACACCTTGCACCAGCAGAATGTCACTGGGGTCAGAGCTGCTGGCACAGCAAGGCCACCCCAGGTGGCTGCAAGGACTTGATGTTTCTCAAGTTTTTAAATGTCTAAGTCTTGCACAAATGGTCCTTTTCCTTGTAATCTGCCATCTGTGCTTTGAGCTCTTCCCCTGCAGGGCACACAGAGGATCCCATGGAAGGGGCACAGGAACGGGCAGTGAGGTTGCACTTCAGGGAGGCTGGAGTGAGTTTAAAGTGCAAATCCTGAAGAGCAGCACCACAGTGCTGCCTTCAACCTCTTCCAATCACGTCAAACATCGCCCAAAACCAGATTTTTGTTGCTTGGAAGGAATGCATCTGCTTTGGCAGAGCTCTCACTATGAGTCACAACCCAGTTTTGGGGTCCAATCTGCCGTGGGAGCTCCCCGGGTCATCCACGCTGTGACAGACACTGCAGTGTGATCCTATCCCATCACACCAGGGCTGTCTGAGAGCTCTCTCTCCCTTCTTTAAATTCCCTTCACAAGGTCCAGTTTGGAGCTAACAGCCAGGGGTATCTTTCTCCCTGAGGCAGCAGAGGGAAGGGCCGAGCCTGCTGCTGCGGAGGCGAACTGAGATGTTCATTCCCACCCTCTCCATGCCAAAGGAGCCCCTCCCACAGCAGGAATTAGCCTATAATTAGCTTAGAGAATAAAGCACTTTTAATTAAGGATTGAAATTCAGCAGACCATCTGCCTGGTTGTATTTGCAAGCAAGAGGCATCTTCTGCTGGCAGCAACGCTGCTCCTGGTTCCTCTCTAACCCTCCAAGGATTTTTCCTGAGCTGAGGCCAGGACTGAGCGTGGGGGTCAGAGCCAGGACATCACATCCACATTGCCCAAGGCAACCCACTGCAGTTTGTTGGCTGTCACACTGCAAAGCCACTGTCAGAGACAGGCAGGGAAGCAGGGAGGGCACCTTGCTCTCCTTCCAGGCTTCAGAGCTCCGGGACAGTGCCTGCTGCAAGAAAGCCAGCCTGGAAATCTCAGCCCGTGGTCTTGCCCCTTGCTGTGCTCTGCAAACACTCAGGGAGCCTCAGAAAAACCACAGGGACAATTCCTGACACTTTCCTGACTTGCACAGGTGTGGGAGGCACAGCAAGCTGGGGAGCTGCTGGTTTGGAGGCCACATTCCTCAACCTGCAATGAGATCATAGAACCATAGAATGGTTTGGGTTGGAAGTGACTTAGAGATCATCTTATTCCATCCCCTGCCATAGGCAGGGACACCTTCCACTAGCCCAGGTTGCTCCAAGCCCTGTCCAACCTGGCCTTGGACACCTCCAGGGATCCAGGGGCAGCCACAGTTTCTCTGGGCAACCTGTGCCAGGGCCTCCCCACCCTCACAGCCAACAATTCCTTCCCAATATCCTATCTAACCCTGCCCTCTGGTAGTTTGAAGCCATTCCCCCTTGTCCTGTCACTCCAGACCCTTGGAAACAGTCTCTCTCCAGGTTTCTTGCAGCTCCTTCAGGTCCTGGAAGGCCACAACCAGGTCACCCCAAAGCTTCTCTTCCCCAGGCTGAACAATCCCAGCTCTCCCAGCCTTTCCTCCCAGCAGAGCTGCTCCATCCCTCTGACCATCTTGGTGCCTCCTCTGGACTCTCTCCAGCAGCTCCATGTCCTCCCTGTGCTGTTCCCAGGGCTGGAGCAGCTCTGCAGGGGGGTCTCACCCGAGGGGGCAGAGGGAACAGCAGAGATGCAGGAGCCAAAGGGCTCCTACAATAACACCACACTTATAACCCCACATCACATTTCCCCATTTACTCCATGAGGTTCCAAATCACATGGAATCAGCCATTTCTTTCTCTTAGTCCCCTTTCTGTAAGTGCCATCCTGTACTTTCCTCTCCCTTGAGCAGAGGTGAACCCTGGGCCCTGATCTTGCAGCAAACACAAAAGCAACATTTCCATTTTGACAAGGCTGAGATCTTCGTGTCAATCAAAACCTATCCAAATATTCTGACATTTCCATATCACTATTTTTTTTCTTCTGTCCCTCAGAATTTCCCCTTGTTGTGCTTGTAGAAAAAAGTCAGATTGAACTGGACTCTGAAAGAAAGTGAAGAGAGGAATGCTAAAGCAAATGCTCATTGTGAGGTTTGGATCCCACAGGAATGTCCACGGGCACATTATAGCAAGGAAAGACCTCACTAAGGCTGAATTACAGAATCCCAGGATCATTGAGGTTGGAAAAGACCTCCAAGATCATCGAGTCCACCCTGTGCCTAATCCCCACCTTGTCCTCCAGCCCAGAGCACTGAGTGCCACCTCCAGTCCTTCCTTGGACACCTCCAGGGCTGGGGACTCCAAACCTCCCTGGAAAGCCCCTTCCAGTGCCTGACAGCCCTTTGAGTGAAAAAATTCTTCCTGAAATTCGGATGTTCCCAGCTGGGGAGCCTGATCTCCTGGAACCATGAAGGTGGGTTCAATGCACCTCCTGCATTCCTCACCCGGGATGACCCAGAAGGGCCCAACACTTGATGGCTGTGCCTTAATAAAAGGAGAAAAGCTGCTAATTTGATAAACTGAGCCTGGCTATTCCCAGAGTGAAATCCAGCTCGTTTTGTAGCAGACATTGGATGGAGTCCACAGCCAAGTTCTTACTCAAGGCATCCAAAACCTCGCTGAGATTCATGAATTTACCCACAAGGAGCAAACCCTCAACAAGAAATCTGCCCCACGAGGTCCTGCCAAGCCCCCCCAGCCTCAGCCCTTCTCCATGCCCTGCTCCTCACGTGTTCTCACCCAGACTCTGTCATTCTGGTGGAGATTTCCCCTGGGATGAACCAAACCATCTCTGAACCTCTTCATAAATCTGGCAACCAGACTCAGAGGCATCGAGCAGCTTTTCAGTGCCTCAAGATTAAAGAAAAAAAACAAGGATCAGCCTGTGAGTGATGCCTGGACTGAAACTCAGGCTTCTGAAATGGGTTTATAAATATATTCAACTGGTTTCAGATGGTTAATTAATGTACAGGAAACACACTCTGCTCATTGTGAGGAGGTAGAGCTGTGGAGCAGATCCATCTGAGGAATTATCTCCAACAGCTCCCAGCAAATCCATCTCAGCAGGCAGCTTGCAGGCACACCCTGACATGTTGTGTGTGTTTTAGTAGCACAGCTGCTAATCTTTATTCATTTATTTATTTTCCCCTACAAAAGAAAAACAATTAAATTTTAACCAGCCCATTATTAGCTTTCGGCACCTAAATCCTCAGATGGAAAACTGCTTCCAGAGTTCTGGGAGGGAGGAATTCTGAAACCCACAATAATGGGAAAATCAGAGAGTCAGGGAGTTAAGTCAGGCTTGAAACAAATGATCCCCCCTCCTGAACTGAAAAATTGGTACAGGAAACACACTGAAGGTATGAAAATAAAAATTAAACAGAGAATTCAGAGGCAGCTGAAAGGTTTCCCCGTGGAGAGGGGTGTTTGCAGAGCACTTTCCCCTGTCTGTCACAGTGACAGCTTCGAGAAGCAAAAGGAGAAAGGAGAAAATAACATGTCAAGATATTTTTGGAGACTGGTGAGGCTTACAGGGAAATTCCTTTGCAGGCAAAGAACAAATATTTATTGCCCTTGCTTTATTTCTTCTGCCCACTCCAAGACACAAAGGGCTCTTGCTCAGCTCTCAATAAACAAGGGCTGACATGAACCTCTGATCTTTCACTCAGCTTTAAATCAGTGAGGAAAGGCAGCACGAGCATGAAATTATTAGTTGCTGCTGTTAATTTGGGGGCATTAGTGGAAAACACCAGTTTTAGAATTGAAGGGAGATGTAGTTGGGACTGGGCTTTGCCACCAAGCTTGCTGAGCTTCCCTGCCTGGGAGGGTTGAATGCCAAAGGTGCAAGTGCTGCTCCATTCTGGACTAGAATTGCAGCCTGAAAAGCTGCTCCAAACCAAGGGAAGCTGGGCCAGCCTGGTCCCCTCTGAAGTTGCTGTTCTTACAACCCAACAATTTGTCCTCCCCTTACAGCAAAATTCATTGAATTTTAGGTGTATTTTAGTCCACAGGCACAGCGTGAAACTGGGATGGAGTCCACAGACAATTTGTTACCCAGGGCATCCAAACCCTCTCTGAGATTCATTCACCCCATTCATGAATTTACCCACAAGGAGCAAACCCTCAACAAGAAATCTGCCTCACGAGGTCCTGCCAAGCCCCCCCAGCCTCAGCCCTCCTCCAGGCTCTGCTCCTCGTGTGTTGTCACCCAGGCTCTGTCATTCTGGTGGAAGTTTCCCCTGGGAGCCCCCCAGGAGCTGGAATGAAAGGGAGATTCCCTTGGCAGGGCATGAGCTGAGTTGGTCCCACACTGGCAGCCCAGGGATCCCTCTGCCCCTCACCCAACTCGCTCCCAGGAGTGCAGGACTCCCAACCAGACCCAGCAGCTGATCCATCCATGGCCTGGCACAAATTCCCTCAGGAACAGGACCTGCAGCCCAGTGTGCTTTGCTGCCTCTGCTCATGCCACAAATCCAGGCACTTGGAAGCTGGGAAGGCTGAGTCATCCTCCTCCTCCTCCTCCTCCTCCTCCTCCTCCTCCTCCTCCTCCTCCTGGCTGCCAGACACGAGCTGAGGGATTCTGTCCATTCACTCCTCCTGTAAATCCCTGGTGATGTTTTCCCTCTGGAATCCCACTCCAGAGGGTGCCATCGCCACAGATCCAGCGTTGGCAGCTGACAAGGTGTGTCAGCTCATGGAATCATGGAATGGTTGGGGTAGGAAGGGATCCTAAAGAGCTGCCAGCTCCCCCCCTGCCATGGGGTTGGTGTCAGCTGGAGAGAGGCAGTGAAAGGGGCTTCTCCTGCCCTCCTTGGGGGGGTCTCTCTCCTTTTTAGATGCAACAGGAGCTCCTCAGCCTTTGGATGTCTCTTTAGAAGGGTGTGATAGTTCTACTGGTCCCATATCCTGTTTTCCAGCCCCAGGGATCTCATGGATACCTTGCAGCACCTCAGAGAGCAACAGCCACAACATTTCAGGCAACAGAGCTCAATGTGTCTATTTTAGGCAATGACTAAAGCCATGAGGCTCCAAGGAAAGTGTTCCTGACCCCAAACAATTGGATGCTGGGCTGAAATACTCCCATTTTCTGCCAGCTACTCTGATTCCACGTCAGCAACCTGCCAAGGCCAGGCTGGATGGGGCTCTGAACAACCTGGTCTGGTGGAAGATGTCCCTGCCCATGGTAGGGGGTTGGGACTAGATGAATTCTGCCCAAGAAACTTGTTCATAGGACTGAAAAACCCTGGAAAAGGGCCTGATTTCCCAAACTGCTGCTGCTCCCTGGCAGGTGCAGCTGGAGGGAGTTGTAAGAGGTGATGCTGGGGCAGGTCCCTCTCATCAGGGAGGGTTTGGCCTTTGGGACTTCACTTTGCTTTAGCCCAATTTCCTAAAGGTTTCCATCTGCCTTGGATCTGCTCTTTCAGCCTTGTCACTCTGATGCTTTCTCTGCTTCCTCCAAACCAGCACCTGCTGCTCTTCCATCAGCCCTTCTCCTCCTCCTTCTCCAGCTCAGAGACACTTCCCACCAGACAGCTCCTCCTGGGGACCCCACACAGCCCAGCCAGGGCTGCTGCCCCTCTTTGCCCTGCCCAGACTGGGAAAGGGAAAAGGGAAATGCCAGCCCTTGAAGGCAGGAGCTGAGGAAATGCCAGACAAGTGCATCCCCCTGCAAGCAAACACCTGCTGGGGTAGGACCAGGCGATCCCTTCCAACCCAAACCTTTGGGGGATTCTCTGATTCAACCTCAAACTGGGGCATGGAAAACCCCCGTGCTTCCCTGGCTTCCCAGTGATTCCCTGGCCCCGGGTGGAGCCTCTGGAGGGGGGTGGTGGCAGATGGGCCAGGGGCCTTTTTGGTTTTCGCTCCACGGCTCCCGAGCCACTGAACCCCGTGGTTGTCATGCGAGGAACATCTCCCTGCTCAGGGGCTGGTGGGTGGATGTCTGGAAGCAGAGGTGGAAGCTGTTTGTGGAATATGGAATGAGGATTATGGATGTGATGCAGCTCACCCCGAGGTTGGCTGAGCTCGTGAAGGTGCAACCACCTTCTTGTCTCGTTTTGGTTTCCTTAAACACAGCAGGGCCCTTCCCCCACCAGGCTGGGAAATCAGGATTCATCCTTCCCCTCTCCACCCTCTCCATCAAACTGAGGAGACTGATTCAAGTCACAATATTTTAGGAATTCTAATCGGCTCCTCGTGTCTCTTCGAGTTGCTTCTTGATTTTCTAAGATGGGCTGAGTAAAGATTCCAAACTAAATTGCAAGTGGAAATTATAACCCCCCACCCCCATCCCTGCTCCAAACTGTGCTGGATTTCCAGCACCATCCCCCAGCTGGGTTTGGGTGGGACCACAGAAAGTTGTAGAAGGAAGACACAGAGATTTGGTTTTACTGCCTGTTCCGGGTGACACCCCAGAGCAGCCCTACAAAAACACAGCCATGGCAGAGGCACCACAGGCTCCGGGCTCCCAGGGTTTCTAAGGAGCATTTTGCTTCCCCTGACTACAACTGCAAGGATTTGAAGGGCTGGAGAAAGGCATTGTCCTGCAAATCTGGAAATCAGCCTAAACTTGCAGAGGTGAGTTGGGACACCTGAGTCATCCTGCCCTTAAATTCCACAGGGTGCTTTGTTGGGACCAAATTCCATTTGATTTGGGAGCTGGTTTATTCCTGTGTCTGTATTGTTGTTAGGAAAGGATGAGGCACCTGCCCTGCTCACCCCTCAGTGCAAGGACCCTGCTCCCCCTCTCCCACCCCACTCCACAAATCCCATTTTTATTTTTTTTTTTGGATTTGACCTTCCAGACAAGGCCTTTCTACAGAAGTTTTGGCTCAGCTGGAGAGGCTGGGAGGGCGAGACTTTGCTGGGGGTGGGATGTGAGCAAGGGCAAGGAGGGGAGAGAAGAGCAGCAGCAGGATGGGTCTGTGCTCTCTCCTGCAAGCTCCTGTTCTGCTGACCATGAACAGAACAAAGAGAAAGAGAAGAAAATGGGGTTTTCCCAATAAATCAGCTGCATCTCCATTACAGCACAGGAGGCAAAATTGCCACTGGCTCAGCTCTGCAAAGAACTTCCCCAGGGAGACACTGAGACAGGCAGAGGATCAGGAACTTGGCCCTCACACCTGATTCCAGCCAGGAAACCCCCCAGGGCTCTGCAGACCCTCACCCATATTCCAAACACCTCTCCTGCTGTTTCAGGGCTGGGACAGGTCTCACTATCCAGGGCAGGGAATTCTTGAGGACGAGGAAGGGTCAGTCCTTGTACCATTCAGCTGCTGGAAGGGAGGGAAGGGAGAAGGGAGGAAGGGAGAAGGGAGGAAGGGAGAAGGGAGGGAGGGAGGGCAGCTGGAGGGTGTCTGAGATGTGCAATGTCCCCCAGCAGAAAGGAGTGAATGGTGGGACACTCATTCCATGACTTCTGTTTCCTTCTTCCTTTTCATTTGCCTTTTCCTGGAGGCTTCAGTGGCTCACTCCGTGTCTTATAAATGATGATTTGGGGCTTTAATGTGCTCTGTGTAATTGTATCATTTCCAGAACAAGAGTCAGAGGTTGCCTTTGGTTTTTCTTTTAAAGCCTTTTAAGAAATAGCTTCCTCTCTCACGAAAACACTGGTCATTTTTTTCCCTCTAAGAACATTAACTGGGCTATTTCCAGACTCATCCTTTCATGGGCTTTCATTCTGCTGTACCTCTCCCAGGAACAGATGCTACCAGTCTTGAAAAGATCTCCAATAATATTTATTTCTTTATATTAGTCAAGGAGCAGAAAATACATGCTTGAATGGCATGAGAGAAATGAAGTACTTTTAGGTCCATTAGTAACTAAGGAGGTTGTTAGGCAACAAAGCTGTATTTATATAATTTCAAATTGATAATTTTTAGATCATTTTTATTCCAGAGTCTTCAGAAAGATGGTCAGAGAGTTCTCCAGCAAGTTGACATGAAACACTTATGTGATAGTTTTAGTAATTTAGTGAAGAGCAAAGAAGAGAAGACAGGTAGGAATTCCAAGTCTCCCATAAAATAAGACTGTTCCAAACCATCTGTTTATGCCTCTTCCTTGCCTTCATCTCTCCCCTGGAACAAAGTAAAGGACAAACCAGACTCACCTGGGGCAGGGGGAATTTGGGAGCTCAGAAAACGAACCCCCAAACACCAGCTTGGCTGAAAGGCCTGGAGGCAACAGGGGTGTGGGGCAGGGCCAGGAATAAATAAATATTAGCCCAGCTAATAAATATGTGCTGCCCTGGCCCTGCCAACATTGGTGGTCTTGGAGAGAAGGTGGAAGATCCAAAGGGGATCTTTGGATCCAGGTGTGACTGGAGAGCAAGAGAAAATAAAACACTCTGGGAGACTCCCAGAGCTCAGCCTGGGGAGCTGATCAAAAAGGGGGGAAAAAACAAATGAAACCCCTAAAGAAGGCAGCTTGAGAGGTGATTTGATCACAGTGAGTGTCTCCCTGCAGAGAAAATACAAGGCACTCTTGAAGGCAGAGGTAGAATCAGTGGTGAGGATCTGAACCAGGAGAGCTTTGCATTGGAAATGAGGCCCAGGGGGTTTTGTGACTAATCCAGGCACCAGCCACCCCTCTGCTGCTCCCAGAGAAAAGCTGGATGCTGCTCCAGCAAACAGGCTGTGGCCAGCAGGAAGCCAGCAGGCTTTTGACACAGTGAGCCATCAACACATCATCACGGGCTTGCAACAAAAAGGTGCAGATTCTCAGATTATTAATTTGATCGCAAATATGTACGAAAACATCTACACTCAAATTGGCACCAAAAAGGAACAATCAGATCCAATTCAAATAAAAGTGGGGGTCAAACAAGGTGATCCCGTGTCTCCATTGTTATTCAGTTTGGCTATGGATCCTTTATTATGGGAATTAGAACAGTATGGAGAAGGGTTCCATCATGGAAATAACTCGATAACTGCAATGGCTTTTGCCAGCTTTACTTAGTGGGTCCTGGGAAGGTATGAAGAGGAACATCGAGATTCTTGAGGCATTTTGCCATCTAACTGGTCTCAAGACACAAGGGGAAAAATGTCATGGATTTTTCATCAAACCTACTAGAGATTCATACACAATCCATGATTGTCCTTCATGGACTACAGGTGGTACACCCCTCAATATGGTTTGTCCTGGTAGCTCAGAGAAATATCTGGGCCTTCAGATGGATCCTTGGGTACAAACAGCCAAGCCAGATTTGTCATCAAAAATAGAAACTTGCATTAGTGAGGCACCACTCAAACCACTACAAAGAGAGGACATTCTAAAAACATCTGTGATCCCTCGAATAATATATCCAGCAGACCACACGGAGACAAAAACAGCATTCTTGGAAGCCCCAGACTTAAAGATTAGGGCAACTGTTAAGAAATGGTTACATCAACCAACCAATACTTGTGATGCCATCCTATATTCCAGCAGGAAGGATGGAGGGTTAGGTATTATAAAACTGCAGGCACTGATGCCAAGTGTACAAGCCAGAAGGTGACACAGGCAGGCTCAGGGGCTCAGGGAGGTGAACACTGAGCAGTGAATTTGCAGCTCACCCACTGCTCCAGAGGGGCTGGGAATTGTGGCTTCAGCTGGAGGATGAGCAGCAGTTTGTCCTGCCCAAAGGAAAGCCCTCAATACATGGTCTTTATCCAAACTTGGGCTTCCTGCAGAAAATGGAAAAGAAATATGAACACAAAGGTGGTGGGTTTTCCCTCCAGGTGAGCAGCGGTGACACATGGAGCCAAAAACCTGAGTGCAGCAGAACTGGCAGTAGATGTGTGCACCTACCCCAAAAACTGGGGAGAGCAGAAAGAGCTCAACTCCTGCTTCAGCTCCTCCCAGAATCCAGGGGTGATTCCTAGATTTACACTCCAATAAGACACCAGGTTAACTCAGCTCCCTCCTCCTACAATCCAGGGGTGATTCCCAGATTTACATCCCAATAACAGACACCAGGTTAACTCAGCTCCCTGCTCCCAGAATCCAGGGGTGATTCCCAGATTTACACCCCCATAACAGATACCAGTTAACTCCTGCTGAGCAGGGCCCATCCTGGGGGGACCCCAGAACAGCTCAGCCCGAGGGGGAGAACTTGCTGAGCAAGTGGCACTGGGGGGATGCCTCAGAGGGGTGTCTGCAGGTCCCAGGCAGTGAAGGAACCCAGCACTGGGTAATGGGACTCAGGCACCTCATTTTTATCCATTAATGAAGAGCAAAAGCAGCCTGGACAGGAATACCTGCACAGTGAAACCCTTCTCGGGCAGGGCTGACTGAAATGCTGACTCAGCTCATCCCAGCCACCACAGCTGTGGTTTTGGCTGCTTCCAAGGGTGTTTCCCATCACCCTCCTGGAAGTAGCATCCACAGTGAGGGAGGAATTCCTGCAGTCTCCCAGCGGGCTGGCTGCCAGCTCCCTGCTGCTCCGAGGGAAGCCTTGCCCTCCTCCTGCTCCACTCCAGGAACCACCCAGCAGCCTCTCCCGGTGCTGAGGGCTCTCAAAACCGTTAAAAAAAGATTCATGCAGCTCCTGATGAAAGCAAGCTCATCAGATACATGCTGGAAACAGCATAAAAACTCCACAAAGGAGCTGCTGTTCCCCCTTCCGGAGCGCGGTGCCGCTGAAATGAAATCTCGCCGACTAATTAAAAACCCTTCATCCAGCTCATAAACACCCTGGAATCGTGGGGTTTTGTTTTTTTTTTTTCTTCCTGACTGAATAATTTAAGAGTGGTTCTCTCAGGATTCAGAGTGATTGTTTCAGTGTTACATTTCTGCAAGGTCGCTGTGGTGAGAACCCTTTGGCCTCCCAGGAACCTCGTCTGAATAATAAACCAACAAGGAGATGCTGTGGCTCTGCATCCAGAAAACTCCCTCCAGTGAAACCTGCCACTGGTCCTGGAAAACAGCTAAGGCAGAGCCTCCAGGGACACCTCTCCTGCTCTTGTGCTGGCAGAAGCACACGAAATAAAATGAGGGAAGGGGGAAACTCAAAGCTTCAGTTGGTTTCCTCACCCACTTAGAAAGGTTTGGGTTGGAAGGGAACCTAAAGAGTTAACTTCCCTTCCCTTCCCAAACCTTCTCTTCCCAAACCTTCCCAACCTTTCCCTTCCCTTCCCAAACCTTCCCAAACCTTCCCTTCCCAAACCTTCCCTTCCCAAACCTTCCCTTCCCAAACCTTCCCAATCCCAGTTTCACCCCCTGCCCTGGCCAGGGACACCTTCCACCAGCCCAGGTTGCTCAGGTTCCCCCCCAGCCTGGCCACCCTGACCAAGCAGACCCAGAAGTTCCACCTCCAGTGCAACCAAGAGCCTCACGTGGGACTGGGAATGAGGAACAGGGGGAGGGGGAGGCAGGAGATGCTGAGTTAAGCATTGGCACCCTGGCAGAGAACCATGGCACCACCACCAGTGGGTCACCAGAGCCCAGTTTGGTGGATGTACAGACAAATTTGCAGGATATATTGCACAGTCAAACAGGGGAGCCTCTGCCAAGCTCAGACCCCAACAGACCCCCAGGGTGGTCTCCTCTGCCTCTCCAGCTGCACTTCAACCCCTCAGAAGGTGGCAGCTGGACACAGGAGGACACTGAGGACTGCCAGGGCTGGCTGAAGCTCCCAGAAAAGCTGTTGTGGAGGTGTGGAGTCCAACCCCAGCTGCTGCTGTGTGGTGGTGCTGTTCAACCTTCTCAGGGGGTGTCCCCTCTGTCCCAGAGGGCTCCTCAGCTGCAGCAGATCCAGCCAGGAGGAGAGAAAACTCAGAAGCTGTGGTTTAAGGGGTATCTTTACTTCCAGGTCACCAAACCTCTGCAAATCACCCTGGAACAAAAGCTGCTCTTTCCCAGTTCATGTGTGAGAGCCTTTTTTTCTCCTGCTGGTACCAACTCCTGCATCCCCAGGGAAGAGCCGTCGTTGAAAGAGCAGAGATGGAGAAATAAGTTCACACATCCAGAGATCTGGACAGGCAGAGGGAGAGAGAAAGACCTCTAATTAATCTTTAGGACCAGCTCTTTTGCTGGCAGCATCTGCCTAAGATTTCTTGGGCTCCAGGTGATGTCAAAGAGCCCAGGGATGTGCTGTAGCTCCCCAGCATCCCCCACACCAGGGTTTGATCCCTTCACCTCCAAGCTGCAAACCCCCCATTTCAGATCAAATGATGATCCAAAATATTCCCTGGCACAGCCAGACCATCTCCTGGACGAGTGTCAGTGACTCTGCTTGGCTTTTTGCCCCTCTCTGAGCCCCTTGGTGTCACAGCTGAGCACAGGGAACCTCTCCAGCTCTCACTCATTCACACTCCCTCTGTGCTGCTGCTTTTAAGTGCAGACTTAATGCCTTGCAGCAGGGAGCCTGTCACAACATATTAGCAGGGTACCTCTGGATAATTCCCCTCCATCAGCTCAACTACATCTCATTTTTCAGGAAGATTTCAGGAAATTTTTGTCTGTGTTACCCAGCAAATAGCTCTGACTCACGTTGCAGAGCTTCTACCCAGCCCAGGCAAGTCCTTCACCCCAGGATTTTGGTCCATTCCTTGAGCTGATTTTTTTTTTCCCCTGTATCTGACGACCTCCCTCTTTATCTTTGCCTTGCTGAGGGTTTGATTTGGCAGATTTAACACAGATGTCTCGTTTGGGGTGGGAAGGAGGAGCTTGAGGTGACCAGTCCCAGTGAGGAGAGACCTCCATGGTGACAGATGACGACCTTCCCCAGCAAGCAATGAAAGACTTAAACCAAAATTAACTGAAAGAACGAAGATGAAAGATGTAGTTTTGGCTTGATAAAATGTTTCAGTGCCTAAAAAAATCAATATGGGGGTACCCTTTGGCCTTTTCCCCAGCAAATCCACCTGGTTTCCCACTGAACAGCGTTTCCCAGCCCCTGAATCACTTGGAGTTAAATAATCCCAGTTAGAGGGCTGGTGAAACCCAGGAGAGCTCCAGAGATCAGTGTGTCTCATCCCTCCAGCCTGGTGATTGCAGGGAAGATGGATGGGCTGGGTAATATCCACAGAGATGCCATTAAACTGGCCAGGGCTGCTCCTGCTCCTCTGGAGCAATATCGAGGTTAATCACACAAACTCCTCTCCCACTATCACTCTGGTGGCCCAGGCTCCCCAAGCACCTCCATCACTGCAGGATAAGCAGGGCAGAGATGTCACTGGAGGAGATCCAGGCTCTGGGATCGTCCTGCTGGTGGGAAACAGGATGATTTCAGCTCCCAGATGCTGATTTAGGAGAGAAATTAGTTGGTAGTCCCAGAATCCACAGCCTGGCTCTGCAGCAGAAGGGTTTCTCTTCCCAACTCCTGATGGGAGCTACAGTCCTAGAAAGCTCATGGCAGGATAAAACTAAGGCACAGTCGAGGTCTTACAGAGATCCACATGAAATAAAAGCAACTTGAAGGGACCAGAGCAACCCCAGGATCTGATGGGAGCACAGGGGAAAAGGGCTGATCACAAACAAGGTGCACAAGATCCTTTTGCCCACCACTGAAGCCAAATGCTCCTGGTCCCTGGCTAAAGGAGTGTTGTGGTTTAACCACTGAACCTGTTAATTGAACAGAGTGAAAACAGGGAAAAACCCACACTGATGACTGGAGGCAAAACCACAGCTCATCAAGGTGTCTCTGCTTCAAACCCAGGGAGAGTTTGGCAATATTAACAATTTCCTGGGCACCTGAGGGTACCCAGAGGTCAAACCAGAGCAGTTTGGTGGCTTCAAACTGAAAGAGAGTCAGTTTAGATGAGAAAACAATTCTCCCCTGTGAGGGTGGGGAGGCCCTGGCACAGGTTGCCCAGAGAAGCTGTGGCTGCCCCTGGATCCCTGGAAGTGTCCAAGGCTGGATTGGAGCCACCAGGTCTGGTGGAAGGTGTCCCTGCCCATGGCAGGGGGTGGAACGAGATGGTCCTCAAGGTCCCTTCCAACCCAAACCATTTCCTGGTTTATGATCTCTGGCATCTGTCACAGAGAAGCAAATTGTCTCTGCAACCCCTTGAGCTTGTGAGTGCTGACAAAGGTCCTGGATTGCCTCAGGTCAGATAGGATTGGATAAAGATGCTGTCTCATATCAGCATAAATACCATGGCAGTGTGCAATAGTTGCAGTCCTGAGCGCCTTTCCTCTTCCCTTGCTCAAAAATTAGGTGTGCAAAGACTCGGTAGCCAGGAGCTTATTTCTCCCTGTATTCCTTTGCCCCCTGAATGTGGCAGGACACCCCTGTCACGGCAGCCTGTGGTAAAGCCCAAGCCCAGGTGAAACCTGCTCATCCTCAGGTGTGGCCTGAGACACAGAAGATTCACCCCAAAACCCCCCAAAGCAGCAGCGAGTCCTCCCGGACCAGCTGAGCACCGGGGTGAGAACCGCTGGTTGTTTCTGGACCCCCCTTTAGGTCCTCCTGGGATCTGCTTTGCCGACGGGAAGGCTCTGGATCCAGCTCTTGCCGGTGTCCCCTAGGTGGCATCTCCGGACCGTCCACGGCTGTTCCCCCGCTGTCCCCACACCCCCCACCGGGCACCAACAGCATCTCCTCGGGAAAACCCATTTTTTTTTTAACCCAGCAGGACCCTTCCCCTGGGCTTGGAGCTGCGAGTGGGGTTCTTTTTCCTCCCAGTGGCTGGCACAGGGCTGTGTTTTGGATTTGTGCTGGAAACAGTGTTGGTGGTTGACCTTGGAGGTCTTTCCCAACCTTTGTGTTCCCGAGATTCAATGATAACACAGAGAAGGTTTTGCTGTTGCTGAGCAGAACTGAGGAGGTTTAATCTAAAGCTAAATCTTCCTGATATCTAATCTGACCTCTGAGGAGAGATTTAGGTTGGATGATAGGAAGAAGTTCTTACTGTGAGGGTGGGGAGGCCCTGGCACAGGTTGCCCAGAGAAACTGTGGCTGCCCCTGGATCCCTGGAAGTGTCCAAGGCCAGGTTGGATGAGGCTTGGAGCAACCTGGGCTAGTGGAAGGTGTCCCTGCCCATGGCAGGGGGTGGCACTGGGTGATTTAAGGTCCCTTCCAACCCAAATCATTCTGGCATTCTCTGATTGTATGCCACTTGCACAGTACACACTGGGATGTGTGGGGCTGAATTGGTGGCTGGGGTTGAACCCCCAGCAACCCCCCTGAAGTTCCTCCTACCCCTCACACTGCTCCCCTGCTCTGGGATTCACAGCATTGACACACTTTGCTTTGCTCTGTAACATCCTTTGCCAGCTGAGCTTTAAACTTTGTTTGCAATAAGGGAAATGAAAGCACAGAGCAGCCCCTGGTTTGCCCAGGAAACTTGTTCATAGAACTGAAAAACCCTGGAAAAGGGCCTGATTTCCCAAACTGCTGCTGCTCCCTGGCAGGTGCAGCTGGAGGGAGTTGTAAGAGGTGATACTGGGGCAGGTCCCTCTCATCAGGGAGGGTTTGGCCTTTGGGACTCCACTTTGCTTTAGCCCAATTTCCTAAAGGTTTCCATCTGCCTTGGATCTACTCTTCCAGCCTTGTCACTCTGATGCTTTCTCTGCTTCCTCCAAACCAGCACCTGCTGCTCTTCCATCAGCCCTTCTCCTCCTCCTCCTCCAGCTCAGAGACACTTCCCACCAGACAGCTCCTCCTGGGGACCCCACACAGCCCAGCCAGGGCTGCTGCCCCTCTTTGCTCTGCCCAGACTGGGAAAGGGAAAAGGGAAATGCCAGCCCTTGAAGGCAGGAGCTGAGGAAATGCCACCTGCAAGCAAACACCTGCTGGGGTCAGACCAGACCATCTTTGAAGGTCCCTTCCAACCCCATTCTGTGATTCTGGGATGAGACTGCAGGAACCTGCCAATAATCCTGGAATTTGTCCTCTCCTCTACTTGAGGAGGTTGCAGGGATGGAGGTGCCTCAGAGAAGCATCTCCCTGACCTACTTTGCTTCCTCAGGATGCTGCCTGGACCATGCTGCCTCTGGAGCACACGTGTGGTTGTGCTGGGGAGGCAATCCAGGGCCCTGGGAAGGGCTGTGAGATCCAGCACCACTCCAGCTGGCTCAGCACGTTGGCAGCTCAACATAAATCATCCCTTGTCCCTGCCCGTGCTGCTGGGCCTGCTGGGAGCACAGGACACACATTCCCTGCAGTTGTGCCACCGGGATAATGAATGTCCAGGCCGTGCCCAGAGGCAGTGACTGATTGGAGACTCCTTCAGTTGTGCCCTCTCTGCCCGTGGGGAGCTGAGCATTCAGCCCCAGTGAGGCCACTCTGACATAACTCAGCCAAGGACAAGGGCACAGCCTCCTCCTTCCAAAAGTGTTACCTGTGCTGCCTGTAGGAGCTGAGGAAAAAAACCCTCCAGAGCAGTTTAATTGGAGATGAGATAAGAAAAGGGTTTAATTTGTGCCCAGGCATAAGATTACAAGATGCCCTGGCTGTGTACAGGTGTTACAATTTATAATATTGTCTGTCCAATCCCAAGTGTTCCCACCCCGTAGCTTTTACCCTGGTCCACCCCCATCCTACTTCCTTGGAATTGGGGCTGGGGGCTTTTCTTCATCATCTTCATCTTCTTCAGAGCACAAAGGGTACGCGGTCACCCAGTTCTTGACTGTACTTTGAGGTTCAGGCCAAGGCACAAGTGTCCTTAAACAAAAGGGCCTACTCTTAAAGAGAGACTAAACATTTTCTACTGGAATTCAGGGGATATGGGAGCATGGAATGGGGTATGTAGGGGTTGAGGAATGTGTAAACTACTGTGCTAAAGGGTAGAGGAATAAGGGCTGCTGCTTCTAAAATCTACTTCTGACTATATAACTACTTATAAAGCTTATAAAAATTAGAAAAAAACCCCAAAAAACTAGAAGAATCTTAAGGCATCACCTGGCTGAGGCATTTTTGGGATCCTTCACCAGGCAGGTAAGGACACCAAGGCCTTAGAGCAGCCCTGGGAGGCTGGACCAGGCTCCCATTTAAACCCCAGCAGCCCAGGGTGGCTTTTCTGCTCACCCCTGTGAGTGTGACTTGGTCCAGAGGAGCAAAATAAACTCGTGAAGGAAACACTGGGAGGAAAAGAGACCTCTTGGAAAACCCAGCACTCCCTCAGCACTGACCCTGTGAGCTGAGCTCACAGGGCAGGTGGGTCTAACAGAGCTGGTACCCTGCTGGGCTGGGTTTAAAGCTGGCAGAAAGATGGACCAGCCCCAGAAATCCTAGGCACTGAGGAGAACCACAAATGATGTTACTGAGAGCCAGAGGAGCACCCCTGGCCTGACCTGCTCCCCCTGCTCCCTCCTCTCCTGCTGCCACACAGCTCAGTTTAGGTTAAAGGCCCTTGATGAGCTGACAAGCCTCAGGAACGCTCCAGGCACTCTGGAAGAACAGAGTCTCTCCCCGTGGCTTCCTGGAGGGAAATATTCCAGAGGTTTTTGAGGGCAATAGAAGTGACAGATTCCCACAGAGCTCCTGCAACCTGCCCTTGGAAGTGCCCAGGGAAAACACCTCGTGGACCAGAGCTTCTCAAAGGGCATTTCTGTGCCTCACCTGACCTGCTCTGGCAGCTTCAGCTTCCAGGGAGCCTCTTGCCCGGTGCTGAACGAGCCACCCCCACTGACTGTAAGGTCCCAGTTATTAAAAAGCCTAAATTTCCATGTGGTTTATTAAAAAATAAAAATAAAAATACCCACTTCGGGGGTTTTACCCTCCTAGATCGAGTGGTTTTGGGCCACTTTGGGCCTTCATTTCTTGATTTTCCTGCATGATTGGGAGGTGACCATTCCTGCAGGTTCAGGAGCTGGAACCTGAGCACAGACCAGCATTTTTGGGACTCAGAGTAAAGTGGAGCAGCACAAACGCCTCTGTGCCTAGAAAGCAAACAGAGGCAGTCCCTCCCCACGTGGGAGGAATCCAAGGACACGGTGATGCCTTTTGGAGCAGCAGCAAAGCCTCCAAAGGCAGCAGCTCCCTCAGCCTGGGATGGACAAATCCTGCCCAGCGCTGAGCACACCTTGCAGCCAGAGGCAGCTTGGAGCAGAGCAGAGCACTGAAGTGCCAAGCTGGAGCCAAACCTTGTCAAATTAGTTAAATTAGATGCTTATGCTCCAGTTAATGGGAATGTGGAGCCTTTAGCTGTGTTGAGTCATCCTGTGCAGCAACAAAACACAAGCAGACACAGACCCAGAGAGCATGGCCCTGCTCCGGAGGGGACAGGGCTGAGTTCCTGCAAAGCTCAGGATCTGGGATAGCAGAGCTCAGTGTGGGTATCACCTGCTGGCAGGTAAAAGTGCTGTCAATGCACCTTCCCCTGGCACAGGAGCAGAGGCAGCTCCAGCTGCTTCCCTTCCCTTTCCCGTGCTGGAGATGTAACCCGGAGTTATCCAGGCGGTGCTCCCGGAGCAGTTTCCCGGGATAACTGGCCAAACACAAGCAGCAGGATTGGAGATTTGAATGAGGTGCTGAGGCTGTAGCTGCACATCCCAGCTCTGCTCTGGAGTCCCAGCCCCCCATCAGCTGTGCAGCAGGCAGGGAAAATCCAGGGGAAGGATGGGAGGGAAGGAGGAAGGAGCTGGAGCAGAGACATCTGGCAGTGCATCCAGAGGGATCTGCTCCTGCTGGAATTGCAGTGCTGAGGGCTCAGGGATGGTGGCCTGGCTCCTGGCTCAGCACACCCAAGGCTGGGATGTGGTGAGGAGGAGTGTCCTTCCCAGTGCACATCCCAACCACAACAGGGACTGGGCCCCTGGCACAGTCTGGAGCTGCCCATGGAGAACTGGGAAAGCAGGCAGCAGCACAGATGGAGTCTGAGCCAGGCTGAGCGAGCATCATTCCTGACAGCAGGAATTCCCTGCTGGCCTGAGGTCAAACACTCCCCATGCAGAAGCCTGGATGTGGGAGATGCCTCTGGCTTATACCTGGCTCCATCCCAGAGAGCCTGGGACAGGCACAGGGGGGCTGGATGAGGGGAGATCTGCAGGTGGGATATGCTGATTTGTGGGGAGGTGGGAAAGGAGGAAAAGCAGGTCTCTTCTCTCTTCTCTTCTCTTCTCTTCTCTTCTCTTCTCTTCTCTTCTCTTC
>NW_020884966.1:900293-909572 GCF_003945725.1 Corapipo altera
TCTTCTCTTCTCTTCTCTTCTCTTCTCTTCTCTTCTCTTCTCTTCTCCTCTCTTCTCCTCTTCTCTTCTTCTCTTGTCTGACCTCTCCTCCCCTCCCAAACCTTCCCTTCCTTCCCCTCCCCTTCCCTTCCCTCCCCTCCCCTTCCCTTCCCAAACCTTCCCAAACCCTCCCTTCCCATCCACTCCCCCCCGGGGCCACCAGTTCATCCAAGGACATATTCCAAACAGGGAAATACATCCCTGCCCAACCTGGAGCCCTTTCTGCAGAGCAGCTTTGTGATTTCCTCCTTCCCCCCTGTAACAAACTGCAGCCCTTTGGGTGACCCTCATCCAGCAGTTAATTATTCCTGAGGAATGAAAATTCCTGGCTGAGCAACGATGGAGTAAAATATGCATGAGGAATACAGTTAGCAAACTGCCAAGGACCTGAAACTCTGTGGGATGAAGCATTACAGATATATTAATAATCTCTGGGCTTCTCATGGACTGAGGGACTTTAGAGAACAAGAGAGCAAACCAAAAGAGAGATAAATTTATAAAGAAATGACTGGCCTTTGTCCCCAGCCGAAGCAGTGAGGACCTACAGGATCATCATTAACATGTGCCTGGAGAGAAAAATTTGATAGAAAGGGGATTTTTATCAAAGTGGCCAAATTATTTTATCACTGCAACAGGCAGGCAAGCTGCTCTCACCACTTCCCAGCACATCTGGGAGCTGCCCCAGCTGGAGAAACAGAGATGGTGGAAAGCTTTGGGACTCACCAAATCTCAGGAGATTATTGTAAGGAAAAGATGTGCCCCAAATACACAAAGGTCACAAACTGGACAACACTTTACCAGACTCTTTTTGGCTGCCTGTGCAAACCCTTTTATACCAGCACCACCCACAGCAGCCAGGAATGTTTTCCAAGAGCCACGTTCCTGGGCTGGGGAAGGCAGAGGAGTGTGGCTTTGGAGGGCACACAAAATGCCTCAACCAGTGGCTGAGCCCAGCTGGAGGCTGTGTTACCTTGGAAGCAGATGGAGACAGGGCCTTATACGAGCCCTGAGCTCTGCAGGGAGACATCCCCTATGGAAGCAGGGACATCCCCCATGGAATTCTCTCCCCAGGAGGCTCCTGTCCCTGTGCCACCAGGAACAGCCGGTGCCAGTTCCGACACACCCCCCGCCTGCCTCCCTCCCACCCCAGCAGCAGGGCTCAAGCTGGCTGCTGCCTTGGCACCAACCCACCCTCTAATTAAGGCAGCAGGGAAGGAAAGGGAAACCTTCAAAGAAATCCCACCACCAGCCCTCACAGAGAAGCCTCAGACCCGCCCAAGCAGCTGAGTCTTCTTCATCCCCTGAGCCGAGTCTTCTTCACCCCCTTGGTCCTGCTCAGCCTGCTGAGCCCAAGAACATCAGGTCACTTCATCTGTGCCCTTTGTGCCACCACAGAGATGTGTTTTATAGAATCTGACATTAGGTTTGGATTTTTTGATTTCATTTCCACCCTGCTGGGTTTTTTTTTTGTTCTCCACACGGAGGCCTCGGTGCGTCAGCGCTTCTGGGCTTTATTTGATTGCCTTTTGGAGATGAGGAGATTAATATTTCATCGAATAAATAACCAGGTTTGAGAGACATCCAGAATCTCTCCTGCCTTCATGGGCATTTACAGACTTGGAGAGCAGGGAGGTATTTTTGCTGCTCTGAGGGAGTCACAATCCTTGTTTGCAGGACATTTCCATGTGCCATGACTTGTCCGTGCCCGTGGTGCTGTGGGGTCGTGCCCAAAGGAAGGGGGCATTGGTTGCAAGTGTGCAACACTCTGGGTGTGGCCATTGCTCTGGCAGATCCCCAGGGGCACAGGGATGTCCCTGTGTCAGCAGAGCCAGTGGGCTGGAGAGTGGGTCAGAGGAGGAGCAGCTGAGGGAGCTGGGGGGGCTCAGCCTGGAGAAAAGGAGGCTCAGGGGGGACCTTCTGGCTCTGCAACCCCCTGACAGGAGGGGGGAGCTGGGGGGGGTTGGGCTCTGCTCCCAGGGAACAAGGGACAGGAGGGGAGGGAACGGCCTCAAGCTGTGCCAGGGGAGGGTCAGGTTGGACATCAGGGGGAATTTCTTCCTAGAAAGGGCTGTCAGGCATTGGAAGGGGCTGCCCAGGGAGGTTTGGAGTCCCCATCCCTGGAGGTGTCCCAGGAAGGACTGGACATGGCACTCAGTGCTCTGGGTGGGGGACAAGGTGGGCATCGAGCACAGGGTGGGCTGGGTCATCTTGGAGGTCTTTTCCAGCCTTCTATGATTCTTTGATCCATGAAACAGCACCTATACACCCAAGTACATCCATGGAACTCGTGTCCATCCATGGAACTCATGTCCATCCATGGAACTCGTGTCCATCCATGGAACTCATGTCCATCCATGGAACTCGTGTCCATCCATGAACTCAGGTCCATCCATGAACTCATGTACTCCATGGGACTCAGGTCCATCCATGGAACTTGTGTCCATCCATGGAATTCTTCATGTCCATCCATGGAACTCGTGTCCATCCATGAACTCATGTACATCCATGGAACTCGTGTCTATCCATGGAACTTGTGTCCATCCACAGAACTCAGGTCTATCCATGGAACTCTGGTCCATCCATGAACTCATGTACTCCATGGAACTCAGGTCCATCCATGGAACTCGTGTCCACCCATGGAACTCAGGTCCATCCATGGAACTCAGGTCCATCCATGGAACTCGTGTCCATCCATGGAACTCAGGTCCATCCACGGAACTCATGTCCATCCATGGAACTTGTGTCCATTCATGGAACTCATGTCCATCCGTGCAACAGCCTCACCCCCAGTGCAGGTCCCCATGAGGGGTTCCTGTGCTGCTCCTGCAGACACAGCCCTGAGGAGGCTCCAGGCTGACAGGGCCCTGCACGTCCCTGTCACACAGGGTGTGACAACAGAGCCACTTTCAGCTGGTGGATTGATGGCATCAGGTTCCAAGAGTAAAACCATGGAGTTCTTCCCAACCACAAACCACGGGCGTTGTGTTTGATGGGAAATGCCACTCTGCTGCTTGGAAAATTTCAGTTGGCTTAGCTCTGAAGGAGAGAAATAATAATTATGACTGTTATTGTGATTAGTTTAGCATTCTGCCTTGAGGTTTAATTAGCTGCAAAACAAAAGCTTTTGCATCTCTCTTTTCTGTTCAAAATTGATGCACCCTCCCGAAAGCAATTTGAAAAACATGGCAAAGTCTTTGGAGAAACTTGGGAAGCAAATGGCAGGTTCAGTTAGATCCCAGAGCTGTGGGGCTTTCCTGGAGTTTGCTTGTTTTAGTTTGCAGCTCCCATGTTGTTGTTAAAGTGGGATCTCCCATCAATGCCCACCACGTGGGATGGGGGAGAAGGAGCGGCAGGAGGGAATTATCCCTGTGCTGGAGGAATTGGTTGTTTGCTGCGTGGAGCAGTGAGTCAGAGCAAAACTCAGCCCCAGCTGTGTGGGAGTTCTCCTTCTCCCAGGAGGACACTGGTTTCTCTCCCTGCACGACCAACTCCTGCCTCTCCAGCAGAGTCTGAGGGGATGAACAGGTGCCTGAAGGGTCCAGGGGCCACCCAAGCCTCTCACAAGGAAAACCTTCTGCCAGCACAGCTCCAAGGTGATAACCACTAAAGGAGCCTGGTGATGGAATAACGAGCCTTTGGCTCCATTCCCTGCAATGATCCAGCAGGGCTGAGGTTTGAGCTTTCCTGCTCTTCCTTTCAGAGCAGATGTAAGACTTGCAGGGATGAGGCAGGAGACACAGAGCAGTCAAATACGACGGGGCTGCCCAAATCTGGGACACGATTATGTGATGGGATGACCTGGAATGAGGGAAACACGACCCCAGCAACCACTTCCTTTTGTCAGAGGGATTTTGAGAGTGGGTTTCAGGAGGAGGGAAAAGGACACAGGATAGAAAGCCTGAAAATTAATTTTAAAATTAATTTAAAAAAAGCAAGTCCCCTGGGAGACACTCACAGGGTTGGGTTGGGTTTTTGCTCAGCCTGCCCTTGCTGAGGCAGCTCCACGTGCTGCCCTCCCTGCCCCAGGCACAGAGCACCTTCCACCTCAGAAACAGCCCCAACACACGTGGGGAAACACAGGCAGCTGCTGATCCCAGGTGTGATTCCATCTAAATTCCACCCCTCACCAACCTGACCTACATGCCCATGACATCCAGGGTTATTTTGTCCTGCAGGTGTCCCAGCTGGAAGTGTGGGAAGTGGGGACACACGTGTCCCCTTCCCCCAGTGCAGGGACCAGCCCAGTCTCATCCCCACTGTGCAGGATGGACACGTGGAGTTTTTCCCAAAAAAAGGGAGGGGATGGCTGCAGGGACAGGGTGGGAGCAGGGCAGTGGTGTAAGTCCCACAGACAGCCCCACAGAGCAGCTCAGACAAAAACCAGGTGCAGCTACATAAAATAAGAATAGTATAGCAAAGGCAGATAAGTCAGAGCAAATCACTCCTCTCCCTCCTTCCTGGAAATCTGATATTTCTCTTCATTCTGCCTGTCCCTAATCCCCATCTCCCACGTTTGTCTCTGCTCCTCACCGAGGAGTTGGAGATTAACCATGACAAATGGACTGATTTCCTTGTCTCAGGGACTGTTTTATTTCTCCTTTGCCACATCTGACAAGTTGCATTTTACTATAAATCCCCTCAATTAGGCCCTTCAAACAGCACTGCAGCCTTTTCCCTGATCTATGGGGAAGGAATTACCTTCATGTCCCCTGTAACCAACTCCTTGACTAAAAATAGTGGGTGTTCCCTTTTGCTTTTCCCACATCCCCTCCCACTTTGGGCGCCTGAGGAGAGTGTGGCCATCACACCTGTCCCACTTGGTGGCCACGGGCAGGCTGAGATGGTGAAGGATGATCCTCAGCTCTTGGTGTGGGAATGGGGTCTCCCTTAGCAAGGTCCCTTCTGTCCCCTGGGGTGCATGAAGCCCTGAGCAGCCCCCAAAACCGGAGTGTGGAGCTGTGTCCTACACCCACGATGGTGGAAGTTGTCCCTTCCCATGGTAGAGGGTTGGAACTGGATGATCTTTAAGGTGCCTTCCAACCCAAACCATTCCATGACCCTGTGATTTACTTGGATGAATCCAGGCTGCTCAAGGGGGCAGGGGGGTGGGAGCTTTCTCAAGCCCTTTTTGGAAGGTTTTCCATTTTCCATTGGGCTTTTTGGAGTGAAAGGTAACACAGGGGTGGCTCTGGAGTTCGTCCCATCCCATCACTTGGCAGGGGAGGGGTGTTAAGAGACCTAAGGAACAAAGAGTTTCCCAAATTTACCAGAGCTTCACATATTTTCAAACTTCTTTGCCAAAGCAGCAACACAATTGATTAAACCCAGCTAATGCCTGAAGATTTTTTTTGGCTGTGCTGTTTGTTCCCTTTAATTACTGGGTGAGGAACATTTACCCTGTGGGGCCTGGGGGGGGTCAGTGGATGCCCCCACATGCTGGGGTGCAGTTCTTGTGCCTTGGTGCAGCAGATCAGGAGGGACTTTGCTCCCCCCTTGCCCTCTCCTGTGCTTCAGAGACACAAAGTGGCTCTGAGAAGATGGATGGAGGCTGTGGCCAGGAATCCATCAAGGGACACTGCCCTGCCATCGATCCGTCTGCAACCCCCCCCTGGCTGCAGCCATTCCAGAGGCACAGGCTGTGGTTGGGAGCCTCATCCAGCTCCCTGTGGATGCACCAGCATCAGGTAGAGAAACATCTTTGCCCCCCCCTTCCCCCAGGATAAGGAACAACTCAGGTTCCCCCAGGGTGGTGACCCCAAGGCGATGTGATCCATCCTCCCCTTCCCAACACACCTTGGATCTCCTGATTTCCTCCAGGAAAGAAGGAACCACAACGTGCTGTCCAGCTTTCTGCTGCCAGCTCACCTCAGAGCAGAGTGATCCACACTGCCCAGGGTGGGCACAGCAGCCACGGATGGGACAAACCCACCCAGCCCCAGTGGGTGCAGGAGGGATGCCCTGAAACTGCCCTGGCACAGGGGAGCAGGTTTAACCCAGCCATGGGGGAGCAGGTTTAACCCAGCCAGAGGTTCCTCCAGCTCAGGGATGGACCCAGTGCTGGCCATGGCATCCCCAAGGGACACGGGATGTGGGGGACCCCTCCCCAGGAGCCCAGGTTGGAGGATGCCAGGGCATGGCAGGAACTGAGACACAGAGGTGTGACAGGAAACCCTTTAAGGTCTGGGGGTTAGGCTGGGGAAGGAGGGGAAATCTCATCATCCAAGACCTCAGGAGCATCATCCAGGCTCTCCCACATCGCCCACTGCTGGTTCCCACTCTCCCCAAGACACGTGTCCCCCAAAACACCGCTCCTCTGCTCTATCAGTTCAAGCCCCCCTGCTCCCGTCCCATCGCCCCTGCCCCTCCCATCACCACCCCCGGAGACAAACCCCGCTCCCGGCAGTCCCCTCCACTTCCCTGCGGCTCAGTTCCCCCCTTTATGATCAAACGACCCCCTCCAGCCCCGCTGTGTGAAGGACCTCCATCCCACTGCCCCACACCTCCCTCCTTGTCTCAGGAGCATCTCCCTCAGACCAGGAAGGTCTGGAGCCCCTTCCACCCATTCCCGATGGGAAAGGAGCTCTTCCCTCCCTCCGTGTTCACCAGCCAAGCTGCAAAGGGGCTGCAAAGGGGCTGCAAAGGGGCTGCAAAGGGGAAGCCTCCCCTTCCCTCAATCCCTCTGCCAGAGCCCTGGAGCCGAATCCTTAAATATATAACAACCCCCCCCCTCCGCAAATTGCGGCCCCAAACAGGCAGCAGAGACCCCGCAGCGGCTGCACAAGGGGAGTGCGGAGGCAGAGAGGGGAGATCCCGTTCCAGGGGGAGCCGGGGGGGGTCCCTGGGCCGGAGGGAAGTTTCTGCTGCTAAAGATGCTGAGGGAGGGAGGGAAGGAGAAAGGGGAAAAAAAAAAAAAAAGAAAAAAATTCAAACAGACTTGGAAGGCACCAGGGAGGTGGAGGAAGGAAAAGGGGAGGAGGAAGAGGAGGAGGGAGAGAGGGGGGAGTGGGAGGCTGGCGAGGAGGGATGCAGCCCATCGCCGGGCGAGCTGCAAGGTGGGCAGCGGGAGCAGCGGCTCCGGGGAGGTTATAAAAGGCAGGAGCTGGGGCGCTGAGCGGAGGGCACTCAAAAGGGACCCTCAGCTTCCTCAGGGACCCTCCGCGCTCCTGCGCCCGAAGCCCGGAGGATTTTCCCCCCGACGGCAGAAGGAGCCCGGCGGGAGCGGGGCCGGTGCCAGCCATGCCCCGCGGAGCTGGGCACAGGGGCAGCTAAGGATGGTGCCCGGTCCACGTCCTGCCCTCCTCCTCCTCCTGCAGGTAAGGCGCTTTTAAGTTCTCTTCTCCCAGAAAGGGCCCTTCTGCCCCCTGCCCATCACCCTCCGCTCGCCTTCCCCGCAGGGACTTCTCCATCCCTTTTGAAGGAAGGGAAAAGTAAGAGGAGAAACCGCCGCACAAAGGGCGCCCCTCGGGAGAATTCCTCCGGTCGAGGCTCTGGGGGGCTCGGCAAGAGCTCGCCAATGCCCAAAACTGGCGGGGAGGGGGCTGAAGTCAGCGAAAGGGTCGTTTAAGGGGGAAAAGAATCGCAGGCAGGTCCTCCCGGAGCGCAGCTCAGCGCTCCCGCCTCGCACCTCCCAGGGAAAGCAGCTGCCACCAGGCTACTGGGAGGGGGTGATGGATGGGGACAACACAAAGGCGGGGTCTTATTGTGCCCCCCGTAACCGATTTTCTTAGGAAACCTCTCCTCTTCCCCCCCCCCCCCCAGCCGCAGAGCACAAGACTTTTCCTCTCTCGTTTGCTCGCTGTGCGAGTGCAGCCACTGCTAATTCTGCAGCTCTGCACAACATGCAAATGCTTTGTCAGGAGCGATATTCCTCCTCCTCCAGGGCTCATCAGGAAAGGAAACGCTGCCAGCCCAAAGCACGTTTAAATCCCAAACCCTGGGCAAAGGAGGTGAAGAGGTTTCCTGCAAAATCTTGAATATTATTTGAACGAACCCACAGAGGCAGCAAAAACGATCAGGTTTTTGACCAAACCTCTGTGTTAAAGGGGGTTAAAAGAGAAAACCTGCCTGGCTGGCTGCAGAATGATGTCTGAGTGGCCCAGCTGTGGCTGCAGAGTTAGAAGGGCAGGAAAAGCAGAGGGTCAGCCCTCCGTGGCTCCCACCCCTCGGGCTGTGCAGCCCGCTGGGCATCCCTGGCAGCACGAGCAGAGGGAGCATTAACTGCCCCTCTGGGACAGGAAAGTTCTCACCCGAGTGATGAGAGGAGCTGATGAGCACCAGGAGACATCCCTGCCAAGTTGGTGTTGCTTTTAAAAGCTCCTCTTCCGAGCAGCTGCTCCCTCCTGTCACTGCAACCCCCTAAGCCTGATTTATGGGAGCTCTTTTGTGCTTGTATTCCCCGGGTTGGTTTGTTTGGTTTTGTTCAGGTTTGGTTTGGTTCTGATGCAAGAAATGAAGGTGAGACAGGGCAGAATCTCTTCCCCCCCTGGTCGTTCCTGGCCAGTCTGTGGGGACAGCACAGACCTGCAGCAGGGGCAGGGTCTCATGGTGAGAGCCAAGAGAGCCTAGCAGCTCCTCACAGCCTCTGAGTGAGCAAAAAAGGGTCCTAAAATCACCCAAAGGTGCTGAGACACAGCTCCCAACCTCTGCCAAACGTCCTCAGGCTTGGGGAATTCCCTGGGCATCCCGAGGTATTCCCCAAGGATGGGCTCCTTGGGAAGATGGAGCACCAAATCCTCGAAAAGCTTCCCAAGTTTGAGACAAAACCATCCCTGTGCTGGGGCTGGGATTGGGAGGGGGTCCCAAAAACCAGCCCAAGCGAAGAGAAGCCTCTCCCAGCTGGCTCCAAAAAGAAACACCCAATCTCCAAACCCCCCCGTTTGCAAGACCAGCTGTCTGTTTTTTCCTATAAATGCAAGGCTTCAAAACTCAGACCCTATTCCAGAACAATCCCAGCCCTCTCCTGGGGGACAGTGGGGGCTAAAGGAGCTTGGAATTCCAGCCTTCAGTGAGCACAGCCCTGCAGCCAGGTGTACCTGCAGCAGCCTCCAGCCTGGGAGTGCAGAGACCTGCAGCATTCCAGCTCAGCAGAGCTCAGCAGGGACAAACCTCCCCTGCCTGGACAGATTTTGAATCCTGCTTGGCACAGTTTGGGTGTTCCCTGTTCACCTGCCCAGCAGCTCCAGTTTAGCATCAAATTGCCCACCTTGCCTGGCTGGGTGGGCATCCCTTGGGGGGCCTCAG
>NW_020884966.1:909582-928611 GCF_003945725.1 Corapipo altera
TGGAGCTGCAGTGGCAGGACGTGCTGGCCCTGGGGATCTCTCCCAGTCCTGCTCTCCTTCCAGGCTGGAGTTGATTCAGTGGGGATGAAATCATCCCTGTGGTTTCGCATCTCCAGTGAAGAAGTGAATGGAAAAGGCACAGCCTGTTCCCAGAATAGCTGCTCTCTGTCACCAGAGCAGGAATATATAGGAATGGGATGAGAATATCCTGCACCACCAGCCCAACCCTGCCCTGAAATCCAGCTCTGCTCCCCCAGAACCCTGCTCGGGGCTGGCTCAGAAGTTTGTTGTGAGCGACAGGCTCGAGCTGAGATCCGAGTCTGCAGCACTGAGAGAGGCTGAGCCCGTGGTTTTATCTGGGAGAAGGGTTTTTGAACCCAAAGAAAGCACAAATCAACCCCCAAATCCTGGGGTTCCCTCTCCAAGCAGAGCCCAGGAGCTGCTGCCCAACGCTGGGAGCTGTCACTCACGAGCGGGTGGCTCCTGCTGAAGATGCAATAACATACCCAGGGGCCCATCTGTTGTTTTTCCTTCTCCCTGACTGTATTCTGAGCTGATGGAGAGACCCTCCTTCTCTGCAGGGTGCCCTGCTTTATCCACAGGCACCCAGCCAGCAGCAATCACCCCCACTCTGATGGCAGAGGGCAAAGGGGGTTGGAGTTTTGCAGATCCCAGTCCCTCTTCCCCCGAAACCTTCCCTGAAATCCTGCACTATCCCCCCTGGAAAGGCAATGGCAGATGCAGCTTTGGTGTGGCCAAGTTTTCCCGAGCTGTGAATGCAAATAAACGGGAAGAAAATGACGGGTGAATGAAATTGTGGATGTTCCCCCCCGGGGGTACGACCCTAAAAGGGTGATGGGTGAAGGGGGGTTGGGTTTTGGGATGCAACTGGGGAAAAAGAGTCTCCAATCCCAAACTGAAAACACTGTCAATGCACAGGAGTCCCATGTGTACAATCTGCAGGAGAGTTTAATACAACTACCTTAGAAAACCAGCCCTTCCTCAGGCTTGTGTCCATCACTCCAGCTCTTCCATAGCAGCCTTCACCCTGGAAAATCCAGATCCCACAGGAGCCCCCTGGATTGTGTCCCCTTCCCCAGCGTGTTTGTGCCATTAGCTTCCAATACCCAAATGCCATTAGTCATTTTTCCACCTGTCCCCAAAAATCTCCATGTCTCTCTTGACAGATAAATGAAGTCAGAATTATTTATGGCAAGAGAGGGAGACCAGAGCTTAATCCAGGAAAACCTTTAATTGCTCATAAATCAGGTTTTACAGGGCATTCATTTAGCCCTGATTGATATTCTTTTGTTAGGATCTGCATCCAGCACACTCGGAGAGAGACTCCCAAGCAGAATAAATACTCTCACCAAAGCCTCTTGTCTACACACCACGGGGACAGGCCCTCTAATGTGGATAAATTAATAAACTCAGGGGTTTTAGTGCCAGATGGAGGCATTCTCACTGCTGCTCTTCCCCTGAGTATCATCAGCTGTGGAATATCTCCCCGTGGCTCTTGCTTTGAGCCTCATTCCCTGCCTGAGCTTTGCCTCGATGCTGGCAGGGTTTGGGATGGGGCTTTGGGGGGGAGGATCAGAGGAACCCTGAGCTCATGGTGAGGGGCAAAGCAGGTCACTGCCAGCTCTGGGACAGGGCTGGAAAGGGGGTCTGTCATGGGCCAGATGCTCCCTGGGGGTTTCACTCGTGGCTTGGACTGAGGATGGGTCTTATCCCAGGGAAAGCCCTCAAGGTGGAGCAGGGAAGAAGCTCTCCAAGGGTGCCTGGAAGTCAGAGCAAACAAAGGCAAAGGGATCCTTTACACAGTGAAGGCAGGGGACAGGCAGGGCTGGAGACACCCTGAACACCTCCAAGCACGTTGGAGGGGCAGCCCCTTCAGTGAGGCTGCTCAAAGCCACCTCCAGCCATGGCTGTGGCATTGGCAGGACCTGCTCTGCCCCTTCCCTTCCCCCTCCACTGGTGCTGCTCTGCCACCCCGGGTTGGCATCCAGCTCTTTTAGCACTCCCTGTGTTTAACACCCGAAGTCTGTCTCAGAGCCCAGAGCAGGCTCCAGCCCAGCCCAGTGCCCCAGGGAACCTCACAAAGGCCCAGGGCAGTGGCTGCTCAGCCCTGTCCCAGAGTGTCCCGGGAAGTCTTTCCCATTCCACACCGAGTGTTGCCGAGGGCAGCGGGCCCAGGGGAGCAGGACTGATGGGTGACAACAGTCCCTACAGCAAGGACACCTCCAGGGTGGCTGGTTTGAACCCCCTCAGTGCCAGTGATCTCCCCAGCTCCATGCAAAGCTCGTGCTGCTCCATCCCACAGATCGCTGGGCTCTTCCATCCCAGCGCTGCCGGCAGTGGGAAGCCCAAGCCCCATCCTGGATTGCTAATTAGGCTCAGAGCCCCATCCTGGATTGCTAATTAGGCTCAGAGCCATCCCTCTCACTGCTCAGAGCTGCCAGCCCTCCCTGCCACACACATCCCATCTTGTCTGAGGCAGCAGGACATCAGGGGGGCAGGGACAGGCCTGGCTCTGGGTACCACAGTGCCAGGGGATGACGCTGGAGTCGGATGTGGATGTGTTAATTAATGGATGTGGATGTGTTAATTAATATCCGTGGATTGCTTTGGAGAGGGAAAGCACTGCAGGGGGCTATTAATTCCTAATTGTTATTAATTGAATGTTGCTGCTAGGTCAGTGGCAGGTCAGAGAGACCATGTGTGTGTGTGACTGTGCTGCTCACCCCCCCCCAGTGCTGACCCTGTCTCAGCTCACTGTGCTGCATCCCCTGGCCCAGGGGACCTGCCACCCCTGTGCCCCTCACAGGCACGGGGAACAACTCAAGATATACAGTGGTTTTTTGGAGCCCTGGTTGCCCCAGGACGTGGCTGGTGCATCCCCATAGGCTGAGAGACTCGAGGCAGATGTTCCTCATTGCCTCAGGTTCCCTTCTGGGCCAGGCTGGGTGTGGTGGGTGGTGGGACATGGACCACAGTGGGTGTTTGCCGTGGGTGGGATGCAGCAAACACAGCAGCAGTGTCAGGGTTTGGTGTCTGAGCCGTGCAGGGAGGACTGGCTGGTCCTGCTGCACAAAATGTGGGGCTGAAAGGCAGGAGCTGGGGCTCCTCGAGGTTTGAGGTTAAAGCAGCACCCTCAGCATCTGCTGTGTGTGAAAGGGGGACGTCAACAGAGCCTGGCAGGGAGCTGGGTGGGTGCTGAGGCACCAACAGCAGAGACATTGGTGGTTTCTGATGGAGGAGAAACTGCTACCAGTGTGGGCCCTCATGGGGCCAGTGCAGCTCCCAGCAGAACCCCCCATCCCCCTGGGAGCAGCTCCCGGGGCTGACTGGGACCTGCTCCTGGAGGAGCAGATTGCCTTCCTTCCCGGGCAGCCGAGCGCTCAGCTGGAGCTCTCCAGGATTTTGGCAGCCTGGGAGGGATGGGAGAGCTCTCCCCACTGCAGAGCAGGGTTTGGGGGGGCTGGGGGGGCAGAGGGACACAGCCCCTCTCTGGCCTGAGCAGGACCCACTGCCGTGAGGGGGCTGGTGAGGTGAGGTTGGCTCAGCCCGGCCAGGCCGGGCCCTGCTGGGAGCCAGGTGGCATCTTACGGCAGCGATGGCCTGGCAGGAGCAGCTCCTCAAGGACAGAGCTTTGACCTGTTCTGGCTGCAAAGCCCGGGGAGGGGTTGCAGGGACCCACAAAGAGCAGAACAGACGAGACCCTGCCCGTCTGGTGCCAGCTCAGGGTGGGTTTGGCTGGGGCAGATCCCCCTGCAGCTGCCACTTCCCCCCAGCTCATCCCCCTCCACGGGCTGGCACGAGTGGGACAAAACCTCTGTCGAGGGCTGTGGCCACATTGCAGCGAGACAAGACTCAGAGCCTGGCAAAAAAAAGCTCTCAGCGTTTGTTCTGGTTTTGGGGAACGTTTTTTTTCCCCCTTCCTTTCTGCCTTCTGTAGCTGTTTGAGCTCGTTTGCAAAGGCTGCGAGGAGCCAGCGACTCAGCTCCATCCACACCCCGCTCGAGCTGCAGCTCGGGCCATGTGCTGCTCCATGTGCTGCTCCGTGCCAAGACCTCTCCCTGTGTCTGGAAGGAGAACGGGCACTGCCAGGCTGGAGCAGGCTGTGATTAGGAGAAACCCATCCAATTAACACTTGAGAGCCTGCTCAGGTAGGCAAACCATCCCAGCCCCTTTGGGGATGGACCCTTTTGTCCCAGCTACCCGTGCAAAGAGCCACCAGGTCAGTCAGGCACGAGCTGTGGGCATCCAGGCAGGGGGAATAAAGGGGTGCAGACCCCCTACACCTTGTTTACTCCACTTCTGGAGTTTGGATGGTCTCAGCCTTCAGAAAGGAGACACAGGAGGTGCTGGGCTCCTGCAGGACCAGCCCCCCAGGAGCTCCACGCAGCTCCCAGGGTGGGGTTCAACTCCTGGATCCCCTGTGCCATCTGGAGCAGCCACAACAAGGGAGCTATTCTCAGCTCCAGTTCTACCTGACATCTCTCTTGCTGTCAAAACCAGCTTCCCAAAGCAGTTAAACAATTGTTTGGAAAAGAGCAAGTGGGTGCTGAGCTTGTCTGCGTGTCTGAATAAATCCTGCTAATGCTTCCTAAGGCCCAGGGAAGGCTGGGTGTGCCAGCCAGAGCAGACAGTGTTTCTAAGGCTGAAGGGCAAGAGGAGGAATGTCTTCTACCTGCTCAGAGCAGTTTGGGAGTTAAATGACCCTTGGGAAGGGGGATCAGGCACTAGGGACCAGCCTGGCTGGTGGGGAAGGTAAAGGTTGTTGTTCATGACATTGGTTCCACGTGGGATGACATCCAACCCCCCACCCCAAGGAGATGGGAGCTCACCTGCCAGCAGAGGAGGTGCAGCCCTTCCTGCCTCCAGGCTCGGGGCTTTTCCCAAGGGATCTGTGCGTGGTGTATTTTGGGGCACAGCTCTGCCTCTCAGTCAGTGGGTTTTCTCCAGGGGGTTTGCTCAGTCCTTGCAGGGAAGGTGAAAGAAGTGGAGTTCAGCCTCATCCATCAGCCCCATCCCCTGAGCAGAGGGGACAAACCTGTCTCTGAGCCAGAGGAGAAAGTGGGCAGCTGGTCAGGTAGAAATCTCTGTTCTTCCAAACCCCAGGTCCCCTCCCTCCCCCATCTGGGACTCACAGCACCATCCCTGTGCCACCCTCGCAATCCCTGCATCCCTGCAATTCCCTTTCTTGCTTTAATTTCCCCAAACTCCTGCAAAGGCACGATAATTCAATAGTTGTTTTTCCAAAATAGCTCCCCATGCACAGAGTTGATGGTTTTCACTCTTAGCAGAGCAGCAGGGATAGATCCTGATCCGTGCTTCCCGACACAATGGGATTTTGGTGTCTGCTGACAATTCTCCTGGGAAAAAAAAAAGGCTTTACCAGCCCTGGTTGTCTGTGGATCTGATCTCCTTAAGGATGTGTATGAACATCTTCCACTGACAGCTTACAAGGCTGGGATTTCAATAAGGGATTGCAAATCCGAGCGCGGCGTCAGGCTCGTCGTGTTCCCCCTGCCTGCTCCCGGGATTCAGAGATGCAAAACCCAACAGTGTTGATTAAAATGCTAAAGAGCACAAGCTCTCCACCACCACTCAGCAGGGGCTGTGCAGGAGGGTTTGCTGAGGAGGGGTGTGTAGGGCAGGAGGGGAACAAAGCAGAGAGCTGGATGAGCCCTGGGAATCCACCCTGCACCTGGATATGTGTCCACTGTGGGGGTGGCACCCAGCAAGCCAGGCTCACATCCGACCCGAGGAGGGCTGTGGGGCTGGGGAAGCAGCATATTGCCCATCTAACCCTGCCTGGGGTCTGCTCTCTCCCCGTGCAGGCGTGTCTCCTCTGGGACAGCCGGGCTGCAGCCTCCATCCAGGAGCAGTACTGTGAGAGCCTGGCACCTGCCACCAACCACAGCGGTGAGTGTCCCCCCTCCCCAGCCACCCCAGCCCCCCCAGTGGTGTCTCTGGGGTGTCTCTGGGCAGATTTGCAGCTGCCTGGACCCCTTTTGGGGAGGTGGGATGTGCTGAGGCTGTCACAGCCCCGTGTCACTCCTTGTGGGGTGACACTTGAGGCAGGTGGGAGATGCAGAGCTCAGGAGAGCTAAAACCAGGGGAAATAAGTGTCTGTTGGGCTGGGCTTTGGGGGGAAGTGGGCAAAGAGACATCTGTCCAGCCCCTGATCCCTCAGTGCCCATTCTCTGCCATGCCCAGGGACACCTTTGTCCCCTATGTCCACCCTCCTCTGCCCTCCCCCTGCCCAGGGGTGGTGGCTGGAGGTTGTGACCTTCTGTGGAGATGGTGTCACCAGCACAGTGTGGCCACCAAGTGCCACCCTCCATCCCCAGCACTCCCAGACATGGGCCACTGAGCACTTTGGGAGGTCACCAGCCACGAGGAGCTTCTGGGGATGTGGCCATGGCCAGGGCTGGCACAGCCAAGCTGGGTGGCAGCAGCAGGGTCATGAGCAGCTCACTCCTCCTCAATGTTGTCCGTGGGTTTGCATCCAATCAGGTCAGGGCTTGTGCCAAAAGTGGCTTTTAGCCTGTATTCGGGACGTGACTTGGATGCCACCTCAGCAGTGACAGGTCTGGTTCAGTGACAGGTTTTGGGGGAGGAGAGGTGTGAGAGAGAGAGGAACTCACAGGGACAAGGAGAAAAGTCCTCCCCAGCTCAGGGATGCTGCAGGGTTTGTTTTCCCATGACTGAATGAAGCCACCAGGGTGAGGGATGGCCACGGGCACCCAGCCCTGATGGATGGGTGCCCCCCACCCAGCTCCTGTTAACAGCAGCATTACAGACTCCTTCCTGACAAACCACAGCTGATTCAGTGCCTGGCCAAGCCCAGGCCACCACAGAGCCCTGCAAGGAGCATCCCAAATCCCAAGAGGTGAAGGCAGAAAGCCTGTGGAGAGAATGGCAGTGCCTGGGTGTCTGCTCAGGAAACCTGGTCATCACTCATGTGCTTTGCTCCCCGAAGGTTTCATCACTCTGCTGCTTGAAGTGCTGTGCTTGGCTGTGTTGGGCTGGGATAAATGCTGACCCAGGGCAGCAGGCAGGTCCCAGAGAATCCTCGTGGCCTTTTCCACCCGCTGCTGGAACCTCCCAAGCCCAGGAGAGAGAGCAGAGAGGGGGGAGAATTTCTGCCGTGGTTTGCTGATGGATGTGCCCTGCAAAAATCACCCCCATCCCCAAGCAGCGAGAGCTGCTTTCTGCAAGGACTGGGCTTTGCTCAGTGGGGATTTCTCAGCGTGATTCCAGGCAGGATTTAGTGCCCCTCGGTGCCCATCGCTCTGGCACAGGGGACAACTTGTCACGTTTCAAATCTGCGCAGCGTCCGTCGGCTCCACGCACCCGACCTGCCATCCCCGAGCAGCTCATTAATTTGGGATGGGGCTGGCACACAGGAGAGACACTTCCAGCTGCAGGAGGGGGCTTAGAACAAGAGGCAGAGATAAACTAATTGTCTTCTGTCTGCGTGGTAAGCGGAGCTCAGCGCCGGCCCCGCTCCTTGGGGTCCATTTAAGCCCAGCGTGGTGGAGGCAGCGATTCCCACCGAGGGATGTTTACAGAACTGGGAACTTTGTTTGGAGGCTGTTTAACATGGAGAGCTGCTGGGATGATGCTAATGAGAATTGCAGCGAGGCAGTGAGACTTAATTTGTGAGTGCCTGCACAGCCCTTGGGAAATGGCACATGCTGAGAACACGAGCCCAGGGCTCCCCCAGCGCGGGGCTCGGCGGGGGATCTGTTGGATGCACACAGGGGCATTGCCTTGTGCCTGTGTGCAGCATCCCCCCTCTGAAAAACAGCCCAGCGTGGGCTCTCCTCCTCCCCCAGGCCACCAGTCCCTTCCTTACTTGATGTCCCAGGTTTTGAGGAGGATGTGTGGCCGGCCAGTGATGTCACCAGGGTGCCAGCGCTCCCTGAGACACATGCACTGAGCTGGGAAGGTCTCTGCCACAGCAGTGGGGTGGGGGCAGACTGGGGTGGTGCTCACCAGGTTTGGGCAGTGCAAGCAAACCCTCATCCCAGGAAGTGGAACAGCTGAGCCCCACGGAGCTCCCCTGGCCCTGCCCTCTTATCACCATGGCTTTACCCACCTTCTCCAAGTGCCCTTCGAGTCCCCTTGGACTGCCTGCACAGGTCTGATGGTCCAGCTTGATATTTTAGGTATCCATCAAAAATACCTCTTGGTGAGCCCCTGGCCAGGGCACCCACACCCAGCTGGACACTCCCTCAGAAAGCTGCATCCCACAGGAGCAGTGAAGCAGGAATATCAGGCTGGACTCGAGGCCAGCGTGGGGCATTCGGAAAGTAGGATCTGCTGCACCCCCAGGCAGCTGAAAGCCAAGAAATTCCCAGCTCAGGCCTGAGAAGGACCACAGCGAGGATCAGCAGCCCTTGTCTGCGGTGGATGGGTGCTGTCCCAAGGGCTCCCAGCCCACACATTCCCTGGATTTCCCTCGCTGATGGTTTCAGCTCCCCGGGCTCTGTGCGCGGCTGCTCCTCACTCTGCCGCAAAACCCACTGAGGAGGTCCTTTCATCCACCGAGGGGCAAAACATCCCCCTGCAGCTGCAGGATGGCTTCCCTGGGGAAGGGAGGGGGAATCTCAGCAGATGGGAAAACCTCTTCCTCATGAATACCGAGGCTTTTCCACAGCAGCTCAGCGGGAAGCACTCGAGCAGAGCGAGCTCGGAGCGCTCGTGCAGCTGCTTTGCTGCTCGGAGCTCTCAAGCCTGGGATCAGCCCAAGGAGTTGCCACCCAACTGCCAATATCCCTGTCTGGTCCTGTCTGCATGATCCACTCCTTTAAGCTCGTTACCACAATAAATTCTTATCCTCAATCCCGTGTGTGTGCTCAGGAGAGAGGGGGGAGTGCAGACAATTCCTTCTCAGCAAAGAAACATTTCCTGCCACTGGAAGTTCACCTAAAGCAAAAAAAAAATGACACCACGGCGAGGCAGAACTGAAAAGAAATGTCTGGGTTGGTTTTTTTTTTGGTTTGGTTTGGTTTTTTTGAACTGGAGGTTTTTTCAAGGGGGAAATGGAGCGTAGCTTTGCACTGAATAAAGCAAATTTAATTGGTCCAGATACAGCAAAACCCTGTGGCTGAGGAGCAGCGAGTGATGAGAACATTTCCTTCACAGGCACTTTATCAGACAGGTTTGGTAACACCTTTCCCAGCGGGTGACAAGTTTGACCAAGAGCTTTTCCACCCACTCCAGCTCAGCTCCCCAAAGCGCTGACGCTGCTCCAGCAGCTCTCGTGCCACTGCTCTTCCATTCACTCCCTGACTCCCCTGGGGTGAGACTGGAATTTAAATTCAGAAAGGTCAAATTAACAGCATCAGTGCCTCTTTTCGCTTCAAGCCTCGTTGGCATCTCTCCCACCAAGGCAGAAATATTAGTAAAGGAGCTGAGCAGGGGCTAAAGAGGCAGGGATTGAAGGAGAGACATGGGAACCAAAAAATGGGAAATCACCTTATATGGAAAACCATCATGGTTTGAGTGTGTACTGGCATTGATAAAGCCATCCTGTTCCATCATCTGGGAAAGAGGGATGTCAGCAGCAACTCCCTCATATTCATAGATTTTATTGTAGTGGAGGAGGGAAGATGATGAGGTTTTCTGGTAGGAAACAGTGTCCTGGCACAGCCCAGAGTGAGCAGCAGCCCCAGCAGTAAAACTGCACTTTGCAGGGGGTGCAGAGAAGTCCTTGCCAGCTGCTCTGTGCAGTTGTAGCCAAACTAGAAGGCTCTGTCAGGAAAACTCTGCCAGGGAGGGACTGTGCTGCTTCTCTCACCCACCACCAAACCCCAGCCAAAACCAGGGAATGAACCACTTGCTGCCATTCTTGGTTATAACACAAATCCCACCACTCCTGAGATGGGGGTCATCTCAGGAGAACGTGATACACCCCAAACCCAACCCTCTACATTTTATATTCAGTAAATTTACATGCTGTTCATGGATCAGCCTTAAGTGACAACAAGCCAGGCTTGGTGACTCCTATTTATTCTCCTCCAGAGCAGCAGCAAAGACTCGAGGGGACAGTCAGTGATGGTAAATAGCAACAAGCCAAAAATTCATTACAAAGACACTTTGCTATCATAACATTTAATTAGCCTGGGTAATTATTTTTCATGGAGAAGTGTGGGACTTGAAACGCTTGGGAGGATTGCTGGGGATTTTTTTAAGGACTGGAGTCTGACAAAGGTAAATAGAGGCACCCAGTGCCACCAAAAGTAGTGCTGGAAGCAGAGTGTGAGTGGGGATGTACTTTGAGGCAACCAGAGTTGCTCCCAGCCATCCTGAGGCCCCAGCCCTGCCTCAGAGGGAAGGCAAGCAGCTCCACCAGCCCAATCCTACCCCATGTTAACATGAATTGTCCCCCACTGCCGTTTCCCTCGATGCCTCATGGGCGATGTGCAGCATTTAACACCCGAGTGGTCCCACGGGAGACACGGAGCCGCCCCTCCCTGGCACATCAGAACCTTGAAATAAAAACATCCCTCCCCTAAAGGCCCTTGTTTTGGGGCAATAAGGTGTGAAACGGCTCTTTCCGCTCCCCCAGGGCGGTGGAGCTGCCTGGGAGGGATGAGCAGCTCTTTGTGCCTGCGCTGCAGTGAGTGTATCTTGATTAGATGTGGAGATGAAGCCCTGATTGCCAAATGCAAATGCTGCAGCAGACACACAGGGGACAGGCTCGGGGGCTGAGGCGGCAGCAGGGCAGTCACGGGGGACATCAGGGATGGACAGAGAGAACTGCGGTTGAATAAGAGCTCGGGACAGGTAGTGATAGGAGTTAACAACGTTCAGCTGTTCCTCAGCCTCTGGAGACACCTCGGATAAATAACCCCGTCACTCCTGTGATTCAGATTTCCATCCTCTCTGCCGGCTCCTTTGCGTTGCAGAGGGGGAGGGAGGCGTCACCCTCGGACCAGTCACAGCAGTGTCTGTGCCCAGCAGCAGACTGGGATGGGGCAGAGCCTCCACTGGGGCACAGCTTTGCCCAGGGGAGACGAGGGCGTGTTTACCAGCACTGTTTTATCAGCACAACCTTTGCTTTCCTCCTCTGGTAGCACAATAACCCTTCAGACCTCCTGGCACCGGCTCAGGAGCACCGTGGCCACGCGTCTGGTGGTGCTGGCCCAGGATAAACACGCTCCATCCTCTTTACATTCACTCAGAATCTTTTGGCAGGTGAAGCCGGGGCTGGAGAGCTTTGCCCTGCCGGGATTCACTCGGGTGTGTGGCTTTAGCTCGCAGCCATCTCGGGGGGACCTCTGCGAGTGCTGGGAGCAGGCTGGAGAAGGATGTTTTCTAGAAACAGATGGGATATTTCTATAGTTATCCTGAGACAGTTATTGTGATGTAGTTGTCTCAGTGTAAGTCCCTGGACAGGCACTTTTTTTCCCGCAGAAGAAAGTAAATGCTTTATACTGCTTGCAGTATTTCCAAAGGCAATGGAGTGAGAAGGGATTGGAGTGACTTCCCCTGTGCCACATTCCCCAAAAAGGGGAATTCAAAGCAGGACCAGCTAGCTCCCTCCTACCCCAAATTCCATGTTTTTGTGCGGGAAGAAGCCAAATCAGGAGGATTTAGTGCAGGTAGGAAATTCATTTGACCCTTCCTGCTGTAAATCTGCAAAACCCAAACCTGTGCAGCCAACAGAGCTGAGAGAGCGGGAGCAGCCGCCCAGGGAACCGGGAGGATAATCCCCCTGCAAACAGGGATGGGCTGCCGAGCAGACAGGGAAGCATTTAGCACTGATACATGTAATTTCCATGCTAAACAGTGCTCCGAGTGCTGGGAGCCGTGTGCCACTGGGAGCAGCTGGAGCAGAGGGGATCTCGCAGCCCTCACGGCGCTCTTTGCCTTTGCTGTTTTACTTAACCCTTCCCCAGCAGGAGGGGTTTTTTTCCCTTCCCCACGTGCTGGAAGAGCAGGAAGAGCTGGAGAGCTGCTTTCTGCAGCTTCTCTTCATCCAGCATCTCTCAGCGTGAGCCTGGGAAAAGAATCCCAGCCACCCACTGGATTAAAAACTGGTGGGACAGACCCAGAAATCAATGCAGGGGCAAAGCCTGCTGAGCACAGGGTGAGGTCCCAGGAGCACCCACAGCCTGGTGAGCACCTGACTGCACCCCCTGACCCAAATGTCACCCCACAACACAGCTCTGAGCCGTGGGATGAGGAGGGGGTTGGGCTCCTGGTGATGCTGCTCCACCTCCCCTGTGGTGGGACTGGTGGGACCTCCTGGGTTTGTCACCTGGTGGGTGGGTGTCTGTCACACTCTGCCAGTGCCACACGGCATTAAATCAAGCACCTGGGAGATATTAAAGCCAGACTCGAGCAGATGTGTCACCGAGTGACGCCACCTCTGTCTGGCCACATCATCTCCAGGGGTTTATCCTGGTTTAGTTATTCCTGGTGCTGCTGATGGAGAACATCATCCTCGCTGCTCCCTGGCCCTGCTGACTTTTCATTTCCGACTCTCCTCCCTGAGCAGCCTCTGTCTGTGCCCCAGCACAGCCCCGGGATGCAGGAGGGAAGCTGAGGCACGAGGGGATGTGGGAAAAAATGGAGTTTTATTGGGCTCAGCCCCACCAGTCCCAGAATTGAAGGGTTTGGTGGCTGCATGAGCTGCTCTGGGCATCAGCACTGTCCAATCCCCACTTTTCTGGGCTGGGTTATTCCAAGTGAAGCTTTTCCCATTCCAGACCCTCAAGCAGCTCCTCACCTGGGTGGCTCCCAGGGAGAGCACTTGCAAATTAACTTTGTCCTCAGTCGAAGCAATTACTGCTTGTTTTTTCTTTACATGGCTGAATGTAATCATAAAATTTTAAACAGAGCCTTCATTTTTCTGTGACCCTCCATTTCTCTGTCAAATTTGGGTCAAAACAATGAAGGAACTCAATAAATGCAAATGGATGCAAAAGGCAGAGACGTTCACACGTGATTAAGGGCACCTTGTTTCCCTTGAAATAGAGGCTTAAAACAGTTAATTTAAAGGCAAGGTTGCCACAGCAACCCTACACATTAGCAAAGCTAAAAGCAAAGGTCATTGTTAAAATTAATTTCTCCCCACAAGCTCTGGGAGGCAGAAGGTAACACTCACCACGCTGATGCTTCCCTGTCTCACATGCTTGGAAGTTGTTTTCCCTTGCTAAGATGTTTGAGGAAAACAGTGGAAGTGCTGAAAATGTCCTCTGAGAAGGTCCAAAAATAACAATATTCCTCCATAAAAACCTCCATCGTATTAATAACACAGTTGTTGGTTTTTTTTTTTTTTTGTCACTCTTCAGCCAGCTCCATCCATAGGACTTTTTGGGAAAGGCATTCAAACAGCAACCAGGAATTCTGGGGGAGAGGAAACACCGTGTTCCTGCACCCAAGGAGCTGTGAATTGGAGTGGTTTTGCCTTAGGAAATGGCAATTCCTGTCTCTGTGCCAGCAGCACAAACATCTCTGCTATCCAGGAGTGGTTTGGACTGAACTCTGCCCCTTCCAGTGTCTCCTGCCCATCCATCTGCTGCTTGTCTGGGATCATATTATATGGATATTCCAGCCATTGTGCTTCCCACCTCGCTGGGAGATGGAGCAGGGACATATTTAGCTTCAGGACGTGTTGTTCTAAATATATACAATTTATACATAAAAAAGCCTGCAATCTGGCCTACCTAATGCCTACGTTAGCACACTCATGGAGCTGGGAAAAGCACACAAGTCCTTCTTGAAATCTGAAATAGAAGCAGCACATTTGGAGTCTTTTTCCCGGGAAAGGCTGGAAGAGACCAGCGGGAATGGCTGGGAAGGAGGGAGGGTTTGGAGCCAGGAGGTGTGGGAGGGCTGGAGGGGCTCTGAGGAGCATCCCAGCAGAACCAGGCTGGAGTCACCACCGGGGAAGAGAAACTCTGGCTCGTTGCCTGTTGTGGGGCCGGATGGGTGGAGGAAGGAGCAGGGCTGGAAGACCAGAGCTAGGGAACCTCCAGCTGATGTGAAGCCAGGGCTTGAGTCAGAATTGGGCTTAATCTGGATATTTAGGCAACACCAGGGTCACAGCCATGGGCAGGAGCCTTGGCACAGACCCCGTTTGGTGTCGGCCACGAAGTTCTCCTGGGGGCCGAGCTCCTGGGCTCATCCAGTGCTGCAGCCCCAGCTCTCCAGGCAAATCCTGACCCTGGAGGTGACCCCCAGAGCCCCAGTAACCCCGTGGCCTTGTCCCCACAGGTCCCCAGTGCAATGCCTCCGTGGATCTGATCGGCACGTGCTGGCCCCGCAGCGCCGTGGGACAGCTGGTGGCCCGGCCCTGCCCCGAGTTCTTCTACGGGGTGCGGTACAACACCACCAGTAAGAGGGGCAGCACCCCTGGGGACATACTGGGGGAGGGCTGGGGGACATGAAGGACACTGAGTCTCTGGGCACAGAGCTCTTTTTCAACCACAGAATCCCGGATTTCAGGGAAGGTGGTTTCACGGCAGCAGCTCCCTGAGCAGGTCCTCCTGGATGGAGGAGAGGAGAGGGCTGCTGTCCCCATCCTGGGGACAAGGGCAGAGGAGTGAGCCTGCCCAGCCACTGCAGGTGGCACAGGGGGTCTGCAGCTCCCAGCTGAGCAGGGACTGGGGGACTTTGCAGCACGAGAGCTCCCCTGGCTGCACTGTCACTTCCAGTGACGTGCTGGGAGCAGGGGACGAAGTGAAGGCACATAAAAAGTGCCCAAAGCCATTCCAAGCACAGGGTGAAGTTTCTGCCCACCCAAGTGCTGCTTTTGATTTAAAAAAATCCTGTTTCCCACAAAACCCATCAGTTTTTCCATCCCACACTCTGTTGCAGCAGTGCAGGATGACATGCACGGGGCTCCTGCTTTGTGGTGCCTCTGCTGCCATTGCAGGAGTTTCTCTGCACTAATCCTTACCTGTTCCTGCCTCCCAACCCTTCCCATCCCTGTCCCATCTCATCCCCTTGATGAGGCTCAGGGTTTCTCCTGTCAAAGGAAGCCCAGCATCACCCTAGTTCTGCCATCACTCCACTGCTCACACCAGCACAGGCTGCTCCAGGCTCCTCCTGGAATTCCTCTCCACTCAGCCTTTGCCACTCACTGTCCTTGCTGGGGGTCAAGAAGATCCTAATTCAAATTTTGGAGACATGGTGAGGGTGGTGCTATGGGAGGGACAGTTTTGGAAGTGGGTGTAACAGGTGAGGTAATGTCCAAATATTGTAATTGGAATCTGAATATTGTAATTAGGATCCAAATATTGGAATTAGATGATGGTGTAAAGTAGTTGTGAAGCCTGTGCAGCTCAGGGGGTGTGTGCAAATTATTCCTGTGCACCCTCAGTAGTAAAGGGGCACTTTTTGCCTTTTAATACTCAAATAGTCCAGAGATTTATTCCTCCTCCTTTAAGGCATCCCTCTCTTCCAGACAATGGCTACAGGGAGTGCCTCTCCAACGGGAGCTGGGCAGCCCGGGTCAACTACTCCCAGTGCCAGGAGATCCTCAGTGAAGAGGTAGGACCTGGGGAAGGCCCTCCCTGAGGGTGAGTTGGGAAAGGAGGCAGATCCAGGTCAGGAATGCCCAGTGGGAGCTCTGGCTGGGTGTGCAGCACCAGCCCAGATCTGAGGTTGCATGTGGCAATGGTGACTCCCTTTTTCATTTAGATTTGTGTTCTCTGTCAGAAAGAAAGCCTGTTTCCATCCCCATTAAAAATCCCAGGGAATTGGCAGTGTGAGGTCTCCAGGCATCTGGATACAGGTTCTTCAGCCCCATCACCCTCCTGACACAGCACTAAGGGCAAACCCCATCCTGCCCTGCTGACAGTGAAATAAAGGAGATATTTAGGAAGCTGGAAGGTATAAAAATCAGGGATCAGGAATTACAAGCCCCTGAGTGGTTCGAGCCACCCCTCAGAGCAGAGGGGAAGAGATAAGGGTTGTTCATTTGCAGCTGATACCACCTCTGGTATTTAAGATGCTGATATCTCTTGCCAGGAATGGTTTTCTCACTCAGTTAATTGCTAATTCACAGGTTGGATGAGTGCCTAACAGCAGGAGTGATCAATTAATTTAATTACCACTCACACCTTCCCTCTGCCCGAATCCATCCCAGCCTCTCAGCTACCCCCAGGGCAGGGGGGGATGAACTGAGACATCAGATTGCAGCGAGCTCAGCTCCATTCCAGCAGGGTTTCCCCAGAGGATGGGCTGGGGATGGCCCAGCTCTGAGCAGGGGTCAGGACTGGGATGTGAAACCAGGCTGGTGCCTCCCCTGCCCACATTACCCCCACCCCCTTCCATCCCTGCCCTGCCCCAGGGTGGGCTCCCTTTGATTTCTGAAAAAGGGCCCAAAATTCCCAGTGCAGCTCCCACGGGTGACGTGCTGGAGGAGGGGGGTTTGTGGGGCTGCTGTGGCTGCTCTGACCCCCTCCCCGTGTCCCCCCCCAGAAGAAGAGCAAGCTGCACTACCACATTGCTGTCATCATCAACTACCTGGGCCACTGTGTCTCGCTGGGGGCCCTCCTGGTGGCCTTTGTCCTCTTCATGCGCCTCAGGTGAGTGACACAAACGTGTCCCTGCTGGGGGCACGAGCCCAGGGAGGTCACTTGTTGGGCTGAGTGTCCTTGCTGGGACCCCAGGGGTGACCAGCTGGGGCCATGCCCTGGGTGAGGGGGGCAGGAAGGCGGCCAGGAGGGGGAAGGCACCAAGGAGCACCCTCAGCCTCCAGGTGCTTTCAAAGGAGGAACAGGCAGGGATGGACCCAGCCCCCGTGTTTTGCCGTATCCTCCCCCCTGGCCACTCCTGCCATGGAATCCCACAGGGATCATGCCTATCTCAGGGTTGTTTTCCTCCTTTGAAAGCCCCTGGTTATGGAGGCAGAGGGTGCCTTCCTTGGTGCCTTCCCCCTCCTTGTTGCTGTTCAAGTTGGGGACGGCCAGTGGGACACAGAATCTTCTTCCAAAGCAGGGACAGGATTACAAGAAGGCTGCAATCACTTTATTGCAACAGGTTGCAAACATTTGTACTTTTCACACATCACACATGTCAACTTTTGGTGCCTTCATATAAACATATATCAAGCTATACATGTCATCCTGCTGCTGGTACACATAGATCAGGTCATACTTGTCAGCTTAATTATTGGTATTTTTATGTACACACACATCAGGCCATATTCATATCAATCTACTATTGGTGTCTTGATGTATAAATAAATCAGGATTAGCTGACACAGTTTCTGTTGTGTCATGATGACTTGTAAAAAGTATAGGAAGTCCATTTTTGTCTTCCATCTTCTTCCTGTTTCAAAGTTGCCCACACTCCTCTGCATGCTGTGTTCTCCTCCTTTCAGGAGTGTACTGTAATCTGGTTTATGTCCACTGCTTCATGGATAAATGCCAGGCTGCTGACAGGCTTGCTGTCAACCCTGACACCTCCTGGCCTCCTTCCTGCCCCCCTCACTCAGGGCACGGCCCCAGCTGGTTGCCCTTGGGGTCCCACAAGGACACTCAGCCCCACAAACAGCCCTGTCCCCCTATCCACTGAGCTCTGATGGTGCCTCGTTCCACCCCTCTCCAGGAGCATCCGGTGCCTGAGGAACATCATCCACTGGAACCTGATCACGGCGTTCATCCTGCGGAACGCCACGTGGTTCGTGGTGCAGCTCACCATGAACCCGGAGGTGCACGAGAGCAACGTGGTGGGTGCAGCTCTGCAGGGCTGAGCCCGGCCCTGAGCAGCTGGGTGGGAGTGAGGGGATCATAGAATCATAGAATGATAGAATCAGCTGGGTTGGAAGGGACCTCTGAGATCATCAAGTCCAACCCCGCTGTGCTTCCCAGCCCATGGCACTGATGCCACATCCAGTCTCACCTTAAACACCTCCAGGGATGGAATCCACCACCTCCCTGGGCAGCCCATTCCAATGGCTGAGCACCCTCTCTGCAAAGAAATTCTTCCTAATCTCCAACCTAAACCTCCCCTGGCACAGCTTAAGACTGAGCCCCCTTGTCTTGCTGAGAGTTGCCTGGGAAAAGGGACCAGCCCTGACCTGCCTCCCCCCTCCTGTCAGGGAGTTGGAGAGAGCTACAGCCTCCTTTCCGGTAGTTGTAGAGAGGTTTCACATAGTTGTAGAGAGATCCTGAGATCAGAGAATCAGAGTGGTTTGGCTTGGAAGGATCCAACCCTCTGCCCTGGGCAGGGACACCTTCCACTAGCCCAGGTGGCTCCAAGCCCCGTCCAGCCTGGCCTTGGACACTTCCAGGGATCCAGGGGCAGCCACAGCTTCTCTGGGCAACCTGTGCCAGGGCCTCCTCACCCTCAGAGGGAACAATTTCTCCCTAAAATCCCATCTAACCCTCCTCTCTGTCAGTTTGAGGCAGATAGGGCTGTGTGGTGGTTGGAGGACAGCCCAGGCGCGTGAGAATCACAGGTTCAGCTGCTCTGCTGGTGCATTGGTTTCCCCACTGCAACCCAGAGCTCTGGAGGCTCCACATCTCCTCCTGGCAGGTCTGGTGCCGCCTGGTCACTGCTGCCTACAACTACTTCCACGTCACCAACTTCTTCTGGATGTTTGGGGAGGGCTGTTACCTGCACACAGCCATCGTGCTCACCTACTCCACCGACAAGCTGCGCAAGTGGATGTTCATCTGCATCGGCTGGTGTGAGTCCCAGGGTGCCCCCTCCACCCCCTGCTCCTATTCTTGCACCCAAATATCCACCAGGAGCAGGAGGGTGGGATTTGCACTGAGGGAGCCCCTGTTACAGCGGGATTTTGTGGTGTTGCCCCCCCTTGTCGCTGTTAAAGTCAGGGATGGCCAGTGGGACACAGAATCTTCTTCCAAAGCAGGGACAGGATTACAAGAAGGCTGTAATCACTTTATTGCAACAGGTTGCAAACATTTAGACTTTTCACACATCACACACGTCAACTTTCTGTCGGTCCCTTCCTAGATCAGGCCATACACATGTCATTCTGCTATTGGTACACATAGATCAGGTCACACACATGTCACCCTGCTA
>NW_020884966.1:928621-943866 GCF_003945725.1 Corapipo altera
TGCTATTGGTACACATAGATCAGGTCACACACATGTCACCCTGCTATGAGTACACATAGATCAGGTCACATACATGTCACCCTGCTATGGGTACACATAGATCAGGTCACACACGTCACCCTACTATTGGTACACATAGATCAGGTCACATACCTGTCATTCTGCCATTGGTACACATACATCAGGCCATCCACATGTCAACCTGCCACTGGTACTTTCATGTATACACACACCAGGATTGGTTGCAAAATAACAAACACAGTTTTTGTCGAGTCATCCTGACTTGTAAAAAGTACAGGAAGTCCATTTCTGCCTTCCATCTTCTTCCTGTCTCAAAGTTGCCCACACTCCTTTGCATGCTGTGTTCTCCTCCTTTCAGGGGTGTACTGTAATCTGGTTTATGTCCACTGCTTTGTTGATAAATGCCAGGCTGCTGACAGGCTTGCTGTCAACCCTGACACCCCCTGTGACTCACCTGAGTGTTCCCTTGCAGGTATCCCCTTCCCCATCATCGTGGCCTGGGCCATTGGGAAGCTCTACTACGACAATGAGAAGTGAGCCTGATTGCTTTTGTCCCCCATTCCCTTCTCTGTCCCAAATCCCCAGAGATCACTTGTGCCAGGGGCTCTGGCAGGGAGGAAAAAAAGGATGTTATTCTTCCATCCTTTCTTTTATCCCACCTTTGGTCTCTCTGCAGCCCTGCCCCTGCTTGTTTCTTCTCAAAAGTCAAGTGAGATCTTTTTTAAGGAGAAAAAAGGCAAGATAAAGCCACAGCTCCTACAATGGGTTTGCCAAATGGAGCTGGGATTGAACCAGCAGAGATCTGAGCTACCCCCACCCGGTCCATTTTCACAGGCACCTGCAAAGGAAGGTCTTAGCAGGCACCTGATAGTTCATACCTTGAACTGGGGAGTTAAAAGGAGCCTGTTGAGATGAAAGGCAGCCTGTCCTGTTTTCCACAGCTGGTTTTCTGCTCCCCAGTTTCAGCAGCCCTGTGCTACTCACGCAGCACTGATTTAACAACCCCAGCAAGGTGTTCCCAGGACAGGGATCCCAGAGGGTTTGCTGGGAGCAGAACCAACCCAGACCTGGGCAAGGTCACAGAATGTCCTGAGTTGGGAGGGACCCACAAGGATCATCCAGTCCAACTCCTGACTCTGCACAGACACCCCAACAATCCCACCCTGTCCCTGAGGGCATTGTCCAAACCCTCCTGGAGCTCTGGCAGCCTTGGGGCCGTGCCCACTGCCCTGGGGAGCCTGGGCAGTGCCAACCACCCTCTGGGGGAAGAACCTTTCCCTGAGATCCAACCTGACCCTGCCCTGGCACAGCTCCAGCCCTTCCCTGGTCCTGTCCCTGCTCACCCAGAGCTGGAGCTGCCCCTTGGGAGGAGCTGCAGCCCCTGGTGAGGTCTGACCTCAGTCTGCTCCTCTCCAGCTGAACACACCAAGTGCCCTCAGCTGCTCCTCGTGTGGCCCCTCCAGACCCTTCCCCATCTTCCTGTCCCTACTTTAAGAGCTTTAGACCTTTCTTATATTGTGATGCCCAAAACTGCCCCTGGGACTCCAGGTGAGGCCACACCAGAGCAGAGAGGGACAATCTCCTCCTTCATGAAGGGGTCAGTCCCTGCTTATCCTACAATAACCAGTTCCCACATCCATATGGAGCCCGTTACCACCCCCACAAGCCCTGGTGCACCTCCTTTTCCTGGGTTCCAGGTCACCCCCTTGGCAGCCTTGTCCCCAAACACTGCTTATCCTTGTCCTTGCCTTGCAGGTGCTGGTTTGGGAAGCGAGCAGGAGTCTACACTGACTACATTTACCAAGGCCCCATGATCCTGGTGCTGCTGGTAAGAGCAAAGTGACCTCCTGTGCTGAACAGAGTCCTTCCAGCTGCAGGTGGGATGCAGCTGCTCCTGACCAGGGTCTGGCCCCCTCCTTTAGCTTCACTCTGCTGTGGCTGGTTCTGCTGCCCCACAGCAGCACTGCCCTCACCCAAACTGCCTCCTGAGAAAATCTGAGCTTGGGATGGGCTGCAAATGTGCCTGGAGACCTCACTGTGGCAGGGATGTCCCATCAGCAGACTCCCACATGTATCAGGAAGCCCCTCCATCCCTGCCCTGGCACTGGTTGGGTGCAGGGGGGTGCTCTGCACTTGCAAAAGCCTGGGAACCTCAACTCCATTCCCAGATCCACCTCTCTTTGCTCCTGGCTGAGCAGTGATGCTTGACCCAGGGGTCACAGGGAGCACAGTTTGCTGGGACTTTGTCATTTTGGGAAGGGACAAAGGAGAGCAGTGGTGGCAGGTCACAACCTGGGGGTCCAACCTGTGCTTGCAGGGGGATTGCCATGCACAAGGTCCCAAAACCATCCCTCCCTGCTTGCCCAGGGCTGAAACCACCCAAGGGAGGACTGATCACCAGCCTCCTGGAACAATTGATCCTGCTTCCCACTTCCCAGCCTGTCAGGTAGCCAGGTCACTGCTAATAAATGTCATTTGTGCTCAGCTCCAGGGCCACCTTCCCGTGCCCTCGTCAGTGATTCTGCAGAGGGAGAGCAGCCAAACAGCTCCTGGCTGTGGTGGCAGCAACTCCCAGCCTTGTATTCCTCCTCTCCCTCCAACTTTTTCACCTTCAGCCTCTGACACTTGTCCTGCCTCCACACCAGTCTCCTGGTGTGCCCTCCTGCCCTGATCCCTTGAGCAAACTCCTAAATCTTATTGCTGAAGTGCTTGAAAAACAATAAATGCACATGCCCTGGGACAGGACAGGGAAGGCAGTAGATCAGGTTCAGGAGGAAACATTCCCATTTCCCCTGGCACAGCTGAGGAAATGGGAGGGAATGTTGGGGCAGCAGACACTAAGCAGTGACCCTCCTCCTTCCAGATCAACTTCATCTTTCTGTTCAACATCGTCCGAATCCTCATGACGAAGCTCCGAGCTTCCACCACCTCAGAGACCATCCAGTACAGGTAAGAAAGAGCTTGAGCCACCCTGCAGCAAGACCTGGCTTCCCCCAGGATCAGGGGAGATGGGAACAGCCCCAGCAGCCAGGCATTGAGGTGATGGGAGCACGGAGAGACACCCAAGAGCACCTCAAATGCTCTTTGGAGGCACAGGGCCATTAAATCAGTGAGAGCCTGCTGATGGAGAACGTGAATGGCTGGATCTGCCTTGGAAGGGAGCCCTTGGGATTTGAGTCTCTTTGCAAAAAAAAAAAAAAAAAAAACCTGTTCTGATGGGACCTGATGAGCTCTCCAGGCTCAGAGCTGCAAATCCTGGCACAGAGGTGAGAATTAAATCACTGCTTGACAGCAGAGCAAAGGCTGAGGAAGGAGTGAGGAATCGATGCCACCCCAACACCTCCTTGTGAAGAAGAAGGCAGCACTCCCACAGCACAAGGCAGCAGGATTTAACCCTTCCTTCCCTGCTGGGGGATGTTTTGCAGGCAGCTCGGGAGGTGTGTGGTCAGAACAGCTCTCCAAAGTACCTGGAACAGGAGAAGACACCTTGCTCTTCATCAGTGCTTCTCTCTGGAGCATTTTGTGGGCAGGAATTGGGGGATCTAAGTGGGTGCTGGGTCAAGAGAAGCAGGTTTGGGGTGGAGGGGGGGCTTTTTCAGCTGAGAATGGAAAAATTTTGGTTGAGTTAGGAGGAAACAGCAGCTTTCCTCCTCACGGAGTGTTGAGCTGGGATGGGAGGTTCAGCTTGGGCTGAGCAAAGAGAAAGGTTCTTGAAAAAGGTTCTGGTTGGCCTCAGCCAGCAATTTCGAGAGACTTTTAGTTTTCTGGTATTTGCCTGATTTTGGCAGGGAGGATTTTTCACCTTTGGGCAGGAGAACACATTCATTTCCCAGAAATATTTCAAGGGACAAGAAAACTTGGAGAATTTGGTAGGTTCTAAACTGTGCAGTCCTGCTTAAACCAGCAAGGGACAGCCCTGGAGGGGGCTCCTGCTCACCTTAGATGATGGCTTTTGGTAAAAAAATGAATGGATTTCACGCTGCCATGGCTGCTCCCATGAGAAGAACATGTTTTCTCATTGTTTTCCAGCCTGAAGATGCTCCTGTCCTCAGTTTCCTCCAGCTCCTCCATGTCATCAGCCCATCTGTGTCAGGGGCTGTGCTCTGCTCCAGGCCTGGGATGTAACACAGACCCAGCCCAGATCAACCAGGGATGACTTTCCCATGCTCAGCTACTGTTGGAATCTGTCCATTAACAGGATCTTTAAGCAAAAAGCGATGGCTTGGCACTGTTCTTGTCCCCTGTTCCAAAGGAATGCCAAGCCCTGGGCCTTCCCACACTCCCTGCATCAGCACTTTGGCTTTTCACGAACCACACTTGTAATCTCATCAAGTCAAGATACCAAATTAATTACCTGAGATAAGGTTTTCATAAACCCACGTTGAAGGGCATGAATTATTATGCCCTCCTTAATTCCTTTTTAATCGAGCCCTGGATCAGCCAAGCAATCATTTCACACCAGCTCAAGGTCAGGCCCCTGCTCTCCACTGCCCTTTTTCTGGATGAAGAAGCACAGCAGGTCCCAGTGCTCCAACCAGCCCAGTCCCTTAGGGATTGCACTGGAAAACAGCTCAGCTTTGCTCTGTCCTCCCCTGGTTTGACAGTCCCAGTCAGGCCAGTCCCAGTCAGGCCAGTCCCTGCTGATGCTGGGAGTGGGATGGGCAGAGTCCTCGTGCCCAGGGCTGCCCTGCAGCAGCTCAGGTCCATGTTTTCTCCCCAGGAAAGCAGTCAAGGCCACGCTGGTGCTGCTGCCCTTGCTGGGAATCACCTACATGCTGTTCTTCGTCAACCCGGGGGAGGATGAGATCTCCAGGATAGTCTTCATCTACTTCAACTCCTTCCTGGAGTCCTTCCAGGTATGGTCCTCAGCACTGCCTTTCATCCCAGTCCCCCCCACCAAGGGATGGGGCTGATGCCTCCCCCAGCTTCTGCCTCCTCCTAAAAACAGAGACCCCCAGACCCCAGGGCTGCTCCAAAGCTCCCAATCTGGGGCTGTCTGCTGGAGGTGACTCTGCTGTTTGTCTCCTTCCAGGGCTTCTTTGTCTCTGTCTTCTACTGCTTCCTGAACAGTGAGGTGAGCACTGGGGGCTGGGGGGTGCTTGGGGGGGTCTGCAGACACGAGTTCAGCCTGAGGCTCTGCCACTGCCCAGGGTTTGGAGGGTGCTGGTCCCCAATTCCTCAGCTGAAGGTGAGCAGAGTCAGTGCTCCACCTCCAGCCCCAGGCACATCTGCAGCCACAGACTGTGCCCAGATGGGAATGGCAGCTGTCAGCCCCTGCCTTTGGAGGAGGAAAATCCACCCTCCAGAACAGATGCTCTCAGGGTGCCCCTGTGGGATTTGGTGCAGCAGAGCCAAGGGTCCCCCCATCCCTGGGGAATCCTTCCCAATCACTTCACACCAGCTCAAGGTCAGGCCTCTGCTCTCCACTCCCTTTTCTGGGTGGAGGAACCACAGCAGGTGCTCAGTGCTCAAACCAGCCCAGTCCCTTGGGGATTGCACTGGAAAACAGCTCAGCTTTGCCCGTCCTGGTCTTCCATCCCCAGCGTGAGCCCATAAACACAGGTGGGTACCCAGCTCATGGGTGAGGGCACCTCCTGGGCTCTGACCCAAAACACAGGCAGCAGAAAGCAAAGGAGCTGAGAGCAGAGGCTGATCCTGCAGCCGATTATTTGGGCACCTCTTTCTTCTGTCTCCTCCAAACACTCCTGCACCTTTGCTGGCTCAGGAGAGTTTGCCCCAGATGAGCTTGTTTTGGTACCAAATCACATCTGTTTGATGCAGGAGGAAAAGGGACTGGAGCAGGGCTGGCTAGTGACCCAGGAACACATCACACCATGGTCCTTCACCTCTGGGGACTTTGGTACTCACCCAACCTCAGTCTCAGCCCCCATTTCCCAGCTCCATCCCAGGCCTTTCTTCACCATTTACCTGCCACACAAAGCACTTGAGCTGCTGGAGGGTGGCATTAATGTCCAGGGAATGCCACTGGCATGAACCAGACCAGCCATTAAACCTCCCTGACTGCTCCTGTAGCTCTGCCAGCCCCTCACAGCACCCGATGCAGGTGTGAGCTGCTGCCTGTCCCACAGAGCCCTTGGCTCAGATTTATTTCTCCCTCTTGTTTCCACTTTAAGCTCAGAGGTACCATCTCTCTTAATAGTTGATGTTACAGAATCACAGGATTGACCAGGTTGGAAAAGACCTCTGAGATTATTGAGTCCAACCTTGTCCCCCATGGGACAATGACTCAGCCCATGGCACTGATGCCACATCCAGTCTCACCTTAAACACCTCCAGGGACAGTGACTCCACCACCCCCTGGGCAGCCCATTCCAATGCCTGATCACTCTCTCTGGAAAGAATCCCTTCCTGATGTTCAACCTAAACCTCCCCTGGCACAGCTTAAGGCTGTGTTAATTAATACAATTAATGGGTTCATCTCCCTTGGTAGGTGCAAGGGCTGCATTTCACCAGCACCAAAGAAAGCTGGGTGCCCTGGGTAGGTGACAGGGGTTCCTGGGACCCCCAGGGAGGGCTGAGCAGGGTTTCAGCAGCGTTTTTGGTGGGAAGCCCTGGGGCTGAGGGTGGCTGGTGGCTCTGGGTGGCTGTGTGGTGACTGTCAGAAAAAATCCTTGCTTTCCATTTATGAAACGGCAAAAAAATACCTGCAGGACAAGGAAAACTGCAGCAAGAAATTCTTTATTGCAGCGCTGGGTGCAATCCCAAGTCCCATGGCCTGGAAAAAGCACCATCCCATTGAAAAACGCGCTCTTTTTGTACTCTCTGTTAAATATTCAACAGGTGACAGGTATTTTACATTAAAAGGTAATTTTTTGAACCCAGGAGGGGGTGTCACCCTCCCTCCTGATTTGATCTGCACACAAAGTCCAACCATGTGGCCAGGGGATATTTTTCCATTTTTATATTTTTCCCTATCCCGACCGCGACGTTTCCCTGGCCTCAGGCCCAGACGGGGCCTTCCCACCTCACAGCCTCCTAAGAAAATCCCCCCACCCTCCGTTTCCCACTAAATTCACTTTGCTTGTAATAAACCCAGATTGTTTCTTTCCCAAATGACCGAGTTGCCCCCTCTCCCCGTGCCCCCAGGTGCGCTCGGCCGTGCGGAAGCGCTGGCACCGCTGGCAGGACAAACACTCCATCCGCGCCCGCGTGGCCCGGGCCATGTCCATCCCCACCTCCCCCACCCGAGTCAGCTTCCACAGCATCAAGCAATCCACGGCTGTGTGAGCCAGGAGAGCCCCAGGAGACGGCCTGCAGGGGCTGGGGGAGGTGATGGCCCTGCCCTGAGGGGGCACAGCACAGGGGCAGGTCCTGCCCGCGACGCCCGGCCCCCGGGAGACCTGCACAGCTCCTGCCTGGACCTGCAGGGCAGCACAGCTGAGAGGCTGCTTGGTCATCTCCCTGGCATCGCTGTGACCTGCTGGGATGGAAGAAGGAGCCAGAGGAAGCCTCCCTGCCTGCTCCAGCCCGGGCATGATGCCTCTCATCACTGCCTGGCTTGAGTTTGTCACAGCTTTGAGCTGACGGGACACCAGGACACTGCTGGGACAGCTGATGGGGCTAATCCCTGGGAAGCTGGGTCAGCCCTTCCAGTGAGCACATGCTGGGATGCTGCTGGTGTGGGAAAACTCTCTGGAGGGGCCAAAGCCCTCTGCGTTGGCAGGGGGTGGTTGGAGAGCCCTGGACTGATGGCAGACATTGCTCTATGTGGCTGTGTTTTTGTACCACTGGGGTCACTTGAGCTCTGAGGGGGCTCTCAGTTGAGCCCTGGGATCATCTCTTCCACTGGGATAACTGGAGCCCTTCCCCTGCCCCGTGCTGGGTCCCCAGATGTCCTGTACCTGCTGCTTGGTGTGACCAGGTCACTGCTCACCTTGACCGCAAGGATGGGGGGTGGGAGAGGGGGGGGGAACCACACAGAGCACAGGGATGTTGCCAGGGACTCTGAACAGCCCCCCAGAGGGGTTTGGGCTGAAGGGAGGCATGAGAATGAGGTGATTGTGTGGTGTGGTGCAGCCCAGAGGGATCCCCAGGTCCCTGCACAGCCCCTGCCCCTCGGGCTGACCCCGTGTCCCTGCTCGGGGCGCAGAGAGCTGGGGGAGCCCTGTGGTGGAGGGGTGGCTGAGGTCCCCAAAGGCAGCTACCCCAGGGACACGCTGTGGCTCTGCTCCCCTTCCCCCTACCCTGCTTCTCCCCGTGCCAGGTGGGCCCAGTGCCAAAGCTGCTCCTTGCTCTCGCACAGGGGATGGCACCAAACCATCCCCAGGCTGGGGTTAAGTGCCTTGGAGGAGCAGCAACCTCCTTCCCTCCCTCCTTCCCTCCCTCCATCCCTCCCTCCATCCCTGCCTCCCTCCCTTCCCACGCTGGAGACTCCAGATTGTCCCTGATCCCCCCTCCCCACTCCCTGTTCCATGTGGTCACTGAAAGCAGCTGAGCAGAGAGGTCCATGCAAGTGGAGGGGTTTGGGGTTTGCCTTGACCTCCTTGGAGCCACATTTTCCTCGCCCCACATGAGGCCTGGGGATGCCTGGTTTGAGGGACAGATGCCAGGAGGGCGTTATGGGACCAGTCTGCTCTCTGCATCCCAGGGATTTTTCCAGTGGGGGCCCTACAGGATGTGGTGGGAGCCCCTTCACACTTCTGTGCCTCAGTTTCCCCCCAATAAAGAACAGGCCTAAGTGTGTCCTGCCCTGGGGAGATTTAAGCAGCTTTGAAACCACAGTGCTCTGTGGTTTCCTCAGGATACACCACCAGAAAGAAGGGAAAATCTTTCCTTTATTTTTTCTTTTTTTTTTCTTTAAAGGAAAGCATAGGGAAAAAAAAACCTCTGGGTTCTTTCTTTAAACATTTGAGAAATTCAGGAGTCTGAAGCAAATTCCTCACGTTTCCCTCCTGCTTTGGTTTCCCACCTGCATGTCCCCAGTGCAGCTAAGACAGAAATATCCCATTGCCCCCAGGGATGCACTGGGAGAAGCAACAGCTCCCAGTATGACCCAGTGACCACGTGAGGGCCACACCCTACACATGGGGCTGGTTTTAGGCTTAGTGCAAGTTCATCCATCACCAACAGTCCCAGAAACTGCCCTTAATCCAATATATGGGTGAGAAAAAGACCCCCCAGAGTTATGCAGTGGGGAAAACTGGCACCTCCCAGTTCTGCAGATGCTCCTACAAGGAGTAGACTTGTGTCTTCTGTCCTGTCTTGGTTTCTCTGCCGGGTGCTCTGGCAGGTTAATAAAGATCTGCTGGATCTGAAGAAGGGGAAATGCCCCAGGGAGCTTTTTTTTCATCATCCCCACAAATGAAAGTGCCAAAAAAATTATGTACTACGTGTTCAATTTGGATTTTCTAAAGCCAAGGTCTACATTTGGGGGGGGAAAGAAGCTGGAAATCTCAAAACCAAAGAAAGAAACCCAAACAGAAGCATCTGTGTTCACATCCCTGGTTTTCCCTTCTCCTCTGGGTGGTTTGCTCTGACTGATGGGATTTTGCTTTCTGTAGCTGGAGAAAAGTGTGTGTGTGTGTGTTCTCGGTCTTGTTTGATTAAAACTACTTGGATTCCTCTCACAAGGACTCTTGGGGCACGTTCATCTTTTGGAAAAGACAACCCTCCCCAGGTTTCCACAGGAGCATCCTCACCCTGCAGTGGGCTCAGCATCCCACTGCTCCAGAGGCACCTGGGTTTGGTTTTTTGTCTCCTTTCCACCCCAAATCCACAGGCCCAGGGCGTGGAGATCAACAACATCTCCCCTCAGGGAAGTGAGGACCATCCCACACGGGGCTCCCACACAAGTACCACCCTCAGGGCTGCAGAAACTCCTCCAAACTTTCCCCCTCCCTGGCTCAGCTAACGCAGAATAAAAACATAATGTGCTTCTCAGCGGGAGGGAGGGCCAATTAAACCTGGATTTCATTTCATACATCAATGTTTACAAGTGAAATTCAGACACAAACAGATTTCTGGTCAAGCTCTTCTGATGCAGAATTAATTTGTTCATCACACAGAGCCTTGGAGAGAGCTGTAATTTAGTAAGCACCATGCACATAAATAATAATTACAGGTTCCTGCTGATTACATGATTGTATTTGAAGTTATCAAGTAACTCTGAGATTAATGACCTGCCAATCCTGTGCTCTTGACGAGGTTGTAGCCTCTTGAGATCGTTGTGGGCTAACCCTTGATGTTATTCTGGCCCCTCTCAGGGCTGGGAAAAGCAGAGTGGGACCCCAGGGATGGGACCTCGTGGTGCTGTGGGACATCCCAGTGGGATGAGGGGACTCCCAGGGGCCTCTCCAGCACACAGAGATGGATTTTTATTGAGCTTCTTTATTTGGTTAACACATCCAGCCCACCATGGGAGTTGTCTCCAGCCCTGGTCACCCCCCAGAGTCACAGTTTGGGGGTCCTGAGGAGAAAATCTCCCATGCAGAGCCTGACTGGGGGCAGAGGAAAGCTCATGATCCTGATTCCCTGTGGAAGAGCTGAGCTGAGCTTTCATCCCACCTTCCAGCCAGGCTGCCCTGTGCCAACACCCCCTGCCAGAGCCAGGAGCTCCCAGTTCCAGGGACGAGGCTCCAGCCCTCAGTCAGAGCTGGGATTTACAGCCAAGCCAGACCATCACTCCCCATCCTCCACCTTGGCTCACACACCACACTTCTGCCTGTTTGTCCACAGCTTTGGGCCATTCCTGGATGTTTAACCCCCTTTGTGCCTTCCCAGGCTGGAAATGACCCTGGAAGGGGTGGGAGGTGGGGAGGGAGAGGAAATCTCATGGCATTTTACAGCCCATTTGTGGCTCCCAGTTCTGTCTGCCCCAAGGTGCCTCTGGCCCATGGTGTGTTGCCCTTCCAGTGCTGCCAAACTCCCAAATAAATATTTCATCCTTTAATTCCAGTGCCCTCTCCCTCACTGCCCTCCCCCCAGCACGAGCCTCTCACTGACATTTGTCACTGCAGTCACATTAAGTGGCTTTCATGGGCAGCTCCCTGCCACCCTCATGAAAATTTCAAAGGGCTATTTTTCCAATTTGGAGGAGAACTAAAGCTCAGAGAACACAAGTGATTCCATCCAGCCCTGGAGAAAAAGGCTCCTCGAGGAGCCCTGAAGGCAGCAGAGGTGTGGGAATCACACCAGAGCTGGAGTTGGCACCTGCAAGGAGCAGGGGTGGGTTAATCCCACAACCAAAAGCTGATTTGTGGCCACCAGCATCCAAACCCATCCTCCTGCTGGAGCCCTCAGTGATGCTCCCACGGGGATGTGCACCCAGGGCTGCCCAGGTTTTCCATGTTTCTTTGGAAGTAGTTGCAGTTCCCAACCACATGTTCCCAGCAGAGCCCCTTGCAAACAGCCCAACCCTGTTAGGCCAAAGTTTCCATGGGAAAGTGGTGCTTTGAGGCTGCTCAAATCCCCCCTGAGCCTCCTGCTAGCAGGGGAAGCAGAGGCAGGGATTTGCTCTGTGTTGGACAGGGAGATGTTGGGCTCTGCTGGCTGAGCACCACCCTCCAGACATCCTCCAGCTCTGAGACCTGTTTCAGGAGCCATCAGTGTGACTGGGGGCTCAGGACCCTCCTCAGCAGCTCACAGACTCCTTCTGCCCCTGGGAATGTGCCCAGCACCCCATCCTGACCCAGCCAACCACCCCTCAGACACGACTGCTTTCTGCTCCAAGGAGCATCCATTTCCAGCCAGATTCCTGCTCCAGCTGCCCTGCCAGCCCCTCACAGCAGGACACCCTCATTTTGGGTGCAGCAGAAGAGTCACAGCTTCCCCCATGGGGCCCAACACCCAGCTGGGCAAGTGCTGGAGAGGCAGATGCCCAGCTCCTCTCCTGCTCCTTCTCTGGCTGCTTCATTTGCTGCCTCCCCGTTTTCCACGGAGGCAAATCCCCCAGGACGTGTCCTCCCCTGCCCTTCCCAGCCCACGGGGTGGGTGACAGGGCTGGCACAGCTCAGCCAGCACAAACTCTTCAGGGTTTGTGTGCTGAGTGTGGCTGAGCCCCCAGTACGAGGTGTCAGAGCTCCTGGCTCAGTCCCAAGGGATCTTCTGTGGCTGCCAGGGCCTATGAACATCTCCAAATATCAGCTGTTCAGGATGAAACCAGCCTTTGAAAGAGTAGATGATCCGGGGATGTTGCAATTAAGGGGGTCTCCTGTCCTGTGCTTACAGCTCTGGGGGTGCTGGGTGAGGTCTTGGAGGCTGGGTGAGGCCCTTCTTGCAGGAGCAGGTCTTCAGTGGGGTGGCTGGAGAATCCCAGGGAACTGGTGGCTCTGGAGAAACCTGTGGGGGTGTGAAATATGGGATGAAAAGGGAAGCCCCGGGTTAAGAACTTGCAGCAGTTGCAGAGGGACAATTGTTGGCCCAGCAGGAGCCAGAGACCTGCAGGGACACAAAGAGGGAAAACTGCTGCCTGCAAATCACCTGCAAATGAAACAAGCAGCAAACACAAGTGGGAGCTCAGCAGAAGCCAGGAAAAAGCAGAGTGACTGTGCCTGATGGTTTGAGGGGAAATGAGATACTCAGGAAAAGCCCTGGATTACAGGCTGGAAGGGTTCAGTCTTGACTGAAGTTTGACTGGTGCTCCATCACTAACCCAAAGCCATGGTAATAGAAACACTCACATTTCTGATGACAATTATTTGGGTGGCTGATGGGAGCTGTGTTTTAATGCATCACTATGATTCAGATGTGCTTAGAGGCACAGATTGACTAAGCACATAAAGTAGCTATTTTTTCCCCAGTGAGATGTGGCTCATTCCATGGAGCTTTCCACACCTCATTCCATGGAGCTTTCCACACAGGGAGTGCTGCATCCAGCTCCTCCAGCACTGGAAGGATGTGGAGCTGCTGGGAAGAATCCAGAGGAGGCCACAAAGATGCTCCAAGGGCTGGAGCCCCTCAGCTCTGGAGCCAGGCTGGGAGAGCTGGGGGCGTTCACCTGGAGAAGAGAAGGCTCCAGGGAGAGCTGAAAGCCCCTTGCAGGGCCTAAAAGGGCTCCAGGAGAGCTGGAGAGGGACTTGGGATGAAGGATGGAGGGACAGGACAAGGGGGAATGGCTTCAAACCCACCCTGGAAAAGGACTAAACCTACATACTTTAATTCAGCTTACAAAGGCTTCATCCATCTCTTTTCGCCTCTGGGTAAACAATTTTGCTTAAACATTAAATTCTGCTCGGTTGGTTGGGTTTTTGTAAAGAAGGTGTGTGGTTTTCCTGCCACTAAAATTCCCCATCTGTGTCTAATTCCCGTGCTTTTCCATCTCTTTTTCCAAGAGCAGTGCTCACACACGCTGTGTAATAGCAAGCAACAACCAGCCCAGTCCTCAGAGATTTGCTCCTGTAAAAGCTGCATTTCAGGGCACGTTGCACGGAGGGGTTGGAAGGCTCTGGCACGACCCAAACCATCCCAAATCCCAGCCTGGCAAAAACAAGGCGCGAGTCAAGCACCGCTGGAGAGGAGGAAGCAATGCCATGGCAATCCAGGGGAAATCTGGGCAGAATGGGAAGCAATTAAAAGAGAATTAACCGGGGCTGCGGGAGGAGAAAATCTCTCCTTTCAAACCGTCTCGATTATAGAGCTGCAACGGCCCAGAGCTCCCGGGGCTTATCACCGGTGAATGGATGGAGAGGGTGTTAATCAGGATTGGCAGGAGCTCTCCCAAAGCCAAAAAAGCGGGAGCCAGGGCTGGCAGGGAACTCGTGCCGCGGTTTCCTCTGCTCAGCCCTCGAGCGCTGGCTGGAGGAGGGAGGTGGGGGTGTTGGGTTTTCCAGAAAAGGGCTGGGGGGGTTTCACACCGCCGGTCGGGAAGGTGAGAAAAATTTCTCCCTCGAATTTAGAAAGTCGGCAAAAAGTCATGAAACAAAAAGAAAGAATTTATTTAGAGCGCTGGGTCCGGTCTCACACCGAGTTTTTTGGGGAGAAAAGACCCCTTTGGGTTTAAATTTCATGCATTTTTAAAAAATCCCGCCTTTTTCAGATAAGCTTAATATTATTATAAATGATATTAATATTATTAATATAATTTTCGCCTAAAAAGGTTTCTTTTCTCTGAAAAAGGGGCTTTCCCTTCTTTCTAATTGGCCACTGGCCATCCTCTGTCAAAAGTGATGGATCTTCCTTTGTTCTTAGCCCAAAGAGAGAAAAGAAACCCCTGTGTACCAAACTCTCACGTGGCCCTGAAAGCTTTTAATTTTTAGGAATTTTTATATATTCCCTTATCCCCCTGAAAAAGTCCCTGAGACCCAGTCCCAGTCTGGGACTTGAATATCTTACAACTTCGCCATATGCCTATAAAAACCCATATTTTTATTTATCATCTACCCGGGATTGCTCCCCCTGCCCAACCCCCTGGCACGGATCGGGTGGACGGAGAGTAAAAGGCTTCCAGCCAAGGTCTGACCCCTAAAAGGATAAACCACAGCTCTCCCTGCCCCGCAGCGCTGGGGAACAGCAGGAACACCCCTCACCACCTCCCTGAACCAGCTCGGGGGGGTTGAAGAAAGGACAGAGGGTAGAGAGGTGGGGGACAGAGGTGGGGGTTGGTCTCTTCTCTCAGGCACTCAGCAATAGGACAAGGGGGCACGGGCTTAAGCTCCGCCAGGGGAAATTTAAGTTGGATATCAGGAGAAAATTCTTTACAGAGAGAGTAATCAGGCATTGGAATGGGCTGCCCAGAGAGGTGGTGGATTCACCATCCCTGGAGATTTTTAAACACAGATTGGACGTGGCACTGAGTGCCATGATCTAGTAAATGGACTGGATTTGGACCAAGGGTTGGACTCGATGATCTCGGAGGTCTTTTCCAACCCAATCGATTCTATGATTCTATGAAAAATCACTTTTTATCGCGGCTGAAGCGAGCCGGGAGCGGGTGCGGGTGCCCAGCCAGGGCTGCACATAAAAACCAGCCCTTGGGGAGGTGACGACCGGCTCAGATAAACCCCAAAGAGGCGCCGTTCGGTGCTCAGCAGCTGAGCCGCAGCTGCCTCGGTGCCAATTACAGCCTTCCACGGGCGCCACGGCGCTAATTGCATTAATGGGAGACTAATCGCACACCTAACGGAGATAAGCGCGAGCTAATTACTCTACGGTGACACCGTGCTCCGTGTAGAGCTGGCCGGCTCCGGAGGAGCAGGTCCTGGGAGCATCCTGCTGATCCTGGGAGCATCCTGCTCATCCTTGGAGCATCCTGTTCATCCCGGGAGCAT
>NW_020884966.1:943876-945650 GCF_003945725.1 Corapipo altera
CTCATCCCGGGAGCATCCTACTGATCCCGGGAGCATCCCTTTGGCAGCCCCGGGGCTCTCGGGGCAGGCAGAGGTGAACCACAGTGTGGTCTTGGATACGTCTGCTCCCAACCCTCAGCAGGAATAGCCCCCTCGTGCCTCAACTGACTCTTCCCGAGGCAAATGAAGCCTCTCGCGTGGCAGGGAGGTGTGTTTGGGTGGCAGAGGTGACTCTGTATCCAGATCGCCCCTGCCGAAGGTGCTGCCAGTGTCCATCGGGGTCTTGCCCTCGTCCTGGGCCACCAGCACCCTGTGTGCGACCAGAGGCAGTGGGTACACCCTGAGGACACGTAGGAATGTAGGAAATGGGTTATTCCTGCCTGGAAGGAGCAAGCAGGAGCTGGGGGAGGCACTGATCCCGATCGGGGGCTGCTCGGGTGCTGCCAGGCCGGGTTTTGCACCGTGTTCCCATTCCCGATTCCCGGCCCCGCTCTCCCTGCGCTTCACAACCACTCGCTAACACCCTTCCCTTGGGGCTCCCGCAGCTCCTGCCCCGGGCACAGGAAAACTGAGCCGGAAAATTCGCACGGCTCCTGTTCCCCGAGCAGTGTCACAGCCCGGTGCTAAGCAGGACGGACACCGGGCTCTTCCCCGCGGGCTCTGAGCCCGTGTCCGCCTCGCTGGAGGGGAATTAGTGCCTCTTATCTTATCGGTGTCATAAACTCCAGCAGCTTTGGCACAGGGAGGGGGAGCTGGAAGCAGCCGCGTGTCAGGACGCGTGGCTTCAAAACGCACCCGCGAGCGACTGAGTCACATTCTCGGGCTTTGGGATGAATTGAAGGTCGTTTCCCCGCCCGTGGCACTGCGCGGGGTCACTCGGGGGATGTTTGGCTCTTGATAGACACCGTTATCAGCCCATCAAAGCAGCAGAACACCCTCAAATCTGCCCCATGATGGGACAGAGCGTTTGAGAAAGTTAAATGTGCTTGGGAAGGAGGGGGAAACTGGGTTTAGAACGTTTTCAGAACGCCGGAGAGCCTGTTAGAAAAAGCCAGATGTGCTTGGGAAGGAGGGGAAAGCTGGGTTTAGAGGTAACATTTTCAGATAACTGGGGAGCCTGTTTGAGAAAGTCAGATGTGCTTGGGAAGGAGGGGAAAGCTGCATTCAGAGGTACCATTTTCAGACAATTGGAGATCGTGTTTAGTTAAATCTGATGAGGGCAAAGATGCGTTGAGGAAGGGGCTTGAGGACAAGGCTCTTCCCAGGGCACGTGGCACGATAAATGTGAGATGTTTCACAGCAAAACGAGAGCAGGAGGAGGATAATCACCCACAGGAGAGGGGGATTCTCCATCAAACACCAGCAGCAGCCCCCCCGCAGCAGCCCCGCGGGCAGAGCAGCCGGGGCTGCGGAGAAAAAGCCCTGCCGGGCTCCCAGCGCGCTCGGAGAGGGCGATCGCGGGGCGTGAGAGGAATTTTAATGGCACAGCAGCAGCTGCGGCAGCGTTTGTCAGCTCAGCATCCCTCCTGGGCAGCGCTGGCACTGCGGGAAGGGGCACGGCCGGTGCGGAGCCAGCGGGTTCTGTCTCGGTGCAGGAATGATGCTCCCGAACGCGAGAGGCTGGACGCTGCTTGCCCGGGCTTTGCTGCACAGGGGGTGGGGCAGCCCCGCGTGGATCTGGCACATTTGGCCACGGGAGCCACGCTCTGCCCGCTCGCACAAGTCAAGAACACACCCGGGGTTCAGAAGAGGGGGAGGAAGTTGTAGAATCACAGAATCACAGAATATCAGAATG
>NW_020884966.1:945750-970063 GCF_003945725.1 Corapipo altera
AAAAAAAAAAAAAAAAAAAAAAAAAAAAAAAAAAAAAAAAAGGGAAGGCTTTGAAGTAAATTTCCACCCAAATCAATCTTCTGGAAGGGATCCACAACGTGTAATTTTGAAATATCACAGAGAAACATTTCAAGCTTGAAGGACATTCTGGATTTTTAGGGGAGGCTGACAAATTCCACCAGAAGCCCTGTACACCCTGGTGTGTGCCAGCACCGCTCAGAACACAAAATGCTGTTGTCTGAACTCATATTTCCAGGCTGGAAGAGACATTTTCCAGCGGGTACAACCTGAGCAGAGCAGTTTTCCCCCGGAGGAGCATCATTTATTTTCCCACCCGTTAAACCTTCGTGGCTGCACCACTCTGTGACCTCTGTCTAAGGAAGGGGCTGCATTTCATTAGCCAGGGGAAAGCACTCAGCTTGCAAAGGAAAATCAATACCTGTCATTTGTATTTATGTAGGAGCTTTTATGAATGTGGACTCTGGAGTCTGGCTGATGTTCCCTGTGCCTGTCCCTAATACCCCCTGCTCCGTGTGCTCTCCCTGCTCCACTCAACAGCCCATCCTCCTTCCAAAGAGAGGCACTTGAAAAAGCACCTGTACCTCTTACTTTACCCGGAGGAGTGGGGTTTTTTTCAGCAGTTCAATAATATTCATGTACAATACAACAATATACAATAATATCCTTTGATGCCCTGGCTCCAGCTGTTCCCTGGGTCCTGTCCCTGCTCACACAGAGCAGAGATGGAGCTGCCCCTCCTGAGGAAGTGAGGTCTGACCTCAGTCTCCTCTCTTTTTGGGACGTTTATGGTCCCTCCAGACCCTTCACCATCTTCCTGTCCCCCCTTTAGACACCCTGTAATAGCTTTACATCCTTCCTGTATCGTGGCACCCAAAACTTCCCCCAGGCAGTGAGGCCACACCAGAGCAGAGCAGAGAGGGACAATCCCCTCCTTTGACTGTGACAACTTTGCTGACAGCTGAGAAAAGCTGCTGCTGCAGCAAGTGCTGCTGTTTGCCCAGGGCCAGCACAGGGTTTGTTGCTGGGTTGGTTTGTGTTGGCTTTTCCCTTCCCCGAGGCAGGAGAAGCCAGGGAGGCTGCAGGGTCTTTAACAGCAGGTTAAATATAACAAATTGCAGGGATCTGCAAATGGAGCCCTGCCATTGCTTGAAAGCAAAACCTGTGAAAAGCCATTTGGGAATTTATGTTGTATGGGTGGAGGATTTCTTGGCCTGCAGAGAGATATGGGTGAGTGTGACAGAGCATTAAAACACCTCTTAGGCGAGTGATAAATAGGAGCTGGAGCAGAAAGCCAGGCTCAGAATGCACAGCAGGATCCTGAGGACATTTTACTGCTCCCTTTAGCTTCCTCTAGTAATTACTGAATTTATTAACTTACTACCCCTGCTCATTTCCAATTCCAAAGGACAGATACTGAGAACTGGAGGAGAGAGACTGCAAATAAACCCTCCTCCCATGTACAAGGGATTACAAAAACATAGAATGGTTTGGTTTGGGAGGGACCTTAAAGCTCATCCCATTCCTTTACAGCTGAAGTTTATCTTTAAAACATGCTCAGCCAGACCCTTCAGGCAGGTGCTAACCAGGATGGAGAAGGAGCAGGAACACTGCCCATCACAGTGTGATCAGAGAAATGCCCTTCCCAAGGCTGCTGCCCCTCTCCTGCCTGGAATGCAAATGATTTAGGGTCATAAAATCACAGGATGGTTTGGGTTGGATCCTTACAGATCATCCAGTTCCACCCCCTGCCACGGGCAGGGACAACTTCCACTAGCCCAGGTTGCTCCAAGCCCTTTCCAATCTGGCCTTGGACACTTCCAGAGGTTGGATTTAGACCCAAGCATGAACTTTTTCCTGACTCACACATTCTTTTTCTCCTTTGAGTCTTTGTTCAATTATAAACCCATAAAAAAATCCTCATCTGCTACAACCCCAAACACATTTAATGCAGTGCCAATTCCTTTTCCAGCAGGTGAGCAGCAGCAGCAGGTTGAAGAGATTTAATTTACCCTTATCTTCCTCTCTGTCAGGAGTGTGCTTCCCTGGCTATACTTTGTATGTTAATTAAAATAACTGCTCCTACCTAATTTGTACCCTATTACTTGTTTTTCACTGAGGGTACAAAGAGCCCACCAGCTGCTCACAAATTGGATTAAACTGGAATTGATTCCACAAGTGTAATCACAGAATCATAGAATTATTTCAGTTGGAAAAGACCCTTTAGATAATCAAGTCCAAGCATTTCTCTCAGTCTTTCTCTTCTTCTTCTTCCTCCTGTTACTTCTACTCCTCCTTCCCCTTTTCCTCCACTCCCAAAGGTCCATCAAGGAATCCCACAGCAGTAAATACCCAGGAGTTCATAGCACATGTGATGCTTCCAAGGTTAAGTTGTCCAGGACTGTCCCACTTAAATAATGATTTTCCCATGGCCAGAGGAGCTGCTGCTTGAAGGCAGAGCTCCAGTCGTGCCCTGATGTGGGACACAAGGAACTTCAGAAAAAAATACATTTAAAATCCATGGAGTGGTGGGAAGGAGACAGGGACAGTGTTTGGGGTGTTTTATCCTTTGGAGAAGGCACAGAGCCTTCCCCTGGTCCCTGGGATGAGGCCTCAGCCCCCAGCACCTGGACAGAGGCTGCTTTTAGATAATTGCACCAAAATATCTTACTACAGACAAGCTCCACTTGAAGAGTCACATGTGCAGGTGTTCAGCTCCAAACAGCTGCCTTGGCCCGTTTCCCAATATTCCGTGAACTTCAGTGGGAATTGATTTCAAAGCTGTGGGATTTGCCTCTGGGAAGGGCTCCAATTCCTGGTGCTCAGCTCCAAAATCAGCTGAATGTGCTTCTGAAAACCTCCAGCTACAACAATCCAGTTACAGCTGCTGCATGGAAGAGACACTGCTGCTCTGAGAGTGGAAAGGAGCTTTTCCTTCTTCCCTTCTGGACTTTGACTGGAGGGAGAAGAGATTTGATCCATTGTAAATATTGCTTTACCATAGGAGAGACAGTTAAGATTGTGTATATAATGTATTATAATATTTATTTGTGTAGTGATTGTAATATAATTCCCTTCCCCCCATATTGAGTCTTGTGTTGTGTCTGGAAAACCCCCCTCACACTGGGGTGAGATGTGGGAGGGGGGTTTGGACTCGGGAATTGGATTTTTGGGGGTCTCAAACCACCACAAACTGTGTCCAAGAACCCGAGCGAGCCCCGAGCTCAGCCAGCCCCGTTCCCTCCCTGCGATCGCAGCCCGAGGGAATTCTCTGCGGGGCTGAATGAAGGATTTTGTTCACACAGCTAATCTTGGCTAAACTCCTGCCTAACCCAGACCCTTCCCGATGTTATTGCCTTCCAGGACCTGCTGCTCTCTGGTCAGGGACCCTGCTCTCCCGTTGCCAAGGGGTGGCTGCAGTGGCCGGGAGGGACCGGGGTTTGCCGGGTGGAAAACCAGGGTTTTCCCAAAGAGGAGACCGGTTCCCCCTCGAGGGCAAAGCCTCGCACAGAGGTTAAGCTCGGTTTTATCTCCTCAAATCTATGTCATGCAGTCTGTCGGTGCGGGGGAGGGCAGGGAAGTGTCCCCAAGAGCTCGTACGAGGAGATGCAGCTGCAGCCGTGGGAGTGTGAGGGGACCAGATAACCACGTGGAAGGGAAAACTGCAGAATCATTGCACAGAGAAAGCCCCTCTGCCTCACCAATCCCTAAACCACAAACAGCTGGGGGCGAGGAACACCCCTCAGTGTGCTGCTGCTCTTCCCCCAGCTGGGAAGGAGCTGCAGTGTGACCCCTGAGGATGTTCTGACACTGGGCAGGACCAAAACTGCGACCTGAGCTCCTGGCTCAGCTCAATCCCAAAGCCAAGCTGGAGCTTGGCTCAGTCCCAAAGCTCAGCTCAATCCCAAAGCCGAGCTGGAGCTGTGTGGCTGCAGGAGTCACTACAGGAGTCACTACAGGAGTCACAGCAGCCCGTGTTTGCTGGAGGAAGGTGGTGCAGGAGCATCTCTGACAGCGACGTGGAGGCTCAGGGGTGACAGCAGCACCCCCCTCCCGCTGTTAATGGCCCTTCAGGCATCAGGGTAATAACTCAGACAGACAGGATCAATCTTTCTCCTCTTGCTGGAGATGGTGAGGAGCAGGAACAGAAGGATCCCGAGCCTGCCTTTGACATCAATCAAATCTGCATGGAAATAGTTTGGTGGTAACAAAGCGACGGGGAGGAGGGGGAGGAGGGCAGGGGGTGCTTGTGAATCCCAAACCAAGGGTGAGAGGGGGCAGCTGGATGTGAGGCTGAGAGCAGCACCCTGAAACCTGCTCCCTGCTCAGCCCTGGAGCCAGGAATGGGGCTGGGGGTTGCCTGTGGATCCCAAACATCCTGCTCTGCCACCCTGCACCAGGTGGAAGCCTGGAGGGAGCCAGGATGCCATCAGCTCTCCTCCTGATGGTGACCAGCTGGTCCTGAGCTGAGAAGGAGCCCTGTTGGACACCCCAAGGGAGGGAGCAGGTGCTGTGGGGGAAGAGAGCAAACCCCTGGTTTCACCTGGAACTCTGTGGGCAGGCTCTGAGCCAGGAGAGCTTGGCAGGACCATCCTCACCCTCGAGCTCTGCAGGGCCACTCTGCAAGGGTGACTCTGGGAGCTGCCCCAGTGTGACACCAGGAACTGGGGCAGGAAAACACCTAACCAGTCTGGACAAGCCCCTCCAGCCTCTCCTGCTCTGCCCTGTCCATCTCCAGCCCTGCACAACCTCTGCTCACTCCCTGGCTCCTCTCACATCATTTCCACACCACAGCTTCTCCCTCAGCCCTCCAGCACTTTGCACATGGGTTACAACATCACTGTGTGTCCATGTCCTTCCTGCTCCCCCGTGCAGCTCCAGAAGAACTGCAGGAAGCTGGTGGACAAGTCTTCACAAGAGTGTGCACCAGTGACAACTCCCTGATAAACCAAGTGGGTTAACAGGTTCAGGATAAGAGCTCCTGTCAGTGGGAAACCATTCTGGTCCTTCCATCAGGCTGCTCCCAGGAAAACCAGCCTCCAAAGCCCTGAGCTGATTCCACCCCAGCTCACCTGCTCTCCTCTGCTCAAAATTAACATTTCCTCCTTGTTAGGACTGGAAGATCCCAAAATGGTTTGGGTAGGAGGAGACCTTACAGGTCCTCCAGTTCCAGCTCTCTGCCGTGGGCAGGGATCAGCAAGAGGAAAAGCTGTAAAGTTTCACTGAAATCCTGCATTTGTAAAGTCTTCCCTCTGCACTGAACAGTTGTTTAAATGTGAACACCCTCCTGTGGACCCAGAGCTGCTCCCAGCAAACAGCTGCTGGGGATTGGGCTCTTTATGGCAGGAGGTTCTGCTTTATTTACCTGCCTGGGCAATAAAGCTGGAGGTTGTTCAGCAGCAGCTGCTTCTTGTTAAAAGTGCTGCACTCACTTTTAATTTTATTTTTGTGTGGTGCCTTCCTCCCTGCACTCCTGGAAAGCACGGCAATAAATCAGCATTTCCCAGCTGATGCCAATGGTGCAGTTGATCCTCACCAGCTCCTGGTCTGTCCTGCCCCTTCCTTAGGGTTTCCTGGCACAAGACTCACAACTTCTGAAGGAAGCAGTTATGGAAAGAGGGCAGAATGTGTTGTGAAACAGGGGGATTTTTGTGATGCACATGAAGAATGACCTCCCTGACTTCCCTCAGTGCAAGGACACTGCAAAAGTCACCAAATCAAAGCCACATCAGGGGCCTCTCCTGATTTTTATTTGCAGGAGTCTCAGCAGCAAAGGAGAGTTCATTCAAGAGGAACATTTCAGTTCATCCCCTCCCATTAAGGAAAAACACTCATAGGGTGGAAGTGCCTCTTCAGGATCAAATCTGCTGATGCAACCAAGTCCTCCTCAGCAATATTGTGCCCACAAACCTTCACCTGGATTGCTCTGCTCCTGCACCACCAGACAGCTACGAGGGTGAGGGGGCAAACACCCCCCAGAGCAAAGAGCACTGAGCCCCTGCAGCTCTCAGGTGCTCACACAGAACACCCAGAAAGCAGGAGATCTGTGGAGAAAGGAGAAGTTTGGCATGACCCTGTGCAGCCATGGGGAGGGATAAAGGGAGAGAGAGAGAGGTGGGGAATTGCCCCAAGCACCAGCTCGCTCCCCAAGGAGGGATCAGGAACCCAAAACCCACCAGGGCTGGAATGTCCATAGCTGTGCAGGCACAAGGGTGGATTTAAACTGGTCTTTAAACTGGTGGATTAACAGCTTCAAACTGACAGATGGAAGGGTTGGATGGGATACTGGGAAGAAATCCTTCCCTGGGAGGGTGGGGAGGCCCTGGCACAGGTTGCCCAGAGAAGCTGTGGCTGCCCCTGGATCCCTGGAAGTGTCCAAGGCCAGGTTGGATGGGGTTTGGAGCAACCTGGGCTGGTGGAAGGTGTCCCTGCCCATGGCAGGGGGTGGAATTGGGTGATCTTTAAGGTCCCTTCCAACCCAAACCATCCCATGTTTTTATAATCACTCATTCATGGGATGATGGTTTATTTGCAGTCTCTCTCCTCCAGCCCTCAGTTGCTCTCCTTGGGGGGTGTTTTTCCCTCACTGGTGGGTTGCTGAACTGTTTCCAGCTGCTGTGGAGCAGGTCCAAGGGCAGAGCACCCAACACACCCTGGGACCCCCAGATAGTCCCCTCTGGCCACCACCCTGTGCTGTTCAAGACCAAATAGTGCAGTGGCTCTTTGTGTGCTGTCCAAGAACTTATTTAAAGGGTCACTGAGCTCCACCAAACTCATTTCACACAGCTTAGAAGGCATTGGCAGGTGGCAATAACTTCCTGTCACTGCTGGCCTGGATGAGGATGAACCTGGACTCCCACCCTGTTCCTCGTGGCTGAGCTTGGACTTAAAGACAGAAACTGCCCCAAATAAGGCAGCCAAGACTTCACATCCCTGTCCAAGTTGGCTCAGATGCTGACAATGATCCAATCCCAGCCACTCACCCTTGTCATTCCCTGTGTCCTTTTCTCTCACCCACCCCCAAAAGTGATTTTAAGGCAGCCCCTGCTCCTGTTGCAGTGTCACCAAACTGGTGTTGTGGTGCTTTTTGCAGCAGGGGGGGTGTGAATGCCCCTCTCCCCTCCCCAGCACCCCCAGTCCCACCCTGGCTGCAGTTGGGTGCCCAGCAGCACAGCAGGTTGTCTGAGGACAGGCTGAAGACTGAAAAGAATTCAATTATTTCCTGCAGGAAGTCCCAAAAATGAACTGAAAATGACTTGAGCTTAGGTGAGGCTTTGAACAATAACAGGGCTCTCTCTCTCTGCCTTTATTGATTCTGCAGTAAAAAAAAACCCAAACAAACATGAACTTCACTCAAAGTTTTCAGCTGTGTTTTTATCTCGAGCTCCTGAAAAATTCAGCTCCAGGTTGGACATGGGAAGCAAAGGGGGTTGATGGGTGTGAGTGTGGGGCTGGCAAAGCTGGAAAGGAGGATATTAAAGGTGGTTTCTTTTCTCACTGACTCCTGGCACTGGAGACCAGCTGGTTCTCAGAGCCCAGGTGTCCTGTCCTGCTGCTCCACCACCAGCAGCTGCAGCCTGGGGATGTGATTTCCAGCACAAACTTTCAGCTGAAGGTTATTTAAACTATTTTTTTAGCAAACAAATCCTCCAAGGAGGAGTTTTTTGGTGTTTTTTTTTTTGCTGGCACTGTTCTCCAGGGAGAAAATACCCCTGAGGGAGTTTGCCTCTCAATCCCACTGGAAGCATCTCAGCTGCCAGTTTTGCCATCCTTTGGGTGTCTAGGAGCTAAAAATACCCCATGCACAACCAAGCTGGCACCCATCAGCCCCTGGCAATGGGCTGACAGGTGCTCACAAGCTGCAGCAGCTGAAATAAAAGCTCCACAAATAAAAGCTCCACAAACAAATCTGAGGAAACCTGAGATGTCTCGTTGTGCTGCGCTGCGAAATGGCCAAAAAAAGGGCTTTAAAGCACTTGGGAAGGTGATGCCAAGTGAGGAAATGTCACCCAGAGCAGGGTGTGCTGGTGCTGGGCTCTTCTCCAGGGCAGGGTTTGGGTTTGGTTGTGCTGCTGGACCCTCAGGAGCACAGAGCACAGGAGCTCAGGGGTGATCCCAGTGAGCACAGCTTTGTGCATGGGACACTTCTCTGAACAAAGGGAGGGGGATTCAGGGAGATACCGAGTCCCTGATCCTCAAATTCTCAGCACTGAGGGCAGTTGCAGGGTCCCCCCATCCCAAGGATCCCTGTACAACAGGTCCATGGCATTTGTGTGCTCCTCTGACCTGTTTAGTGGGTGGAGGTAAAACTTGGGAGAGATCCATTGCCTGGATCTGCCCCGGCAGCAGAGGGGTTTGGGGACACCACAGAATCATGGAATATCCTGAGCTGGGGGGGACCCACAAGGACCATCCAGGCCAACCCCTGGCCCTGCACAGACACCCCAACAATCTCACCCTGTCCCTCAGAGCGTTGTCCAAACTTTCCTGGGGCTCTGGCAGCCCTGGGGAGCCTGTGGATGAATCCCATCCCACCCAGAGCATCAGCACTCACCCACTGGGAATTTTTCCTTTTCCAGAGGGAAGAAAAGGAGTGGTTTAAATCCATGCTGTGGGACAAAGGATCTGTCTGTACATCCAGCAAAAGCATTTCTGCTCACTGTGTAATGACAGCCTGGTACCAGCTTCCATCTCCCAGTCACTGCTGTTGACACCCACCCAGAACAGCAACAACCACTTGTTCAAGGAGATGCTCAAAGTTCACAAAATACTGCATTTTACCTCACTTTCACTTTATTAGCACACAAGTATCTTACAAACCACCCAGAATATCTGCAGACCTCCACAGATCCATCTGCCCCAACCCTTCCAGCTCTTCCAGGGCTCACAAACCTCTCAGACCCCAGTGAGGGAACAGCCAAGGAAGATCATCAAAAGCAGGGCTGTGGAATGAAGCACAGGTGGGACTGAGCCCAGCATGAATCTGTTGTCACCCCTTGCCCCTGGGAGAGCTCAGGAGGTGCAGGAGAGCGATGGGTCTGTACCTGTTGTCAGGAGCAGAAGTGCTTTGGTTCCAGGCGTTGTGATTCAGACAATTTAGTTGTCAGAGAAGACAAAGAGGTGACTTGCACGCAGCAAATGAGCATCTTCAAAGGGGAAAATACCACATTCTGAAAAGCTTTTTTTTATCCAGCAGAGCAAAGCTGTGGCAAGACATGGAATGGCTGGAAGGGAACCCAGGCAGGAGTTTGGAGAGGTCACCCTGCAGCGACTGTAAAGGGACCTGCTGCCCTCCAGAGAGCCCCAGGGGTTTGGCTGGAGGCTGCAGGGGCCCAAACTGAGCCCTGCTGACCTCCAGAGACTCATTAACTGGAGCAGTGCTGGGCTCATCCCTTTTTTCCATGGCCTGATGGAAGCCAGGAGTGCTCCTGGCAGTGATGGATCCAACACTCTGGGGACAAGCTGACATTGCCTGCTCTGTGCTCAGCACAGGGGTAACTAAAAGCACCAACAGCCCCTTGTAAGGTGTAACATGGAGGAGCAGCTCTGGGGGTTGAACAGCTTTGGAGTTGCTCATCTGGAAAAAAAACCACGAGCAAACCTTTGCCCCAGAGAAGCTGCCACAGGAGCGACAGAACCTGCTGTGAGCTCACCCAAACCTCACAGCAGAGCATGGAAGAAGGGCCCCAAGGTCCAGATTGCCACTGTCACCTGCCTGCCCAGCTCTCAGCCCACCCTGGAGATGCACATTGTGGTCCCTGGGATGAGCAGGGAGAGCCTGGAAACCAAAACACTCCCAGCTGGGTATCACGGGATCCCAGAATGGTTTGGGTCAGAAGGGACCTTAAAGTTCATCTTGTTCCAACCCCCTGCCAGGGGCAGGGACACCTTCCACTGTCTGGAAGGTGTATCTGGGCTTGTTTTACTCCTCTGCTTTGCTTGGGGTCACTGAACAATCCCACCTGGCCTTTCCAACAGCTCTCCATGCACTTTATGCTTTCCTGGGGATCTGTAACAAACATCAATAATGACAGAGCAAGAAAACCCAGCAGCAGAGCCAGTAGATCCCAGAGGAATGCCATGGCTCTCACCCAGGGTTCTGGGTCCTCTCTGCTGGGCTGGGTTCCCACATTCCCTTCCCCACCTTTCTCTCTTTACCTGGAGCTGTTCTTCTTCCCGTGGTACCCAAGGGTGTGATCCCCTGGTGTGATCCCAGAGCAGCAGCAAAATCCCCAAGCAGCCCAGCAGCAGCAGTTTGTGCCCTCAGCCCTCCCTGCCAGGATGGATGGGATCCATATCCCACCAATGGCTCCACAGGAAATCTGTTATTTTTTTTTCTGCCCCCCAAACGGAAGCTTTTCCCAACAGCTGGTGGCTCCTCCGTGACTTTCTCACCTCAAGGAGACAGTTGGCAAAGCTTTCAAATCATCCAAATATTTGGTTTCGGCTGCTTTGAGGTGAAAAGCCAGTTTCCTGGTTCAAAAGATAGTTTGGCTGATGTTGATAAACTAAACTAAATATTCAGATGCAAATGGTCCAAGGCAAATGAGACACCACGAATCACTGAATGGTTTGGCCTGATGGGATTTTAATTTCATTTTAGCTTCCCAGTTTGAGAAAAGTCTCCCTTCCCACCCCAATTTGGAGCATTAACACCCTTTAAACATCCAAACTGGCCAACTGCTTTGCACCCTGCCTTGGAATTATCCCATTGCTGTGGTTTTTACTACAGCTACAGGGTGTTACTCAGCTGTTACAGGGAGGAGGAACCAGTGTAGGTGGTGGAACTCCTCCCTGCTGGGGGCAATGGATGGACACCAGCAGTGCTGCTGCGGGACTGGGAGAGTTTTAATCTCAGTTGCTGACACAGTGGATGGAGCTTCAAATTGAGAACAGGGGAAAATCTCCACGAGAAGCCACGTGGAGGCTGAGAGAGGCAGGTGCAGCTGGAGCTGTGGTGACTCAGCTCCAGGAGATGATTCCCATCTCCAAGGATCAAGGGATGTCACTGCCAGGGAAGGGAAGGGAATGTTTGTGGTGGAAGAGAGTTCTGAGGGAGCACAGCTGAGCTGCTGGGGTGGGAGCAGAGGTGGGATGGTCCAGGCTGAGCAGGCAGGAGAAATGTCCACCCTGGAAATGTGGAAGAGTTAAAAACTCCAGCTTTGGGGATGCTCAGAATTACCCCAACCAGCACCCGAATGAGTTCCCTGCAGGCAGCAGTGATGCACCAGCTGGGACACATCTCCTGCCTCCCCAGCTCTGCATTTCCCCACATTTGCTCTTATAAATGCAGGTGTCAGTATGGAAATTATCAGACCCACGTCCCCAGTGATCCCTGGATGCCTCCTCTCAATCAGAGCTACACATTCTACCCCCCTCTCCTGCCAGGAGGCCCTGCCAGGCAGGTGGGGGTTGTTTCCCCAGGGATGTTTGACCTCTTTAGGAAGGAGAAGTGGATGCACAGCCTTTGCATCCCCCTCCCAGGCTGCCCCACGTTGTGTCCCTGGGGCACAACCATCCCAGCACTGCCCCTGCCTGCAGGAACCTCCAACCCTGACTGTTCCAGGGCACGGGAAGCTGTCTGGCACCACTCCTGCCCTGGCACCACTGTGTTATCAGGGCAATGGGTAAAAAAAGAGAAGGAAAGGAAAGGGAGAGCCAGAGGTTCCCAGAGGAGCTTGGCAAGGTGCCTGTCAGGAGCCAGAAAATGAATTCCAAAGCTTTCCCTGAACAGCTCAAGGACTGAAACAGCTGTTCTGGGGTGGGCAGCAGGGAGGCTGGCACGGGCTGGGCACAGCCAGATGTGAAAAGTCTTTGCAGAGGAAAAGCCTCTCCATCCAAAGGCAGGGAAATGAGAGCCTCAGGTCCTGACTGCTGGGCCTGCAGGGAGCAGAGGAGGAGAAGGTGCCCTTTGCTGGGCTGCCAACTTCCCTCCCAAAAAAGCAATAGAAAGAAAGAAGCTTCACTGCAACTCTGCAGAGCCCACACTGCTCCCAGATCCACCTGCAGCTCCCTGCTGGGGAAAGCACAGGCTGTTGGTCCTCTCTGTGCTATAAAACTGCTGCCACTTTGGTGGGAATCCTCCAACTCACTGTCCCTGGGCTGCACCACGTTCTCTGCACCTTCCAGGTGTTCTCCTGCAGCTGGGATTGTTCCATCCCCTCCTGCTGTGCCTGGAGCTGGGAGTTTGGGGGCTGCCTGGGAGGTGTAATGTGGGAAGGTCACAGACTTATAGAATATCCTGAGTTGGAAAGACTCCCAAGGACCATCCAGTCCAACCCCTGGCTCTTCACAGACAACCCAACAATCCCACCCTGGCCCTCAGAGCGTTGTCCAAACCCTCCTGGAGCTCTGGCAGCCTTGGGGCCGTGCCCACTGCCCTGGGGAGCCTGGGCAGTGCCAACCACCCTCTGGGGGAAGAACCTTTCCCTGAGATCCAACCTGACCCTGCCCTGGCACAGCTCCAGCCATTCCCTGGTCCTGTCCCTGCTCAGCCAGAGCTGGAGCTGCCCCTTGGGAGGAGCTGCAGCCCCTGGTGAGGTCTGACCTCAGTCTGCTCCTCTCCAGCTGAACACACCAAGTGCCCTCAGCTGCTCCTTGTGTGGCCCCTCCAGACCCTTCCCCATCTTCCTGTCCCTCCTTTGGGCAGGGGAAGGTCTGAGAACTGGTGGCACCACTGACCCCTGCCCCTCTCTGGGCTGCTGGGTTAACCCTAACCCAGAGTCTTCCTCTCCCCCTCCCTGGGGGTTGCTGCACCTTGTGCTGGCACCAAGGCCAGGATTTGGTGCTTGGCTTTGGCAGAACACAGGACCCTCACCCCCACCCTATGGAGGGAGGGACTGAGAGACAGCAAAGTGACTTTGCTTGGAGTCATCCAGGTCATGTCAAGCACAGCAGAGATGGAAAATCACCCTTCCCAGCCCTGCCCCTCCATCCCACTCTGTTTGCCAACCACTGTGGTTCTGTTTGCTCTGGCTTTCAGAGGGAGGCTAAATTACCCCTAATTACAACTGAAATTAGAGGAGCTGTGTCTTATTCAGCCACCAGCACTGGGGAAAGCAGCTGCAAAGGAAAAGGTGTTATCAGCTATGTCAGGGATTCAGGGCCATTTTTCTTCCCGTGTTCCAGAATATTTTGACATCAGAGTGAGACCAAATGAGGAGAAATTTTCATCCCAGAAGAGCAATTGTTTGCTTTAAAGAAGGTATAAAGCTGCTGGAAAAGAGACTTAAATTTAAAGTGACCATTTAGCCATAACTGCAGCTTTGCCAGTGATTTGCTACAATGTGGAATGACTCAGAAATACAAAACCAAGGGGAAAATCTCTTCCTTTGTTCAAGGGGAAAAAGAGATGTATCTGTCTTTAAAACAGAACTGAAAGCTCTGCAATATTAGATTGAATTCAGAGCAAAAACTGCAGAGAAAATATTCCTGAGTACCTGGTCCCAGCCCTATCACTGTCCCTCTCTAAGTGCTCATATTTGTTGGGGTGTAAAATGGGGTGTGTAAATCAGCAAATGGATAAACCAGCTCTGAAAATCACCTGCACAGTTGTTTTCCTGCATCAAATGATGTTTCAAGATGACTCTTTCCCATATCCCAAGGCCAGGGGGTTGTGTTTGGCTCGTGGGTTCCTGTGCAGGGAGGGCAGGATGGTAAATCTCGAGCCTAAATGGGGAATATGGACCCTCTAAAGCCCCAAATGCATGTCCCAGTTGCTCTCTGATTTGGGACCTCCCTCCTGCTCCGTGTGCCTGACACACCAGACCCCATGAATTTAAGTGGAGCCTTGTAGTGAGGGGAGCAGCGTGGAAGAGGCTTCCTCCCAAGTGCTCCTCTCCCATCTGTAACTCATTTACTGTGCTAAAGACTCATCCCAGCACTGAGCCGTGGGGAATCTCTTCAAGTGCCACCCATGAACACCGAAGATTCTGCTCTTGTGTCTCTGCAAGAGCCTCTTTGGCAGATGACACGAGCCTGAAAAGTGATTTTATCAAGCTTAATGAGAAAGCCCCACTCCTTCACTCGGCAGAGACATCCACAGGCATCCTAAAATAACTCAGTGAGGATTAAAAGCTGTCCTGTGAAGGGCAGGGAGCAGCCTTAGCTCTGCCCTGGGACACCTCAAGTGCCACCCTCCAGGACCAGCTGCTGCAGCTGTTCCCCCCCCCCAGGGCTCTTTGCCCTTTTCCACCACCTAAAAAATCACAATCCCTGCCCAGCCAGAGCCTGGGAACGGCCTGGCACACACAGCCAGCTCCCTCATGAAGATGAATGATCCTATTTGATGTGGTGACACGAGCCAGCAGCTGGGGCCGTGTCCCAGCTGCTTGAAGGGCAAAGGAAAGCACTGAGCCTGCCATGGAGAGTCTGAATCCACAGGGAAGGAGGGAAGCAGCCCAGTGATCAGCCCTGGGCTGCCAGAGACACTCAGGGCATTGAGAATCACCTCTGCCCTGTCCCCTGCGTTAAATGGGGAACCTGCAGCAGGCAAAGGGCAACAGAAAACCTGCTGGGGGTGTGCTGGGGGTGAAGCACCAGCAGGACCAGCTGGGCTGGTTTGCAATGGGAAGGTTTTAAGAGGGATTAAGGGTTCAGGTCCCCCAATATGAGTGCAAAGTACTGTTCTGTACCTGGCTTTGTCTGTAAGGAAACCTGTTTTCCCTGTGAACCAGTGAGAGCAGTGTGACCTTTGGGGGCTGCCCAGGAATGGGAATGGGCATCTCCATCCTCACAACCCACAGGCACAGCAGAGCTGGGCGAAGCTCAGACCTTCAAAAGTCAAGAAGCAGCTGCCCAAACAGCAGCCAAGCTGCAGCGTTGCTGCCGTTCCCGGGCAATGAAATCCCCACGCGGAGAAGTTCCTTTTCATTCGGTCGAAACCTTCTCCTCTGATTCTAATCAAAGCCTCCCGTTCTGCCTCGCCTTCCCCCTGGCAGTGCCGGGGTCACCGGGGATATCTCGGCAGGAAATTTCTAAAGGAAGCGCTCTTTCAGAACAAGCCTTTGTGGCGAGAACATCTCTATCTCATCAAAACGCCTCGTTGCCTCTTTTATTTTCAAACAAAACCTGCCCAGATGTGCGCTCCGCATCTGCACCCAGCCGAGCCCGCGAGCCCGGCAGAGGAATCCAGGCTTTTGCTACCCTCTGCTGTCCTGCCACCGCTATTTCACCTCCCTCTGGCAGCGGCCACCGCTGGTCCCTCCCTCCTTCTTGTCCCCGTGTCACCTGCCACGGGGGCATCATCACCATCCTGCCCCTCAGAGGACGCTCAGCCTTTCCAGGCGCCTTCGGGCTGAGCCCCCCTCAACCATCTGCTCCCCCAGAAGGCTCAGACCATCCTCCAGGTATTATAATATCCAAACTACCGGGGAGCTGGGCTGCCCTCCACCCCCCAGGCTGCTCTGTCACACTCTCCTTTCAGCTCCCCCTATTTCTGTCCCTCCCTTTGTGCTGCTCCTCCTCGTTGCTCACCAACATGAACCAGCCCATGGGAGCTCTTCACCAGACATCAAAACCCTTCTGCAGGTCTCAGGAAACGGTCTGGCATCACCAGGGTTAATCCTGGGTGTTATCAGGGGCCTTTATCAACAGCCCTTGCCCCTTCCCAGGGTAAAACAAGCCAAGGGATAAATGCCAGCCTCGGTGCTTTTGTGCCCCTGTTGAACATTTATCACCACCACCATTATTTGTCACCAGAAGAGAGATCAGAGCATAATTCCTTCCTAATGAGCCATGTTCAGCTGGCTCCTGCTGGGATCTGAAGTGTGAATTCCCGAGGGATGGGGGGTTCACAGGGAGGTAAACCTGAGCCTGCACTGGGAACACAACTTGCTGCTCACCTCCAACAACCAGAGTTGCTGCCTCGATCAGAGAGTTTGTTTGTTATTCCTGTGCTTCCCTTGGAGAGACACAACCACTGCCTCAGTAAGTACATGGAAAGATCATCCCTGTGTTGTTCTGACTGGGAATTAACCCCCTGTAATGGGAGGTGCCCCCATGTGCAAACTCCATTTACAAGTAAGAATTGATCCAGGAGCAGTTTGTGCATCCCTACATGGCTGGAAAGGAGGGATCTGGGCTTAGGGGAGTGTTTTGCATCAGGGAAGTTTCATTTTCCTTTGGCTTTCTCTCCAGAGCAGGATGGAGTCAGCACATCACCAGTCCTGCTCTGAAACCAAGTGACCCAGCAGCTGTGGTGCCACCTCTGGGATCCAGACTGGGAGCTGCTCTGGGACAGTGGGAGCACAAAGGATCTCCTCAGGAGGCACCACGTTGTCAGGAGATCCAGCTCTGGCTTCTCTGGGCCCTCACAGGCTGCAGGAAGGGGCACAGGGGTCAGGATCTCTCAACTGGGAGCCAGCCAGGCCCATAAAGCACCCATTCCCTTGGTGATCCTGCAGTGGTTCCCTGGGTGCCCCTGGGACCTCCCAAGGGACTGGGGCACCTTCTCACTCAGAGTTGAACCTGGTGACTGCTTTGTTTGACAGGCTGGATCTTCACCAGACATCAAACATGGGCACCTCTGTCTCCTTGGGAACCTGGGGTTGGATGTACATTAACTTAGCCAGGTTTAAATTAATTCCTGGCAGTCCAGGTACCCCCAGATGATTTCAGGGGACCAGTGTGGGACTGAGATCCTGTGAGATGTGCCAGCAGGACACGGGGGGGCAGTGCCAGGGGCAGGGAGCAGCTCTGTGTTTGTACAGAACGAGATGCTCCCCCATCCCTGGGCACTGCTGCAGTTCCTAAAAGCCAAAGGAAAATGAAAACTCCTCGATGTAAAACACCCCCCAAGCCCAGATCCCTCCTTTCCAGCCATGTAGAGATGCACAGACTGCTCCTGGATCAATTCTTACTTGTAAATGGAGTTTGCACGTGGGGGCACCTCCCATTACAGGGGGGTTAATTCCCAGTCAGAACAACACAGGGATGATCTTTCCATGTACTTACTGAGGCAGTGGTTGTGTCTCTCCAAGGGAAGCACAGGAATAACAAACATTATGAGGTGCTAAGGAAGTGAATCTGTATTCTTGCCATTTTACTGTGGGATGGCCCAAGCTCAGCTTCCTACATGAGCTGGAATTCTGCATTTCCAGCAGGGATCCAAACTCTTGGCTGTGTGGGAAGGGGATCCCTCCTCCTGCCAGCACAGCACGTGTTCAGTGACTGCTGAACTCATCTGCTGAGGACTCACAAACAAATCCCTTAATGAGCTGAGGAGTTCAAATGAATGCAAAGCCAGGGAATTTCAGAAATCTTGCACCTGCCTCAGATCATATATATATTTTTAGCCTGGTTCCCTCAGGAAATGAGCTCTGTGGAGTCATTCAGAGCCTGGCCTGGCTGCCTGCCTTCTTCAGGATAGCTTTTGGACACGAGCTTCACTCCAATCTGATGGAGTGGAGATCTCAAAGATACCATCAAGTTCCCGAATGTTCAGGAAGAAGAAGTGATCAGGGGGATCCCCACGGCTCAGCCTGCACCAGGAATGCACATCCCTGTGCCCCAAACTGCAAGGAAACCTTCCCCCTTCTGCTGCCTGGTGTTACCCCAAGCCATTGCAGACCAGACTTGCTTTATTTGTGCTAAAACTGTCAGAAAAACACTTGAGAGCTGGGGTGCAGTGGGATTTTATTTTTTTTATTTTTTTTTTTTATTTTTTTTTTTTTGCTTTTTAAAGAGACATGAGGGATTCGTTCATCCCATTTTTTGCCAGGGCCAAGTTTTCTCCACAGGCACAGCCTGGAAAACAAAGAGCCTCGGGAGACACTTCCTCAGCCCTGCCCTTTCCTTTGGCTCCTGCCAGGATGAGGGTCAGCCTGCCCTGCTCGCTGGTCCCCACCCCTCCCCGCCCCAGGGCTGGGAAGTGTAAGGCTTTTCATGGATTTTCTCATTATTTCCTCATTCTGGGAGGAGAGAGAGAGAGAAGGAGGGAGGAGAAAGGGGGGAAGAGCTGCCTTAGCTTGGCATGATTTTCCCTAAGAATAATTCTTGGTGTGTTCTGCTGTCTCTGAGTTGTTGTGTGCACCACATTTCTGTTGTATCTCAAATGAAGTGGTGGGTGTTTTCAGATTTCTCTGCTTTTTTTCCCCTCCCTTGTGCTGTTTTCTCACGCACACATTTTTTTTTTTTTAACAAGCCAGCAGGACGATCTGAACATATTTACCCTGAAAGCACTTCTCCCTCCCCCCACACTCCTCCTCCAGAAACTCTGCTACAAGTGAGAAGGAGTTTTTATAGCTTTACCCTCCCCAGGTTTCTGTTACCCCCCGGTACAAGTGAGAAGGAGTTTTTTAGCTTTACTCTTCCCAGGTTTCTGGCTGTCCCTGTATTTTAACTGCTCTCTTTCAGTTCTCAATGGACAATGGTAGGAACTCGAACCCCATTTCCAGGACAAACAGGAACATTAAGGAAACACGCCCTTTTTAAAAGAGATTCTGATCTGAACCAAGTGATTGCCTGAAGTATCCCAGGCTGGAATCCAAACTTCCTGCTGGAAGCTGGGGCTGTGCTCTCAGGATAAACCCAAGCTGGCAGAAAGTCCTCCCTGCTCTGTGGCCACATCTTGCTCTCTGCTCAGAAGCTTCTGTCATTTCTCCCTCTGAGATTTTGGTGAGTGTAATTCCCTGTTTTCTCCACCATGTTCTTAATTTTTCACATATGCCCCACAGCGAGTTCAAGGCACCCTCCCCAGCTGGAGACCCTGGAGTTTCCCTCTGGAGCTGAGAGGCAAATTCCCCTTCAATCCAGGCTTTCTGGGTTTTCCCTGTCTCTTGGTCTGCTGGAATTGCCACCAAAAATCCTTGAATAGCACTCACACCCTTTTCCACCCCTCTGATCATCCCTCCCACCACACCTCTCCTACCCAGACATCCCCAGCTGTATTCCCTCTTCCCAGATCCCTCCCAGGGCCACGTTCCCTTCAAAGCCCAGACCTGGTGGGTGTGACCAAGGTGGGCAGAGCCACGAGGCTGCCCAGCCTGGTGGCATCACTGAGGTGACAGGGAGAAGCAGCAGATTCCTCGTTGCCATGGGGACAGGATGCTCCACGTGCTCCCAGGCCTCAGGGAGACCCAGGATGTGTCCTGCTCTGACTCCTTGGAGGGTGATGGGAGCCTTGGAGAGGAGCTGGAGTGAGGTGAGGACCCTCCCAGCTGAGCCTGAGCACTGCCCCTCTGCTGTGCCCCTGGGAGAGCCACTGCCCCTGCCTGGGGACCTGCCAGGCAGCTCCAGCTGGGGACACCAAGGGCTGAGACCTGCAGAGCTCTCCTGCTGCACCTCCCTGACCCACAGTCCCTCTTTCCTGGGTGAGGAGCTCTCCACATCCAGCCCGTGTCCAGGTGCTGCTGAGAGCACCCTCCCCTCTCTGCCCACTCTGCCAACGACCTGGGCAGAGGATGTGGCTTCCCAGTCACACCAACATGGGCAGAGGTGTCCCACTCCGTGCTCTCCACCAGCCCTGCTCACCACAGCCTCACCTCCTGCCTCTTATTCCAACAACTTCTGGCATTTTGTCTCCTCTAAGCACCTCAACAACCTCAAGTCCTCCCGTAGGATGGTCCCAGGTGGGGCTGGGTCCATCCATGTGCCACCCACAGGTTCCCAACCTGTCCCAGTGGCTCCCCACCCCTCCTCTCCCCTGGGCTCCAGGCCTGTTCTTTGCACTGCCCTGGAATTCCTCCAATGTGTCTCCAGATTTTGTCTCTCCTCCTGTGGCCAAGGCCGTGTCTTCATCCCCGGGGAGCAGCCTGTGCTCCCTGCCAAAACCCTCTGGGGATGGAGGACACTGATCCCACCTGCTGCCAGGGCAGGACAGGGCAGGGGGGGCCCTGGCTCTGCTCCTGTGAGGGAAGAGAGGGGTAGGAGAGGAAACAGCCCCCCGAGGAAGCAGCAGGGCTGTGGAGCAGGTGAGGGGCACGTGAAGACAGGGATCTCCTGAGACCCAGTGTCCCTCAAGCCACCTCTGCCCATCTTGTTGTGTCCCCAAGCACCTCACAGTGGCTGAAACACCCAGCAACGAGGAAAAGGGAGACCCTTCTTCCCTCTGAGTTCTTCTTCCCAAATGGCTCTGGCCACAACCACTTCTTTTGCTGCCAAGGATTGGCTTCTGACTGACCTCTGCAGCACTGGTTGCTCCAGACCCAGCAGGATTTGGGGGCTGCAGGGGGGAACCCACCATACAGGTGGAAAAAAGTGGTGGGAAGCAACATTCCCAGTCAGTCTTGCACTAAGGAATGACTTGGTTTCCTTCCTACACCACTTTTTATCCATCTCAGGAAAAGCAGCCCCTGGGAAGCCAGAGCATCTCCTGGGGTCAGGGTGATACAGGACAGGGTGGGAGAAAGTGCTCCCTCAAATCTCTTCGTTTTCAGAGCCACATGGGGACTTCGGGAAGGATTCCCACCTTCCTGGCCTCGAAGCAGAGGTTGGCACCTGCAGCTGGAAGTTTGCTGAGCCCGGCGGCTGCTGGAGAGCCCAGGAGAGGGCAGTAGTGCCGTGCGGGAGGCTGTGACTTCCACCGGGAACAGGTTTCTTGTCAGCGGGAATTAAGTTCTGGATCCAAAACGCAAGAGGAGGAAGGGCTTGTTCTGCTTTTTGGTGTAGAAGAAGCAAACTCGGAGCAGGGGGTTGGCCCAGCTCCCCAGGCTCGTGTTCAGTAGTTTCAGGGACACAAAGCTGTCCCAAGAAAGTTCCCAGGAAATCCGGGTTGGCAGCTGTTTGCTGAGACCCAACAAAGGGAGAAATAGTGGGATTCATCCTCAGCATCCTGGGAACCGCCTGGGAGGGGAGAAGAGGGAGAAAAGCCAGGTGTTCCAATGCTGGCCCACCCTTCCTTCACTGAGAGGGTGGTCAGGCAGGGGCACAGGCTGCCCACAGGCAAGTAGTGGAATGACCAGCCCTGGAACTATTCCAAAAACACGTAGATGTGGTGCTGAGGGACACGGGTTAGGGGTGGACCTGTCAGTGCTGGGTTCAGGGTTGGACTTGATGATCTCAGAGGGCTTTTCCAACTTCAATGATTCCGTGGACTGGAATAGGGAGCAGATGTAGGAGATGTGTGAGAGCAGGGGCTGGGAGCCTCAGGCAGGAGCTGACAGGAGGGCCAGTGGTTCCCAAAAGCTCCATGGTTCCCAATAAAGCTCCATGGTTCCCAACAAAGCTCCATGATTCCCAATAAAGCTCCATGGTTCCCAATAAAGCTCCATGGTTCCCCTGCTCCTCAGGGCTTTTCCCCAGCTTGTGGGGCTTTTCTGTAGGGCTGCAGCAGGGAATGACCCACAAATTTGGCATCAGCAGGCTGAAGGTGGGGGAAGAGCCAGTGATGGGAATGCTGGCTGCTAGGAAGGGAGAAGCAGGGAGAGTGGAGACCTGGAGGGAGGGAGATGGTGGGAGCAGCTGAGTGAGTCAGTTCTGGGCCCATCACCTCAATGTTTCTCTGCCAGGGGAAGTCCCTTGGGGAAGATTGTGGGTCATTTCCTGAGCCACAGGGGTGGAGTGTGGGGACTGAGGGGCACTGGGGCTCCCTCTCTGCTCGGGGGTCTGCACTTGCTCAACCCCCTCAGTCCCTCTCAGCTTCTCCCCTCTGCAAAATCCTAAAGGGGGCTGGAAATCCAGAGGGTGGTTGGCACTGACCAGGCTCCCCAGGGCAGTGGGCACGGCCCCAAGGCTGCCAGAGCTCCAGGAGGGTTTGGACAACGCCCTGAGGGACAGGGTGGGATTGTTGGGGTGTCTGTGCAGGGCCAGGAGTTGGACTGGATGATCCTTGTGGGTCCCTTCCAGCTCAGAATATTCAGTGATTCTATAAAACCCCCTTTGGAACGACCCTGCAAACCACAGCCAAGGCAATGGGGCAAAGCTGATGCCCCCCTGTGCCAGAGACCCAGCAGAGGGTAGTGAGGCTGTGGGGCTGGCACAGCCTGACAGGAGGAGGCAGCAGCAGCTGCAGCCCAGCTTGGAGGGAACAGATTCCCTCTGACTAATCCTGAGAGCAGTGCAGTCAGCAGGGCTGGGGGTGGCTGTCCCTGTCCCCAGCTGGGTGGGCTGTGCTGGGGGAAGGATGGGGGGCTGGTTCACCCCTGCAAAATCCAGGGCTGAGCAAAGAGCCTGGCAGGGACATTCCCCATGCCTAGGACAGTCTTCTCCAGGAGGGTTCACAGAACTGGGCCTTGGAAGGGGTTTGGGCAGAGCAGGGCTGGCAGCCTGGAGATGGGCAGGTGGTGTCCAGCATGGCATGAAACAACCCTAACCCCCAAATTGCCCCCCAGCCCCCTAAATAACCCCCAGGTACCCCCACAGACTCTGGCCTGGAGGTGGTTAAAACCTGCTGGTGAGTTCCTGGTCCTCCCCTACCCCAGGTCAGAGTTTCACACCCCCCTGCCCTCCTGGGGCTGCTGTTTCCCACAGACAGGATAAAAAAAGGCCTTTTCCAGCTGGGTTTAATTCAAAAGTCTCTTAAGCACCCACTTAACAGACTTCTCTTCAGCATGTGGGGATGTTTGTGTTGGGATGTGTTTAGATGCTTCCCTGGACTGGGATCTAAGAGAAAGATCAAGATCCTTGGGAAAATCCAAGGGATTTTTGGTGTGGGGTGATCAGGCAGCAAGTGGCAGCAACACAACTATTTGTAATCATCTGCCCACACTGCTGCTCAGCCAGACTGAGAGAACTAATTGATGCTTATGTTTGCAAGCAGTCATCTTGAAAATATTCTAATTCATGTTAGATTTCAGTCCTGCTGGATCCCAAAAGGCCTTCTGTTAAATCAGGGCAATTCTGTGCATGTGGGTGCATGTAATAGAACCTTTCCAGAAGTAATTTGGGAACCAAAGTTTCGTCTTTCCAAGGCCCCCCACGGTAAATGGCATTTAAAAAAAAATAAATATTTTGGTCCAGAATTTATTTTATGCCTAAAATCCAACTAGAACACTAGGATGAACTCTAGGGGGAGAAGGCAATGGGAAAATTTGATGGGCCGGAATGAAAAAGAAATGAGCCAAAAAAGTACTGGATGAACAGAAACACTCATCTTAAATGGGAAACACAAAACATTTCAGCATGAAACCATCAGACCTCTCAGCTTTATATCTGGGGAGAGGTTTTCCTCTGGAAATGAAAACATGGTGAGATCTGTAAAAGTTCTGGAGGTCCCAGAGTCAGCCCTGCACAGCCAGGGGGAAAGTGCTGAGTGAAGCTGATGCCCAGGTTTATTGTCCCTGGTAAATTCAGGATTGAGATCTTCTCCCCAGGCTGCCAAACACCTTTCCTTGCAGGTACCTCTTCCCTCATCTTCCTTTCCACCTTTAACAACTGGGTAGCCCAAAATACGTGCTGGCTTTGTGCCTTTGGGAATACCTGGCTGGAAAGGCTGAGGGTTCTGCACTCAAGCCATCCCAATTTTGCCCCCTTGTTTGAATCCAGACTCATCCCAGTGAAATGGGAGCTGGGTGAGTAAATCAGGAACCCAAACCATATTCAGAGCAGATTTTAATTTTCAGTTTTCAGTTGCTTTTATCTCCCTGCTGTGAACTGGGACCTCCACAGATCCCACACGATGGGCCAAGGGAGGGCAGGAGGAGCAGAGCAGGATCAGACCCTCCCTTGCATTCGGTATCCATGGCAACCTCTCCATTCTGCTGCCTCACAGGGATTGCTGGAACCCTCCTCCTGCAGCAGAGCCCCCCTGGCTGGGGGTCTGAGGGAGCAGAGGGGCTGCAGTGAGGGCACGTGGGGTGAGCTGGGGATGGCACAGAGGTACAACGAGCCCAAGGAAAATCTGGGTAGTGCCACAGCTGTGTCACTGCCTTCAGCACTCTGGTATCAGTGCAGATGGACAGATGTTCCAAAGGGTGGCACACACTCCATCCCTGCATCTCCCTCGGGCTCCAGAGGCACCCCCAGTGCTCCTGACCCCCAAGAGCAGAGCACTGGCAGTCGTGGGCATGGATCACAGGATGGTTTTTGGGTTGCAAGGGACCTGAAGGACCATCCAGTTCCAACCCCCTGCCATGGGCAGGGACACTTTCCACTAGCCCAGGGTGCTCAGTTTGTCACCAAACCAGGCCAGGGAAAGTCCTGGGGACAGCTGAGGGCTTCTCACTGCTGCAAACAACCCCAAATTTTGCCATCCTGGGACAGGTGGCTGTGGCCAGACCTGTGTGATCCACAGCATAAGGGACAGAGGAGGTGGTAGTGCTGGGATGGAGGAGGTGGCAGTGCTGGGGTGAGGAGGTGGCAGTGCTGGGATGGAGGAGGTGGCAGTGCTGGGACAGAGGAGGTGGCAGTGCTGGAATAG
>NW_020884966.1:970073-1005009 GCF_003945725.1 Corapipo altera
ACAGAGGAGGTGGCAGTGCTGGAATAGAGGAGGTGGCAGTGCTGGGATGGAGGAGGTGGCAGTGCTGGGGTGAGGAGGTGGCAGTGCTGGGACAGAGGAGGTGGCAGTGCTGGGGTGGCTGTTCCCAGCCCCCTCCCACCCACATTCACACACCAGCAATCCTGGCATGGATCAGCTGAGCTGTGCTGAGCCTGGCACAGGCAGGGCAAAGGACACCAACACTTCTGAACGGGTGAATTCCATCCAGACGTTCTCCTCCCGGGCCCCTGCTCCTCCCAGGGCTGCAGAACAGCCCCCTGCTTGCTATGCATCACCAGCTCCAGAGAGCAGCCTCTGAGTTTGCCCTTCCCAAGGCCTTGCATCTCCTCCCAGGCATCTCCCAGATTGTTTTTAATCCCTAAAGACCTGACAACCTCATTCAGAACCTCAGACTGCTCCAAGGAAGCTCCCTGAGATGTTTTACCTCTTTTGGAGGAAACACTCTTCTCTGGAATCCACCTGAGGCTCCTCCCAGGTAACTCCTGGAGTGTTTTAAGGGACCTGAGATCCCATTTAGCAGCCCTAGACTCCTCCAAGGAAGCTCCCTGAGACCATTTTTCTCTCCAGTGGGTTGCACTCCACCTGTCCTCCTCCCAACACCTCCAGGGAGCCCCTCCAAGCCCCCGCAGTGGGAGGCTGTTCCGTGGGGCTGGGAGGTTCCCTGTGCTCCAAGGTCCATCCTCCTTCCTGATCCAGGATGGATACAGTGGGGGTGGAAGCAGGAGGAGGAATTTCCACTGCTAGTCAGGAGTTTTGCCTCTTCAGAGCTCATTTTCTCTCTATCTCTCCCCCAGGCTTTGCTGCTGCTCTGCTGGTGGTGCCTCTGAAACCTGGAGCCTCCAGGACAACTACACCTCCAGCCTGTGGATTCTGGGATTGCTGAATTAAACCACTTCTAAACCAGCTCTGATCACTGACAACTCAACACACAATTGGAGCTTTTTAATGAAAAAACAAACAAACAAACAAAAACCCAAAAAATTATGAGTAAATCCCACAACTGCTGGTGTTTGTGACCATTTATAATCCAACCCCTGTCTCAAGGTGACTGCAAGCTCAGTTTACAATGTGCAGTTTGGTGCCTGCTTGTGTAACCTCAACCTTAAGCAAGACCTGCTTTGAGGCTTGAGTGTCTGTAATTGTTTCTTTCCAGTTTTAAAGCTGCCTAATCTGATGGCAAAGTGCCTTGGTGGCAGCTTTGTGTTAATTCTCTGGGAGTTATCACGGATCCCAACCATCCACTGCACAGCAAACAGCCCACAGGCAGGGAACTGGGGGAAAATGAGTTGGTTTTAGTGCCAGATGGACTTCACAGCTGCCCAGGGAGCCTGGAAAGGGCACATCCCTGTGCCTCCCACAGTGTGCTCCACCCCAAACCAGGAGGTTTGGGGTGCTCAGGGCACTGCAGCTCCCCCAGTGCCCACAGGGAGATGCAGAGGGATCAGTTCAGGGGCAGAGGGGGGATGTGGGACCCCCAGGGAAGTGCTTTGGGGGCTGTTGTCGTGGAGATGAACCCCAAAGGTGGCAACTGCCCAGAGAAGCTGTGGATGTCCCACCCCTTGAAACATCCAAGGCCGGGTTGGACGAGGCTCTGGGCCCCCTGGTCTGGTTGAAGATGTCCCTGTTCATGGCAGGGAGGTTGGGTGGGATGACCTTTAAAGGTCCCTTCCAACCCAGCCCAGTCTGGGATGTTATGAAGAGCTGCAGGGTCAGTGCTGGCACAGGACACTGCTCTCACATCTGCTTTTGGCAGCGTGTGTTCTCTTAGTTCCCCTCACAGCCCCCTGTGCTGCAGCTGAGGACCCCTGTCTGACCCCTGCCTGACCCCAAACCAGCTGTGACTTCCAGGAAAAAAAAGAGCTGCCAAGGAAAAACCACTGTGGCAGCACCTGCTGCTGTGAGCAAGCTGGGTGTGGGCTGAAGGTCCTTGGTGACAACAAGCAAAGAAGGGTTGGATGAGATATGAGGAAGAAATTCCTCCCTGGGAGGGTGGGGAGGCCCTGGCACAGGTTGCCCAGAGAAGCTGTGGCTGCCCCTGGATCCCTGGAAGTGTCCAAGGCCAGGTTGGATGGGGTTTGGAGCAACCTGGGCTGGTGGAAGGTGTCCCTGCCATGGCAGGGGGTGGCACTGGAGGATCTTTAGGGTCCCTTCCCACCCAAACCATTCTGGAACTCCAAGAACAGGCTCCCTGTCCCAGCTCCTGCCAAAAGGTACTGAGGAAGAGGGGAGCTCAGTCATGACCCTCCCCAGGGGAGATTGTCTCCCTGGCAGTGCTTTGATCCCTGAGCTGGAGACAGCTCTCTTTGAAGACGTGAGATGTAGAGATTTTTTTTTTTCTCTGCAGACAATAAATCACAGAAGCAATTCACTTTGATCTTCCCCAAAACATGAATAAATACAGAGCTGCTCCACCATCTCGAGTGGAGGGCAGAGCTAATTGTCTGAATGCTGATGGGCAAAGGGCTGTCTTGCCAGCTGCTGTCAGCAGGCAGCAATTAATTAAAAGTGTTCTTGGGTAATTTTGCATATCTTTTCTTTCAAGCCCAAAAAGACCACTCACCACTTGGTCTGCTAATCCTCTTCCAAACATACAGCACTTGCCATCATATGCAAGATGCAGGAGATAATTAGTGTGCTTCACATGCTGCTGAGGAGTTCTCAGCTGGATGGGGACTGTCCTTTTTCTGAGCATTGTGCCTTAAAAGATGACAAATTAGAGAGGTCCCTAAATTAGAGAGGCCTGAACAATTCCCTCTACAGAACCGAGGGGTCAAGTGTGTTCAGGTCAGGTCAGAGAAGCCCAAGGGGGCAGGGGGGTTACCAGTCCCTGAGGTGGTGTCTGAGCCCACACACACTGAAGGGCAAGTGAGGACATCGGCATGATTTATAGGATATAAATTTATAGGATATAAATTAAAGGTTTGCATTGGAAGGGGCCTTAAGGATTATCCAGTTCCAACCCCCTGGGCATGGGCAGGGACACCTTCCACTAGACCAGGTTGCTCCAAGGCTTTAGGCTGGATATTAAACTATGGAGGGATGAGAACTGAGTTATTGGGCTCAGCTGAGGGTGGGTCTCACCTGAACAGGTCTCTCTGAGGGGGTTCAGCTGAGAGCAATTGTTACCTAAAGGGGGTTTCTCTGAGGTTTTAAACTCTCTGAGAACCTCAGTGGTTTGTCAGAGCAGCTGATTTTAAAGTGAAACCACCTGGAGCTCAAGTTGCCAACCCCACCACCAAGTGCCCCAGCGGGTCTGGGTTTGGCATCATGTTCTGAGCTTTGCTGGAGCTCTGCTGTCCTGGGTTCCTCTGCACAGTCCCTTCAGGGCTCTCATTGGGGCCTGTGATTATTTGGGCACTGCAGGGCTTGTTTTGCATTGCACAGAGCTTTGGGGGGGTCAGGGTGGGGGTCTGGGGGGACACCTGAGGGGGATGGAGGAAGGAAAGGCCAAAGTCACCCACAGCCCTCCTGCTGTGCTGTGCTTTTGTGATTCCCCCAGTTGGTGCAGAGCAGAAAAAAGCAGTCACAATTAAAATAACACCTATTTGAGATGAAATTGTAATTATGAGGGTTGTTCATGCAAATCTGGCAGAGCACTGAGGAGCTGAACAACCTCCTGGTGCAAACATTGTTCTTAACTCCAGTTCTGGATCGGTGCAACACCATCCTCACCTTCCTGCTTTTCTTCTTTTTCATTTATTGCCTCTTTTCTGCTTTTTTTTGTTGTTTTTAGGATGAGCTCCATCCTGCCAAGCATGCTGTGGACTCTCTGACGGTGACTGCTCTGTAGGTGTTGAGAAAACACTTCCAGCCAGCTGAGAGTGGCAGAGGCACAGCTGGACCTTGCTGCCCGTGCTCCCTGGGCTGGTTTTGGGTGTGTTCAGCTGGCCCAGGTGGCCACAACAGCAGCAGGTGCTTTCTGCACCAGCCTTTGAGTTTCCTCTGGCACACCTGAGCCATCACATCCGATTCTCCCGGAAAAAAAATCCCCACAAAACAACATCTCCCTTAACACAGTCGAGGGAAATGGAGGCTCTTCTGTCAAGAACCAGAGGACCAAAATCCTCAAGCCTTTTCCCACACAACAGTCTACTCCCACCTTTTTTTTCCCCCCATGCTCTTGCCCTGAGCAGGTTGATGGTTTGATCACTGCCCTTGTTTCTGCATTTGAAGCAGATGTTTCCACAGTCACACGAGGCCAAGGGGCAGCTTGGCTGGATGATGTTGTTACAGCCTCACACCCATTTCTCAGGTGCTTCCTCTCCCTTGGTAACTGTGTAGGAACAAATTCCTCACTGGGAAGGGTCCTGGGGTGCCCCAGGCCTGGTGGGCATCCTGTGTGATTCATGGAATATCCTGAGCTGGAGGGACCCAAAAGGACCATCCATCCAACTCCTGGCCCTGCACAGACACCCCAACAGTCCCCCCCTGTCCCTCAGAGCGTTGTCCAAACCCTCCTGGAGCTCTGGCAGCCTTGGGGCTGTGCCCACTGCCCTGGGGAGCCTGGGCAGTGCCAACCACCCTCTGGGGGAAGAACCTTTCCCTGAGATCCAACCTGACCCTGCCCTGGCACAGCTCCAGCTGTTCCCTGGGTGCTGTCCCTGCTCACCCAGAGCAGAGGTCGGAGCTGCCCCTCGGGAGATGCTGCAGACCCCAATAAATCTCCCTTCAGCCTCTTCTTCTCCAGCTGAACACACTAAGTGACCTCAGCTTCTCCTCACATGGCCCCTCCAGACCCTTCCCCATCTTCATAGCCCTCCTTGGGACGCCCTCTAATGGCTTTATAACATTAAAATCAATATATCCTGATATTTATACCCTCCAGAAGGCCGTGGCTCCCACCTGCAGAGGGGGAATGTTGGCTCTGTAGGGTGAGAAGGGCAGGTTTGGGTCTCACAGCAGCAGGTGCAGCTCCAGCCTCCTGAGAGCAGTCAGGGCAGTCAGGAATGTCTCACCCTGGCTCATGGAAGCACAGCTCTAGTGGAGGCTCCCAAAATATTCCATTGGGAACCGATTTTAGCCAGGGCCCCCCGGGAAGCATCAAGCTGCAAGGCAGCACTATAATTACCAACTGACAGCTTAAATAATGCCAGGGAGCTGGGAGGCTGGGAACACAGCAGGGCTGTGGGGGTGGGCAGGCGAGGCAAACACTGCCAGGAGGAATTAGTGCCTCCAGGGGGGGATGGCACAGAGCTGTCGGCGGGAGGAACACGGTCACTTGGGCACAGAGGGAGGAACACGGTCACTTGGGCACAGAGGTCTCGTTGCAGCTGGTTTTCCACTCCATGGGACAGTGTGTGCTGGCATGAGGTGATCCTTCTCTTTTGGGAAGGTGGGAAGGGCTCTCAGTGGATGCAGCTGAGCTGGGATGAGTTTCCTGTTGCTGACCAGTGACACAACCCTTGGTTTGCCCCCCCCAGGGACCCCAGGGCAGGGGTCGAGCTGCAGCTGGGCCACTGCAGCCCCACCAGCAGCAGCAGAGGAGGTTTGTGTTGGCCAGAGTCCTCTGGAGCTTCCCTTCCCCCTTCCTACCCAGGAGATCACTGGGAATGGGCAGGGACTTGCACTGCAAGAAGGTGTTGTCATCACTTCCAGGCTTTTCCGTGTGTGTGATGCTCAGGTTTGTGTCCACACCAATGTCTTCTGTTCCTCTTCCTCCCCTTCACCCCTTCCATGACCACCCTGATCCATGATCCATCCCTTTTTCCTTCAGCCAACCCCATGAGGATGGGGACAAAGCTGTGGCTTTGGTTGTATTTCACTTGGAAACAAGCAGATGGAACAGACAGATGGGAGAACAAAGATAGATAGATATATATATATTTATTGCACAGATATTTAATAACCAATAAAATGGGTCCTGGACCACAAAAATCTCTGGCATGGTTGCCATGGCAACATGCACACAATTCCAGTGAGATGCAGGAAAGAAATCTTTTTGTGGTGTTAGGAAGCTTTCTAAAATAAAAAGAAATGAGATTTAAATGAGTGATTATGGCTGCCTCGAGGAGCACCTGCCAAAAACTCTGGGCCAGGCCATCTACCAGAATATGGTCGTTGTTTCTTGGGGCTCTTTTTTAAATGCAACAGTGGCAGAGTGTCCTAAGGAGCCAAAGCTGAGGGGAAAGAGGAGAGCAGAGTTGTTCTTGGTTACTCAGGTGTCAGCCTGGGGCTGCTGAAGACAGCTCAGGGCAGAGAGGGTTAAAATTTCAGGGCTTAAGTGACATAAAACCAGTAGATTGATGGAGATCTGAGCCACTGCCTGCCCTGTGCCAGCCTGACAGGGAGCTGATCACTGTAAGTGGGTGAAATGGTGAATTTAGTTATCTCTGCATTTTTCATTACTGAAGCCCTGGGAGGAGGCAGAGTGTTGGATGAATCCATGAGGCAGAGTGTTGGATGAATCCATTTGTGAGGCTGGAACATGGGGCTTGTTGGAGCTTCTGTGTGTTGCCCACTATCCCTGTTGGAGATTGGAATGGGAGAGAAATATTCAGACTCACCATCTAATGGTTCTAGTGGTGGTGATATCACAGAATCCCAGAATCACTGAGGTTGGAAAAGACCTCTGAGATCACTCAGTCCAACCTGTGCCCCATCCCCACCTTGTCCCCCAGCCCAGAGCACTGAGAGCCACATCCAGTCCTTCCTTGGACACCTCCAGGGATGGGGACTCCAAACCTCCCTGGGCAGCCCCTGCCAATGTTTAATCCCCCTTTCAGTGAAGAAATTCCTCCTGATGTCCAACCTGACCCTCCCCTGGTGCAGCTTCAGGCTGTGTCCTCTCACCCCTGCCAGTCTGTCATCTCCTGTATCAGGGCTTGCTGGTGCATTCCCCAAGTGACCAAGTCTCTCCTTCTTTTCCTTGGATTTTCACATCCCATCAGTCCCCACAGGAACAGCCCTTGATCTCCTTCCTGAACAGCTTGTCCTGCATGTTTCACAGCTGCACCACTGTCACAAACTCTTTGCTTACTCAGGTGTCCTTCCAGGGTCAGATGATGTTCTGTGTTCAGGATCAGTGCAGTTCCTCTGTTTCTGAGCCCTGAGGCCCAAAAGCAGGTGAGATTCTGAGCTGTTTCTGGCTGTGGTGGCCTCTGAGGTGCCTCAGGAGGGTGGTGCTTCACCAAGTCTCTCACTCCTGGGCTGGGATGGAGCCGACAGGCAGCTCTCACAAAAATCAGTTGTTTCTGCTGTAGGAAGGACTGGGACAAAATTCACATCAACTGGGGCAAAACCCACATCAACTGAGTCAAAATCAGCATCCACTGGGGCAAAACCCACATCACAGAGTCCCAGAACCATTAGTCAGGGAATCACCAGCCACAGAATCCCCCAGTCCAACCCCCTGCCCAGGCAGGGTCACCTGGAGCAGGTGACACAGGAACACATCCAGGGGGGTTTGGAATGTCTCCAGAGGGGAAGACTCCACGACCTCCCTGGGCAGCTGTTCCAGTGCTCCATGGAAAGAAGTTCTTCCTCCTGTTGAGGTGGAACTTGTTGTGTTTTAGTTTATGGACACTGGTCCCTGTCCTGTCACTGGGCACCGGTGGAAAGGGCCTGGTACCATCCTCTTGGCACCAACCAGGGGTGTTTGGCACTCTTCCCCAGGGAGCCACAAACCTCCTGTTGACCTCAAAGCTGGCATTTATCCATGGCTTAACACCAGAGTGACTCTGGGAGGTGTTCTGGGGCCTGCCTGGGATCAGGTCCCCGAGCACTGAACCTGCTTGGCTGGAAACAGAAGCCAAGGAGGGAAGACTCTGGCGTGGCTTTTATCCCTATCCCTTCCTCCTGCCCTTGGTGGGAAGCAGGACACAGCTCCCAGGGTATGGATTTGACCTGCCACACCTCCCTGGGGCACAGGGGGTGAGGCAGGTGCCACCCTGGCCGTGGGGAGGTGGGCAGGGAAGAGGAGTTTATTCCCAGCGAGGGAGCGAAGTGCCGTGTGTGGGAAGGGAGCTGTGAAGTGTGACGCCTCGGGGGGGATGAATCCCAGGCAGACTTTCCCAGAATAGACCAGTTGGAGGTCTGCTGGAGGGAGATGAATGTCATGGGGATGGGTTGGCCCTCCCCTCTGCCAGGGTTTGGGGAGTGGGTGATGCACACGGGGGCTGGGGCTGGTCCCTTGTCGTGGGTTCCCTCCCCCTTCCCATCAACTCCCGTGCTCTGCAGACACCCAGCCACTCACAGCCCCACTCCCAGAGCCCCAGGGAGACCAGGGCTTGTCTGAGCTCCAGCAAAACCAGCTGCTGGGAAGCTTCACACTCTGCTCTGTCACCACTTCCACGAGGAAAAGGGGAACTGTTGGCTCTGTGAGCAGATGGCAGTGGCTGCTGGAGGAGAGCCCACGCTAATTCCTCAGTGGAAAACTAATTCCTCACTGGAAGCAACCCACTGAGCCATTCCTTCCTCTTTTCCAAGGCTGTAGAACACCTTCCTTGCAGAAAAAAATACAAGTCTATGTCACTGCACCCAGGACTCCTGCAGATTTCCAGACAACAGGGAGATCTGTCAGGTAAAACACCAGACCTTTTTTTTTTTTTTGCAGGGAATTTTCTGCCTAGGCAACCCAGCACACTGAAGGCAGTGCCAGGTGTGGGTACAGAAAACAAGAACCTTTTAGCCTGGAAAGTAGGGTGGGAACCTTCTAAAGCTGGTGAAAAAATTGGTGAGCCCACTGCAGGAATCCTACAGCATCCTGCAGAGCTGGGAGTCTCACTCCTTAGCTTTTTCCAGTCCATATCCAGCTGCTTCTCTGCACACAGAGGGCATCAACACTGGGACCTCTGGGATTTCTCTGGGTCTGGGGCTCACAGCTTGCAGAATGAAAGAGTTGGGGTCATTCAGCTGCTCTGAGGAGACCTTAGAGCCCCTTCCAGTACCCACAGGGGCTCCAGGAGAGCTGGGGAGGGATTTGGACAAGGGATGGAGGGACAGGAGGAATGGCTTTCCAGTGCCAGAGGGCAGGGTTAGATGGGATATTGGGAAGAAATCCTTTCCTGGGAGGGTGGGGAGGCCCTGGCACAGGTTGCCCAGAGAAGCTGTGGCTGCCCCTGGATCCCTGGAAGTGTCCAAGGCCAGGTTGGATGGGGCTTGGAGCAACCTGGGCTGGTGGAAGGTGTCCCTGTCCAGGGCAGGGGGTGGGACTGGGTGATCTTTAAGATCCCTTCCAACCCAAAGCATTCTGTGACAGTGGGATTCTCTGACAGTGCTTCCTCACAAAACATCACGTTACAGACTCCTTAGGAAATCTGAGAGAATTGTTCTGAGGAAATCCTTAAAAACCTGACCTGCCCAAAGGTGTATCAAGGAGCAACAGCTGGAATCTCAATGTCCCTTCGTGCTCTTTGTTTCCCAGCCCGTGTGGGCCAGTGTTTAATGCACAATCTGATATTGTCACTCATTTTAATGCAGAAAATTGTCCAAAAACCAGAAGAGAGGGAGGAAGGAGAAGGGGGGGAGGGCTTGAGACTGTTGGCAGCAAATTTTAAATTTGGGTTTGGCAGACGAGGGGAGCTATTCATGGAAATCTTGTCCTGAAATCCCCCAGAGCCTGCCCTGCCTCAGCCAAGCTGGGCACACAGGGGTGGAATTTGCCTTTTCTTCCTCACCACAGGGCTGGGCAGCACTCAGGGGTGAGAATGGGCACACTGGGTCTGACTGGAGGGTTTGGGGCTTCCAACTGCCCCAGCAGTGCAGCTTCTGGAAAACTGTGAGTAACAGGGCACAGACGGACAGTCTGGCTCTGCTTGTCTGTGTTCTTCCAGCAGCAGCAGGTTGGGGGTTGTTTCACAGCCTGGCAGTGCTGGTGAGGAGATCTCAGGGAGTGCCCCTCACCCCACATCCAGCCTGGGGTGGCTCTGGCTGCACAGACAGACGTGGATCCTGCAGTGTGTGAAAGCACTGACGTGTGGCCCCGTGGCACCTGCTGCTTTCTCATCTCCTTTCAGTTCCACGTTTCTGGTTCTTAAAGGGTGAAGAACGAGGGGTGTTTTGTCCCAGGTCACTGCCTGAAGATCTTACAAACCTCAGCCACTTCTTCCCTGTCACTGAACTCTCCCCCAGGCTGGAGGTTTCTGGGTTAGTCCATCCCTGTCCCACACTTCTGAGCTTTGATTCCTCATAATTCTGTTGGAAGCTGCAACACAGATACCACATCAGTTCCCTGTCCCCTCCTTGCACTGTCACAGGAGAGAAAGGGTGGAGCCAGAACATTCCTCAGCAAACAAAGCCAGTGGGGTCCAAATCCACACTCCAGGAAGGAGAAGGCAGCAGGAATCTGAGACAGGGTTTACAACTGGGATGCACAGAGGCTTCTTCAGACTTGGTTTGTCTGAAGGTTCAGACACAATCTCGAGGCTGTGGGGAAGGCACTGCCAGATGAAGGACCCCAGGGAGGACTTGTCTCCCCTGTGGTGGCACTGGCACTGGATCCTCGCTGTGAGTCAGGGCAGGGAGCTGATCCAGAGAGCTGAGGGCAAAACCAACCCAATATTCAGCCAGATCAGCTCCCTGATTTGCCTCCCTGATGGACACAGGAGGAGGGGACCCCCTTCTCTCGTGGTGCCTGCACTGGTGTGGGATGGGGAATCGTGGGATCATGGAATCACAGAGGTTGGAGAAGCCCTCTAAGACCAGTGAGTGCCACCAGTAACCCAGGAGGATTCCAGAACAGCACAGTGGCTACCTGTGCCTGTCACAACCTGTGATAGCCTCAGATCTTCTGTGCCCAGACCAATATCCATCATGTGCTCTTATTTCCCTGTGGAAAATACACTGGGAGCACCTCCTGCCCTTCCTGGTGTGCTGTTGCCAGGAGTGCTGCCTGAGTGGACCTGCTGGCAGGTGGTGGCTCATTCACAGCATCCTCATCCCAAACACAGCTTTCCAGACCCCTGGGACAAGTCCAACTCCTCAGGAGCTGTTTGCAGGGAAACAGGCAGCCCCCCCTGTGCCATGGGAAGGGCAGGTTGTGTTGCTGCCACCAAAGGTCCTGGCTTTTTATTTTCCTTGTTGTGGCACAAACGGGAAGGAATTCTGGGAAGGTCCAGAGGCTGATCCCCACAGCCAGGGCTCAGAGGGAGGTTGGTTCCAGGCACAGGGAGGGGCTGGCCCCAGGCACAGCTCAGCCTCAGCTCCTGCTCCCTGGCACCTGCAGGATGCTGGTCCCAGGAACTGGTGCCTGGCTCTTCCCACACTGACTCATCCCCCGGGGCCAGGCAGGTGCAGCACGGAACGAGTTCCTTTTGTGGGTAAATGAAGCCTGGCCGTGGGCTGGCAGTGCTTTTATGCACTCCCACACATGTGTCTCCCTGCACAGCAGAGAAATGCTGCAGAATAATGACCAGGGTCTTCTAGGGAGCTCTCAAATACCTCCTGGGGTCTTCTTCTGCCACGTGGAGGAAACCATGGCACTGCCCAGCCCCTGTGTGTGTGTCCCACCTTGCCTTGTTCCTGAGCCTCCGGATGGTTGTGGAGTGCCACAGGGAGATGGAGAGGGCAGAGGTTCTAATCATCATGTTAAGCCATGAGCACGCTGCTCCTCCTCACTGTCACAGGGCTGTGCTGCCCAGAGAGGCTGAAGGAGCTGCTCCCCAAAACCTCCCAGCACCCCTGTCCCCCCTCACACAGGCACAGAGTGCCAACAGCCCTCTGCTCCCTCCAGAGCCACCCAAGGCAGGCAGGGAGGGTCCCAGCCTGGCTCCTGGAGGAGCAGGAAGGATGTTGGCACTGGAAATAGCAAAGTGATTTCCATTTCAAGGCTCCTGCTCCAGGCTGGGCCGGGTGTGTGGGTGCAGAGCAGCTCCTTGTGCTGCTTCTCTGCACAATTCTCCTGTCATTACATCTGCCCTGGGTCACCTTCCTGTCTGCCCACCACTGTCTCTTTTGGTTTATTCTCCTGAACCATCTCCAGATGGGGCTTGAGTTACCCCTCCCAGGGCTTTGAGGTGGCAGCAAGAAGGAAGCCCAGCCCAGCCCCAACCTCAGCCCAAAGCAGAGTCCCAGCCAGCTGCTCATCCTTCACTTGAGGTCTCCTGGTCCCCAGAGCCACAAAGCTGGAAGCTGCTGGGCAGAGCCCTTTGGGGCTCCCCAGGCCCACGAGGGCTCCCATGGAAATCCAGCTCATGGCTGTCACCTGGTGTGACACTGATTTTTCACCAGCCTCTTGGAATTCAGCTTCCCTTATCTTTGGAAAAGTGGGTCTGGCTGCTTCAAACACCAGCGATCCCCACTGCTCCTTCCAGGTGCTTGAATTGAGGGATCTGAACTCAGGGGTCCTTGAACTCAGGGATCTGAACTCAGGGATCCTGGAACTCTGGGATCTGAACTCAGGGATCCTGGAACTCGGGGATCTGAACTCAGGGATCCTGGAACTTGGGGAGACTCTTCCTCCATCGCAGGCAGGGAGAGACAAGGGGAGTCATTGCTGAGCTGTGCCATCTGTGTGTCTGTCCAGCCCTTCTTGTCTGTCTCCCCACTGCCAAGGCAGAGGAGTGTGAGATCTCCTGGTGGAAAAACAGAGGGAAAAGGGGGAGAATTGCCAAGTGCAACACGGCAGAACAGGAGGCAGATAGAGGCTGTGCCAACAGCCATGTCAGTCACTCCTTCCACACCAGGCAGGCTGAGAAAGGAGCTGGATCCTGCCAGCCGAGCCCAGAGGCTCCTCCTGCCATGGGAACAGAGCCCAGGACGTGGGGCAGCAGCCACCTGGCTGGTGGGGTTGGTGCCCATGTCCCTGTGTGGGGCCGTTCCTGCTCCCCCCAGGGTACAACCCCAGGGACAGCACTTTACACTCACCACCTTCAGTGTGTTCCACTCCTCTTGATCAGGGTGCTGCTCTCCCCCCTGAATTCCCTCTGGATGTCAGGGATCCAGGGCTCCATCCCTCAGCCCTCCCTACCTCTGCCATGATGTTTGTGCCCCAGCAGGGGAGGCAAGAGGTCTCTTGCCCAAAAATACTGAGCAAAGACAGAGGAGAGGCAGCAGCACATTGAGGAGTTTTATAGAATCGTGGGATGGTTTGGGTTGGAAAGAACCTTAAAGCTCATCCAGTCCCACCCCCTGCCAGGGGCAGGGACACCTTCCACTTGACCAGGTTGCTCCAGGCCCTGTCCAACCTGGCCTTGTTTCACAAACTGGCTATTTGTCAGAGCTCTGGCTTGCCCAGGGTCCCCTATATTCAGCAGGCATTGGGTCTGTAAGAGAAGAGCCAGGACTGGACCCCAGCTGGCAGGAGAAGCCTCTGGCCAAGTTTTCCTGTCTTATCTGGCTCTTCAGGGCAAAAGAAAAGAGCCTGGGCCAGCAGCCAGTGCAGGAGGGTCTGAACAGGGCTCACAACCAGGCAGCTCTGCAAGAGCAAACACTTCACTGAAGCACCAGCCCACTCCCCAGCCCCAGCTCTGGCACAAATTCCTGCAGGAGGGGAAGGCTTTGGTGAAGGTCACAAAGCAGCAGAAAGCCGGGGGAGGGAGGTGTGTGAGGTGCCCAGCCCCTTGCGGGAGGGAGGTGTGTGAGGTGCCCAGCCCCTTGCTCCACCTTCTGCCGTCTCCTCAGCTCCGGTGCCAGCGTGTGCTGGCAGCACATCCCATCTCCCCACACCGCCCCCAGTGCAGGAGACAGCAGAGGAGGAAACATGGAGGTGACATAAAAAACAGCCTTTGCTTTCTTGGCCATCTGTCACAGCGTCGCAGGCGCCTTCCCAAACACAGCCCAGCTCAGCCCTGCCTGGGAAAAACAGGCAGTTATTTTGGTTCCCCAGCATCCAGCAGGAGCTGGCAGATCCCAAGGTGGTTTTCAGTGCTGGGACCCACTGGTTTCATCACTGGGACAGGGCACAGCTCCCCGGGCACCCCAAGCACCCCGGGGTTCAGTCCCTCCAGCAGTGCCCGCCGGCACCTTTGCTGCTCCACATGCAGCATCCCTGGGCTCCTCCTCTGCCTCACCAACCCTCACAGGGCAGACTTGGTTTGTCTGAAGGTTCAGACACAATCTGGAGGCTGTGGGGAAGGCACTGCCAGATGAAGGACCCCAGGGAGGACTTGTCTCCCCTGTGGTGGCACTGGCACTGGATCCTCGCTGTGAGTCAGGGCAGGGAGCTGATCCAGAGAGCTGAGGACAAAACCACCCCAATATTCAGCCCGATCAGCTCCCTGATGGGCACAGGAGGAGGGGACCCCCTTCTCCGGTGGTGCCTGCACTGGTGTGGGATGGGGAATTGTGGGATCATGGAATCACAGAGGTTGGAGAAGCCCTCTAAGATCAGTGAGTGCTCCCAGTAACCCAGCACTGCCAGATCCACCATGAACCACATCCCCAAATGCCACATCTACACCTTTTCTGAACACTTCAGGGGCAGTGATTCCACCACTGCCCTGGGCAGCCTGTGCCAGGGCTTGACAAACCTTTGGATGAAGAAATTTTCCTCAATATCCAATTTAAACCTCCCCTGGCACAGCTGGAGGCCGTTCCCTCTCCTCCTGTCCCTTGTTCCCTGGGAGCAGAGCCCAACCCCCCCGGCTCCCCCCTCCTGTCAGGGAGTTGTAGAGTGAGAAAGTCGCTCCTGATCCTCCTTTTTTCCAGGCTGAGCCCCCCCAGCTCCCTCAGCTGCTCCTGCTGCTCCAGCCCCTTCCCTGGACACACTCCAGCCCCTCCATGTCCTTCTTGTAGTGAAGGGCCCAAAGGTGACCCCAGGATTTGAGTTGCCTCCCCAGTGCCCAGCACAGAGGGATCATTCCAGGGGGGTGAAGCTGGCATTTCAGCTGGTTGGGCATGGCCATGCAGGGCCTGCAGAGGCTGAGCAGGGGCTGTGCCCCCTCAGAGCAGCCCTGAGGTGCTGGAGGCCACTCTCCCCCCCCAGCACAGCACAGTGGGCTCCCTGTGAGAACACACCAGAGCTCTCTGGCCTTCAGGAGATGTTTTTTTCCCGCAGCCCTGCTCTGGGCACACTTCCCCCACCACCTGCTCCTTCTCCCAGTCACGAGGCAGCGTCCCCAGAGCAGCCCCAGCGAGGGCTGGCAGAGTTGTGACACATTTCAGGAGGAGCATTAATAGCTCAGAACTGGAGGCTGCTCTGTTGGGGCCCTTCCACAGTCATTTCTCAGGCAATTCATTACCCAGCTGAAATTATTCCCCGGGGAACAAGACAGGTAATTCTTTTACATCGAGCTTGGAATAACTTGCAGGAGACCCACTCAAAGCAACTTATGACAAGAACGGCTTGGAATTAGTTTCCCTGGGATATTTTTAAGTGGGATCGTTTCCTTGCAGTTGTCTGGATTCACAGGGAGATTACCCCAGGAGCAAAGGCAGCAAACTTGAAGGAAAATGGGAAAATAAATATGGGGAAGAGGCAAGAAGAGCATTTTGACATAGACAAAGTGACAAGGGCTGATTTTGTAATAAAAAGTTATTTTCTTGTCACATTGCAATAAATGAGGACTAAGAGAAGGGAGAGAAAGCCTGAGAAATGGCAATGCCATGAGGCAGCTGGACTAAGGCAAAGCAAGCCAAGAGAATTTAATGTTTTTTCTCTTTCTGTTTATTTCCCAAGCTCCAAAATTACCCATCAGCAGGAAACCAATGCCACGTCCTCCCACCACCTCTGCACTGTCATCCAAACTCAAAGCAGGGCTGGGAATTCCCTGATCCAATGTACTGAGCTGAGCTACACTGAAGACTTGGCACTAAGGGACAATAGGTCCCATGGGAGGTGCTTTGGGCAAGGCATTTTTGGCTCTGGCAGGTGGCAGACTCGTGCCATGCTACCCATGCTTCCCAAAAAAAATGTCTCATCACACCCAGAAAGGAGAGGCAAGGGAGAAGTCACCAGAATTCAAGGGGTTTCTGCACAAGGACTGTGGTGGCTTGAAGAGAGGAGGCCAGAATCACAAAATCACAGTCCCAGAGTCACAGAATCACAGCCTGGGTGGGGCTGGAAGGGACCACCCAGAGAGGGTTCTTCTGCTCCAGGATGTGGAATTTATTTGCAGATCCCCCCCACTGGGAGGAGAGGTGTGAGAAACAAGGTGAGAGACAAGATTAGAGTTTGAAAGGAGCCCAGAAAAGCAGGGAAACAGCCCTGAAATATCCCTGGGATGGGATTCACCGGGAGCAAAAGCTCCTGCAAACCTGCCTTAATCATCAGCTCCACGGATCAAGGGTGGGGCACAGAGAGCTGGGCACTGGGATGGCCCTGGGGTTTTAGAGGATCCAGCTGAGGGAGAACTCCTCTAAAGCTGTTTTTTGGGGAGTTTGAGAAATAGCTTTCACAACGTTGCAGCCTTTCCCTCCTCTCTCCTGCAGCAGGCAGGAGGCCCGAGCCCTCTAAATCAACCGTGCATGTGGCAAATTCCTCAAGCAGCCAGAGCTTCCTGCTCCTCGTGCCAGCAGTGGTGCCTGGGGGCTGCTTGGTGAACCAGGGAATGCTCTGACCAGCACAGAAATGATGTTTGGTGTTAGTTTACCCTGGGATTTGTCCAGGTTCCCTGACCTGGGTCACGGTGTGGCTCCCACGTGTGGGATGTCAGGGTGTGGGGATGCCAGCAAGGAGCTGGGGATGCTCAAAGCTGCAGCTGCCACAAGCTTTAGCAGGTGAAAGCACCGTCCTAAACCATCCCCAACTCCAGAAATGTCCATAGCTGAGGGGCCCAGCTGGGAATTGCCACCACAACACAGAGGGCAGTGCTGATGCTGAGCTTTGGCATCGCTGCTCTGTGATTTCTTCATCTCACCACCCCCTCATGCCAGGAGGGAGCTCTGCAAGGGCCTTTGGCCCAGAGCACCCAGGGGCCAGCTGGGCTTCTTTGTGTGCTGTTCCCCCCTGTCTGTTAAAAGGTAACCTGGTAGAGACCTTGCAGGGAATGATTGGAGCTATTAGTCATCCCAAAGCCCTGAAATAAGACACCTGCAGGCAGCGAGTGGCCTGAGCTGTTTGAAGGAACTGTGCCTGTGGAAATTCCTGCACAGATGAAATTCTTACTGACTGCTCCCTCTTGGCCTTTGCTGAGCCAAGGAGAAAGAGCTGGGTTTCACAGAATCCCAGGATCAGTGAGGTTGGAAAAGACCTCCAAGGACATCGAGCCCACCCTGTGCCCAATGCCCACCTTGTCCCCCAGCCCAGAGCACTGAGTGACACATCCAGTCCTTCCTTGGACACCTCCAGGGATGGGGACTCCAAACCTCCCTGGGCAGCCCCTGCCAATGCTTAATAACACGTTTTCATGAAGAAATTCCTCCTGCTGTCCAACCTGAGCCTCCCCTGGCACAGCTGGAGGCCGTTCCCTCTCCTCCTGTCCCTTGTTCCCTGGGAGCAGAGCCCGACTCCCCCCCCCGGCTCCCCCCTCCTGTCAGGGGGTTGCAGAGCCAGAAGGTCCCCCCTGAGCCTCCTTTTCTCCAGGCTGAGCCCCCCCAGCTCCCTCAGCTGCTCCTGCTGCTCCAGCCCCTTCCCCAGCTCCCTTCCCTGGACACGCTCCAGCCCCTCCATGTCCTTCTTGTCCCAAGGGGCCCAGACCTGGACACAGCCCTGGAGGTGTGACCTGAGCAGTGCCAGCACAGGGGGACAATCCCTGCCCTGCTCCTGCTGCCACACTATTTTTGCTTCCAAAATGATTTCTTGTGGCTCATCCAGGAGTGCTGGAGACTTCAGCTCCCGAGCCAAGGGCTTGGAAATCAGCCCCTCAAACCCACGAGGACGGGAGTGGGCAGAGCCACCTCCACCTCAGTGAAACGTGGTCAGTGCAGGGCAGGGCTTTGCAATTGCTTTCCAGCCCAAGGGAAAAACCAGATGTCAGGTCTTGACTCAAAAACAGCAGCATCCAGAGCTCCCTGCCGTGGCAGAGCTGCTGCCTTCCTTCTTATTCCTTCCCATTCATCTGAGAACCACATAAAACTGGGAACTGTTTTAGCCCCAGATCAGAAGAAATACCCCCAGTGATGCAGCCCAGACGCAGATGGAAGTGGGGAAAAAAAAGCCACGAGCTCCAGGAACGGTGCAAGTGTGCTCAGTGCCCCCCTGCCCAGCACAGGGACTGTTACATTTCTGCACAACGAGAATGAGGAACAGCCGGAGAAATGTGAGCAGGATTTGTCATCCCCCCCATGCCTCGTTTTCACAGGCACTTTATAAACTCTGCAATGAAATGCAGCCACCTAGCACACGCTGCCGAGGGGGAGAGGGAAGGGAAACTTGAGCCAAGGCTGCAGAATAAGTCCAGCATTTTTTCTAGGCGTGATCTTCCAAGCACTGCCATGAAAAGAACATCAGGATGTTTGTTCCTACCTGTGCAACCTCTCTGAGCCCTCCTGGGCCATCTGTGGGCCAGATGCTACCCACTGATGTGCCAGGTTCTGCAGGGTACAGCTCCTCAGCTCCACGGGGGTATTAAAGCCCCCAAACCCCCCAGGGCTGCAGAAAGGGAGGTCACTGAGCCATGGACACAGCAAAGCTCACTGTTCCTCAGCCCTCACCTCACTAACCAGGGAGCCAGAGGGCCACAAAACCTCCCAGCCCCAGCAGGACATGCCAATGGTCCCGTGGGACAGGACATGCCCTGGGCCATCTGCAGCACTGCCACAGGGTCACAGCTGCAAAAGGCAACAGGTTTCATCTCCCCTTTGCTCCAGCCATGGAAAGAACAGCAGGGTGTTTGTTCCTACCTGGGCAACCTCTCTGAGCCCTCCCTGGCCACTGGGAACTGCCCTCGGTGCCAGAGACCAAGCCTTTGCTGCAGGACACAGGGATGTGGAGCCTCCCAGGGGACTGGCTGGAGAACCTGTGTGCCCCTGGGCAAGGCAGCTCCTCAGCCAGAACTGCTTCACTCTGCCTTGGCACCTCCAGGGTGTGTCCATGGCTCAGTGACCTCCCTTTCTGCAGCCCTGGGGGGTTTAGGGGCTTTAATACCCCTGTGGATCTGAGGAGCTGTGCCCTGCAGAGCCTGGTACATCAGTGGGTAGCAGTGCTCAGCTTCCAGGCTGGTCCTGTGGCAGCTGGCAGAGCACACACCGAGCTGGCTGAATGTACTGGGAATTCATTGCAGCCAATTAGTCCCATTTTCAATTATCTGAGAGAACGAACTTGGCTAATTAGAGTCTAATTACATTTTGACTGCTTCTTCAGCTGTCTTGTCCTTTTAAACCTGAACTGGGGGACCCTGTGAGGCAAGAGGGGAGGACTCCCAGCAGCACAGAAACCTGTAGGATGTGACCACTTGTGAGCCCTGCCAGGAAGGCTCTGGTGTAACCCCACGTGCAGGGCAGCTCGAGCCATGCCAGGGCAGAGAGCCAGCATCCAGCACCAGCTTCCAGCACCAGCTTCCAGCACCAGCTTCCAGCACCAGCTTCCAGCAGCTGCCATGGACAGGGAACAGAGCCCTGGGCTTGCTTCCGTGCACACCTGGTTTTCCTGGAAGCACCTGCCTCCATCCTCACCCCCACGTGCACCAGCCTCCGGTCCCGACACACCCCGAGGGAACAAACCCAGCTCTGTCATGGAAAACCAGAGTTGTTTGGCTTTGCAGTTCCAGCCCCTTTTCCAGAAAGGCCATTCTAGCTGCCTGGTGCCACGGGGTAGATATTTCTCCTGCCTTATGTTCATTTTTGCCTTGCTCATCTCCACCCCCAAGTCAGAAGCAGGTGGTAACTCATGTCCTCACAGTGTTGGACCCTTTCAGAAGAACTGCAGCACCACAGGAAGGCTGGATCTCGTGTTCTTTCCCCCTGGAGTCACTCCAAAATCCAAAAGTGGTGGTGTTCACTAAAGGCAGGTATCAGTTGGCATAAATCATAAATAGCCAGTGAGCCCACAGGGAAGGAAAAGGCAGATCTGACGAGGGATTGTGGTGCTGAGTCCTCTGATCTCACAGCTCCCTCCTAGGAGAGTAAATCCTGGGGTGTCTTCAAAGGCTGTCGCTGGGGCAGGAGGGCCCCATTCATCTGAGAAGACACATTCAGGCCTTATTAATTCAAAAAGAGGAAACTTGTTTGATTTAATGCCTGCCCCCTGACTGCAGCCCAGCAGAGATCCCTTTGCCACGGGCAGGACTCGTGACAGGTGAATGCCCTGGGCTGACAGTGACAGAACTGCCACCTCCACCTCCAGGTCACCTGTGACCTGTAGCCAAGGTTGCCATGCACACCCAGCTCTCAGCACCTCTCACTGCTCTGCTAAAATCTTTGTCATTAAAACGACATTTTTGCTTTGTTGTTGATTAACCTGTCTCGAATTAATGATATGAAACTGTCATCCCCACTAATGAGCTGCTGGGAATGATGAGAGCTGCAAAGACCTCTCTGGAGCAAGGCTTGTGTTTTACTTACAACCTGAAACACATGGAGATGAGCAGCATTTTTCAGATCAGAGACTGAAAAATCAGTCACTTCAGATGCATGTTCATGTCTTTGAATGTTGCCAGTGCCTCCACCACTTCCCAGCACGTTGACAGTGATATTTTCAGGGATGTGCCAAACCACACTGATTGTTGGCAACGTTCTGATTTTCTCTTAACTCAGTTTTCCATGACCATGTGCTCATGGAACAAACAAGTCCAAGAAAATGCCCATCTCTAAACTCAGAGGAGCACAAACTTGGCCAGACTGATTGGGAAATGCTTGGCTAAGTCATCTGAAAGGGAGAAGTGGTGTGAACCCAAAGGTGTATCCAACACCATGGATCAGGCTGTTGTCAAGGCTGTTGAGGAGGTTTTGTGCTTCCCTGTGTTCATTGTTTTGTAGATTTATTCTCCAGTACTAAAACCAGTGGTTTCCAATCTCCTATTCATACTTGAGAAAGCCAAGTTGGATTCAGGAAGCCAAAACAACTGCTTTAAAGGCATCTAAACTTGCAAAATCTCATGAGATACTCACTGCTCAGACAGCACAGCCCAGAGCAGTGTCCTGGAGTGCTCTGTGGCCTTTTACCTCTGTCAGTTTGCCACTGCTCAGGGGGTGTTCAAGTCAGGTTATTGCACAGGTCTGAACCAGAACCATTCTCACACCTGAACAGGATCATCTCTCAAGTTCCCATGCCCAGAAACATTCCTGGTGTTTTCTGTGTCCCTCACACGGATGGGGCTGCAAGATCCATTTCATTCCAAGGACAGCTTTAACTGCTCACACAATCCCCAAACAGCTCTGATTTGGCAAAGAGCCAGAGGGACAAAACACATTTATTTGGGGGTGAGGAGCTCTCTGTGCCCCGGGTTTCGTGGTGGGCACCGGGTGTGCTCTGCCCATCTCAGCAGGGAGCAAACCCAGTGCCAGGCTGGCAGCCCCAGGCAGGCACAGCCAAGGGGCCAGGTCTGAGGAATTCCAGGCCAAAATGCCACCAGCAACCTCAGCAGCAAAGCAGCTGGAAGACACAGAAACTGGGAAGGGATTCCCTTTCAAACAGGGGAGTGGCAGGCAGAGTCTCTGAGGCTGCCAGACAAAGCTGGCACTGGACTCTGCCCCTGCTCGCCCTCGAGTCCCTGGCTCTGGTGGCACCAACTTGTCCCTCCCTGGCAGAGCTAATGGACTACAGAGGCTTCATCTGCTCAGCCAACACAGGAGACCCCCGGGAGGGCAGTGGGATTTATGGAGTGATGTTCCTGAGTGATGCCCAGTGAACCCCCCACCTGCTCCCTCGGCTCCCTCCAGAGCAAACAGGCTCACAGAGCTGCTCATTTCACCAGCACTGAATCCAAATTCCATGTGAGGACCAGCTGGACACACCTCACACACTTGCTGGAGGGGATGGCTTGGGAGGGGAGGTGGAAGAGGCTTTTTGCCCGTGGATGGGAGGGCAGGAGGGCAGGAGGCAGACCCAGCATTTCCATCTTGCCTCACCGGTGCCCCTTTGGGGAGCACAGCAGCCTGGAGACCTTGCCAGAGCCCAGGAAACCTGGGTTTCCTTCTTAGATCTGTCCTGGGGATTTAGGAAAACTGGTGTGTCACCTCCTTCCCAGCCCCCAAATGCCTGCTTAGCCTTGGAGACCTGTTTTGGAAACCTCCACCCCTCGGGATGCAGGGAACTGGGGGCAGGCTGGGAGCCGGGATCGTCCTGCTGGGCTGGGCTGGGCTGAGGGTCTGCCCACGGCACAAACACTGCACAGACACACAAACACTGCACAGACACACAAACACTGTACAGACACACAAACACTGCACAGACACACAGACACTGCACAGACACACAAACACTGCACAGACACGTGTCCTTCCCCTGAGCCCACGGGGGACACTCCTGAAGCCAGGCCAGAGCTCTGGCAGGGAATCCAGGTGGTGGCAGAGCATCCCAGACCTACCCAGGAGGGGGGTTCAGCCCCTCACCCCCTTTAGAATCAGTTTAAACCTGCAGGGATCCACTCCAGCTATTCCTCAGCCTTTCCAGGGCAATGTGTCTGGAACAACCTGGTTCCCTCCACCTACCTACAGAACGAGCCCAGAACTGCCAGACGAGAAACAGGAAACTGCTACTTATTTAATTTGATTGCATTTTACTTCTTTCTTTTTTTTTTCTATTTTTTGGGCTCTCAGAAATGTTTTCAGTCTGGATCGAGGTTACAACCTGGGTAATGCCTCCCTGCCTAAAAAAAAAAAAAAGCTGTTACCATAACAACCTGACTCTGTGCTTCATTACCATGGCAATTCTCAGGAATTATTAAATACTCTGTGTGTTTGGTGCAGGTGCTCCAGTACATCTGGTGCCAGGCTCAGGTTGGGATCCTCCTTCCCCCCCCCATCTGTCTGTCTGTCTGCTGTTTAACTCTTCCATTGCCCTCTGCCCAGGCTGCCAGGGCAGGGGAAGGAGGTGGGCATCATCTGGGACTTGGGTTGGGGTTTTTGGGGGTTTTTTTGAGGGGCACTGGATGGGGTTTTCAGGTGGGTCAGTCCACCTCTTTATTTCTCCAGCTGTGCCACCCTCAGTGATCCCAGAGGCAGAGGATTTCTCTTTGCAGGCTGCTCAGCAGGGGGGAAATGCTCTCACTTGCCTTGCTCTGCCCTTTCCCTGCTGCCTGTCTGGAAAAAAGACATTCCAGCAGGAACAGAACCCCAGCAAGTGGGGACCAGCCCAGAGACAGGGAGCTGTGCCTGGAGGAGGATGGTGAAGGTCCAGGGCAGGCTGCACTTGGGGGGGGACAAGAAGCAGCTCCCCATTAGCAGGACAACTTGACTGACCACAGAGTCATGGGATCACAGAATCATGGAATCATTCAGGTTGGAAAAGACCTCCAAGACCACGTACTGCCTAAAATCATGGTTGTTTTCACAGAAGGGATGCAGACCAGACAGACCAGTGACTCAGACCAGTGTGACCAGCCCCACAGGATTGCACTGGTTTCTGGTGCTCCACTGCTGGGAGATGATTTTAGGTGACACTCAATGGCTGGTCCTTGCTCTGTGTGATGTGATGATCCACCTCAGCACGTCCCTTCCCTCCCTGTCACTCCAGCAGTGTCCCTCAGTCATTCCTGTACAGCTCCTGGCACCCCGGGGACATTCTAGAAGTTACTGTGCAACAGCTAACAATTAAACAAGAAAAAAATACATAAAAATAACATCACACCTGCCTTATTCAAAAAAAAAAAAAAACCTGCTTAAATTTTCTTTAGAGCTGGTACCCACTTGTGAGCTTACACTAAATGAGTGGGTGTGAGGTGACAAACCACAGCTTTTTGTGGGGAAAGGCAGCAGAAAGAGCCTTTATGGGCTGGTTACTCACACCAGCCCTGGAGTAACCACCTCATCCCCTGGCTGCAGGACTCGGGCCTCTGGGGCAGGGCAGCTGGGTTTTCAGGGGCTGGGAGGGCAGCTCTGCCCCCGAGATCTGGAGGACATCGTGGTGCCCTCAGAACCTTCCCTCCCACCAGGCATGACCTGCACTGGCCTCTGCTCCGGGAGAACAGGGGGGGAATGGAATCAGGGCAGTCAAAACAGCACCATGATTTCAACCCAAGAGGGTCTTTAGACCCCACATTTCTGACCCAAGGGGTTCCCTCACCATGCCAGCCCTCTGTTGTCTTCTTCTGATCTCCTCTTGCTGTCTCAGTGCTGGCATCAATCCTCCAGAGACCTTCATTTCCCCAGTAATTCCTCCTCTCAGTGGGGTAATCAGACTTTTATGGGGAATCTAGTGGGGTGGGGACTTTTGTGCAAGTGTCTTAAACCCTCTGCAAGCAAGACAGAAGCCCAGCAACCCCAGTGACCCCACGGGGACATGTGCTGTGGCATGGAAATGGGGACGGTGCCCACCAACCGCTTCTCTCGGTCCACACGACCTGGTGACACAGACACGTCCCTTCTGCCAGGAATGACACACCAGGAATGACACACAGCCCCACCAGAGGATGGACAAGCCGATGCAAGGCTGGGCTTCCCTCTCCCAGTTGGCTCCTCCTGCCCCAGCAGGTGCCCAGCTCTGCTGCCTGGGCCCTGTCGTGGCTCCTCCACCTCACGTGGACGTGGCCATGCTGTGGGTGATGTTTCTCCTCACCTCTGGAAGACTCCACGGCACAAAGGGGCTGAAGACCCCCCACTCCTGGATGTGGCCTCTAAGGACACCTGGCAAGTTGGTGGCCCCGTGGGACTGCAGGGAGCAGGACCCCCAGCACACACACGAGCTGGCAGGGCCCTGGCAGAGGTGGGCATGGATGAGATGTAGCTGCTTCACCCAGGGCACAGTTATGGGCATTTGGGCACTTTCTATGGATTAGCAGCTTTCCCTGTGAGCTTTCTCTTCTGACTAACACTGCAGGGTTTCTTCCATCACCTCTGAATTCTGCCTTGAGTAAATCTGGGCTGTCCTGTGGCAGCACAGCATCCTGGAGATGCACTTACACCTTTGGGTGACACACACAGGTCCAGCCCAAGGGTTTGCAGAGCTGGGTCATTGCATATTTGGGGTTACTCACATCTCACCCTCAGGTCTGGGCAGGCTGAGCTCCCACACTGGGAGTGATTTGCACTCCTGTGCAAGCAGATCAGAGAATCAGAATCACAGAGTGGTTTGGGTTGGAAGGGACCTCAAAGCCCATCCAGTGCCACCCCCTGCCATGGGCAGGGACACCTTCCACCAGCCCAGGTTGCTCCAAGCCCCATCCAACCTGGCCTTGGACACTTCCAGGGATCCAGGGGCAGCCACAGCTTCTCTGGGCAACCTGGGCCAGGAGATCAATGGCCATAACACCCCTGTCAGCAGCAGGGACCAAAATCCCCTTCCAGGCTGCCCTGTGAGGCCACTCTCCCATCTGGCAGCAGGGTAGGAAACCCTCCATGCTGAGAAGGCAGCTCAGGTCTGCAGACCCACAACTGCCACAAAAATCACAGAATCACAGTAAAATCACAGCCCTGCCTGCTCAGCCCTTCCACTGGCACCAACAGGACATTTCAGGGCTTTCAATCCCAAATTCTGGTCCTGCCTCCACGTTGTTGTTGTGCTCTTAAGGCTCATCCAGGCAACAGGTGAGTGGGAGCAACCAGAGCCAGCAATGCCCTGGTGCTGCTCCACATCCCCTGGGAACCCTGAGAAGGTGCTCAGCAAATATTGATTAATTACAAAACATTCTCTAATCGTGTTCCTCCCTCTGGGAAAGGCAGAGAGCTGTTCTTCTGGATTTCCATCCAAATAGCTCAGGTCATCAGCTCCTCCAGCATCCAGGGTTGCTTTCCCACCACAGAAGTGGACCCAGCAGGAATATTGTTGGCGCAACAAAACACAAATTATTTCCATCTCACACCCACAGCCAGAGCTGTAATTCCATCACAGAACAAAGGTCAGGAGTCCTCCTCCTCTCACATAATTCAGTTTTGACAGCTCATCAGGATCAGAGGAGCTGGAGGTTTTAACTCAAAGGCTGAAATCTTGCTTCGCAAGAGGCACTCGAAGCATCTTTATGAGTCTTTGCTTCAGCACTGTGCAGGTTTTTCATATGAGCCTGGAATATGTAGTTCCTGATGAATTTATTTGCTGGTGATAACTGATACTTGCCTGGGAAAAATGATGGTGGTGGTTTCTGCTTTAAAGAAATACCTCTGATTACAGTTCACTTGGAAGGTGAGATGGTTATATCTGGAAGTAGGATTGAAATTCCTGAACTCCACACACACAAAGAATAAAGACACCACAAAATTCTTTTGAAACAGGTTGGTTTTTTCCTGAATGTTCACCAGTTTGCAAAAAACTACAAAAACCTCAAGGACTGTAACAATATAGCACTTGGGAAAAAGGCTGGTGTGTACAAAAACAAGCATGCTTTTGGTTTGGGGGTGGAGTGGGGTTGGTGTTTATCTGGGTCCTTCTCTTCCTTCAGCAGAATGTGAAAGAAGAAAGTACCAGTTTATTTAACAGGATAGCTCAGAAAAATAAGGACGAACATGCTTTCCCTGTCACAAAACTAGCAGAAGGTGCATGCTCAAGGTCCAGAACACTGACACATGGACTGACACATTTGGGAGCATGCAGACTTGGTTGTACGACCCACAGGGCGCTTCCCTTCCCCTGCCCCTGCCAAAGACAAAGTCTATGCCCTGCATTTTGCTTTCCCTTTAGTTTGTTCTTTTGTTTTCTTTTTGTAACGAGTTATTTACCTTTTTTTTTATTATTTTGTTTTAATTGAGCCCTCAAGCCCAGGTAGCAGTATCCAAGGAAACAGCAGGAAAGAGTCCAGATCTGCACATTATCACTGTTTCTGCAAGTTTCATGCAAAACTTAAGCCATTTGTGCATGCAACACGATGCTGGGCACTCACTGTGCTTCACCCAGCTCCGGGGACATCTTCACACTGACAGTTTGTTGGCTGGGAAGCACAGGTTTGCTTTCCCGTGGACACAGACAGATTAAAAGACCCCTCCCTCCCTTCCCACTCCCCCCCAGCTGCCCCAAACACACGGAATGTGCATCTCAGCACCGGGTCCAGACAGTTCACTTGCCTACAGGAGCCTCAGTAAAGTCCCATGATGGCAGCGCCCACGTCCTTGGAAGGTCTTCGGTCCTTCACCAGGAAGTTAATCATGCTCTCGGACTTGATGAGCAAGTTGCAGCCCAAAAAGAAGATGCCAAACATGACAGTCAAGGAGAGGACGCAGAGCACGGCGATCTGCACCACCCTGGTGATGAAGAGGCTCCTCTCGTCGGGGGCCAGCGCCGAGGAGCCGCCGTCGGTGGCCAGCACGGCGCTGGTCCCGTTGCAGCAGGCCATGAGCACCCCCAAGCCCTGGGTCCTGTTGGGGCCAGCTCCCTGCTCCCAGGAGGGAGTCTGGTTGAAAAAGGATCCATTCATGGTCTGTCGAGCGATCCCAAAATCTTCAGGAGAGGCAGAAGGGAAGCTGGGCTGTCCCCCTGCCCACCCCTGGCGGGCTCTGGGGCACCTCCTGCTTTTCTTCTCTCAGCGCCTGGGATGGAGAGGGAAACTTCCCCGAGGCTGGGAGCAGGTGGGAAGCCAGGGACGCAGCCAAGGGATGGCTGGCTCCCAGATCCCTCCTGGCACGGCGTTGGCACGAGCTCCCAAACCAGCAAAAGGAGAGAGAGAGAGAAGAGGCGAAGGGAGCTCGGGGGAGAGGAAGGAGCCAGAGGTCACCCCATGCCCCCTGCCCTGGCCACTGCCCCGAGCTGCCCCCCTAAAGCAGTGCCACCCTCTGCCGGGGCTCCCCCGCGGGAGGGAGAGCTGGTGCCTGCCGTCTGGGAGCTCCACAAATGCAAGTTCCACGCTGAAGTCCTCACCGTGTTCGAAGCAAAACCAGCAACTCCACCCCCTTCCAGCCTCCCCCCAGGACCGCCTTCCTCCCCCTCCACGCTCACCCTGCTGCCCACCCCTTCCCCACGCTGGGCACCCCTTCTCTGCCCTGCCACGGGTGCCCACACCCAGCCCAGTGCCACCCCCGGGTGGGGGCTGACCCCTGAGGCCCTGTGGAGCAGCACCTAACTCATCCCTGCCTCCAGCCCCCCCCACCTGCTCCCAAAAGCATCCTGCACGGTCGCTGTTCCTCCCGGCCGGTCCCTGTCCCCTCCCCCGAAGGCTCCTGTGAGCCTCCGGTCAGCGCTGCCGCCGCTGATCCCTGTTTGCTGCTCTGTGCCACCCACTCGTTCTCCGAGCAGCCCAACGCAGCCGGTCCACCCCCAGCTCTGCTCGGCGATGCCTGTCCTGTGCCTCCGGAGGAGCTGGATCCAGCCCCGTTCCTCTGGCCGGGGGTTTCCTCCTCAGAGCACACTGGTCTCTCTCTTCTCCCCCCTCCTGCTCCTTTGGCCCTTGGAAGGGCAGCTCTGCAGTGCTGCCCCTGATCTCTGCCCTGTCCCACAGCAGCATCCAGGGCTGGAGCATCACAGGCCCCTCAGCCCCCACAGGACAATCCCAGGGGAAGCTTCATCATCACTCCCCTCTCTGTGTCCGCACAAGCTCCCAAACTGACCCCCCAGGTCAGGGTGCCCACCCATGGCTGGCTCAGCCCTGACCCTGCTCCTCCCAAGGCTGTGCCCGTGGCACCACCGTGTCCCTGCTCCCCAGCTCTGCCCTTTGGTGTGTGCCTGGAATCGTGTGTGGATGGCACAGAGCAGCAGGTCACCCCCAAACCAGAGCCTGAGCACCTTGTCCCGGTTTGTCCATGTCCATCTTGGCTCGTTTCCTCTGCCCAGCCCCCGAGGGGATTGTAACAAACCGAAAATGAGGATGGAGGAATTGCAGCCAAAGGCAGGAGCCTGCTCTGACCAAGGGTGGGGGGAGCTTTGTAGGGGCAGTGCCAGCTGATCTTCCTTTAGGGCAGGGACCTGTGCCCCTGCTCCCTGCCCTGACTTTAGGGACCCAGAACTGTTCGGTTTGGGGTTTACTTGTTGCATTTTCCTCCTTGTTCAGCACCTGGTGTTTCTCTCGCTGAGCTGCTCCCGCTGTGAGGGCACTTTGCAGAAGAAGCACTTGCAGGGAGGAAGTGAAAGCCCTGATCCAACGAGCTGCTGCTCGTGTTTAACCTGAGGGCCGGGAAAAATCCCCACGGGAAAGCAGAGCACCCGCAGTGCCCCAGCCCGGGTGGGTGGGAGCTCCTCTCCCCGCTCGCTCCCAGACTGAAGGAGTTTCTGCTCCCTCTGGTGGCTCCAGCTCCAGCCTCTCCTCTCCCAGCACACTCCAGCATGGATTTGGGCTGCACACACACTCCTGGGTCACAGCCTGGGGCAGTGGGGCTGCCTGGGCTCCCAAACACTCCCCTGCCTTCTCCTGCCTTCGTCCCACCACAGATCCCAAAATCCAGAGCATCCCACTGCCTGTTACACAGTGCCTGGATGTAACATCCTGGAATCTTGGAACGGTTTGGGTTCATCTGGTTCCAAGCCCCCAAACCATGGGCAGGGACACCTTCCACTAGACCAGGTTGCTCCAAGCCCTGTCCAAGGTGATCTTGAGCACTTCCAGGGATGGGACATCCACATCCCAGTGACCTTTCCAGGACAAGCAGCACCTTCCTGCAGCTGGCTGGGAAATTCCACCGAAACGTGCTGGGTAAGTTCATGCCATCCTTGTCCTCAGGCATGACCAGCCTGGGAAGGTCCAGGCAGGTGAAATACTTCATTTTATTACGTTTTTCTTCTTCTTCAGAGTTTTTACACCATGCTGGGAGTATCACAGCCCACGCTGGGCAGGGAGTTCCAGGACTCAGGGAGCTGCAGGACCCTTGGGAGCAGCAGCACTTGCCACTTTGGGCAATTGGGTGCTGGGCAGGATGAGTCCCTGGTGAAGAGAGCCCAGGCCACGGATGGCAGCTCAGGTCTGGGGGTGTGCAGAGCCCAGCAGGGTCCCACAGCTCTCTCTGGACACTTCAGATGAATTAATTGTCCCTCCCAGGAAGCACTTGGACATGTCACAGAGTGACACAGGGTGGCACATGGGCACAGGCAGCCATGTGGGCAGAAAACCATGTAGGCAGCACGTCCAGGCAGAAAATAAGGAATTTGAATGCCCTAAAACTGGCTAATGGGGTCTGCAGTGCAAGGTGGTTCTGGAGTCTGAAGCAGGGCAAGACTAGAGCTACCCAAAAGCAGGTCTGGGGGTTGTACTGATGTCTCAGCCAAGGTAAAGCCCTTTTTGACACCACCTGAGGGTCAATGGACTTCTAGTCCCCTTTGCCAAATCCTCAATAACAACCCCTGGAGAGGGAATTGGATCCCAGGCAGACAATGATCCCAGTGATCCCAGTGATCCCAGTGATCCCAGTGAGCAGAGCCCAGACACCATGGGGGGACAGCAGCACCCACAGGGACCATGGGGGCTGCTGGGGAAGCCAAGAGGCATCAAAACATCTTCTGTCAAAGCCAAGGAAAGCTCCAGATCCTGAAGCAGAGTCCACATCTCCATCTCACCCTCACAGGCACTGCCACCTCCTTGAGATCCGTGGGATGTGGGACAGGTGCTGTTATCCCCATGTCTCCTGGCGTGGGGCTGTGCTCTCACACAGCACTGGGCACATCCCCTGCAGCCTCTGGCACTGCCAGGCTGTGGCTGCAGCTCTTGGCACCAATATGAGCTCATTTTTACTGCCTGGCATTTCTGTGAGTTGGATCATTTTGAGCCAGGGTTGCCTCATTGCTGTCCCCAACCCCTGTCACTCGCTGGGAGAGAGCAACCCAGGGCTCCAGGGAAACAGCTCTTCTCTCTCTTTTGCCCCCCAACCTGTCTGTGGAGTTCCCCTGTCTCTGCCCTTGGTGTTGTAGGGCAATGAGATGTTGATAAAACCCCTTTGGGAGGCATCCACAGGCAGCTCCATCATTTCTGTGCACATCCCATTCCCTGTACTTGCTTAGCACAGGAGCAGTTCCTGAGGACACAGAGGGGGGAAAAAACAATACAAGCAAGAAGAAAATCAGGTCCAAACTATCTGACCCCAAGCTGAACCCATGTCCAGGTTTATACCCAAACTGCTGGTTCCACCGGGTCCAATTTTTGGCTGGGTCTCCCTCAGATCCCAGCTGGGATTTTCCCATTTGCCCATCTCTGGGGGAGGGGGGGGGGGGGCGGAGAACCCCCCCTTCATATCAGCGTGTATTTGCTCTATTTCTCCTTAAATCCTTGAGCTCGGGCGGCTCAGCCGGGGTATTAAACGAGCCGCCTTTCCCGCAAGAGTTAACGAAAGGAAGGAGCGCGTAAGATTTTGCGAGGAATTAAAGCCAGGCGGGAGAGCCTATGGGAAAGAGCCTGTTACCAGCCCCGCGGCTGCAGGTCACCAGTGCCGAGGACTCGCTGCCAGGGTTTTTTAGGTCCCTGTGCGAGCTGAGAGAGCCAGAGCAGCATGAGGAGCCGGCGGCGGGGCGGGCGGGGGCACTCCTGACTCCCGACTGACGAGCCCGGCGCAGTTTCCTCCGCTCGCCATGTGTGTCATCCAGCCCGACCCATGATTCACCTCCTGGGCTGCTCAAAACCTCCCGAGCTGCTCCCCAGCCCTCTCAGAGGGGCTGGTCCAAGCGGCCCCCCGCGCTCGGGGCTCGGAGGAGAAGATGGGACGAGCCCGGCTGGCGCTGGGGATCCTGGCGCTCTGCGCCGCTGCAGCCTGGGGTAGGTTCGCTCTGTCACCGCCGTCACTTCTCAGAGCCGGGTCGCTTAGTGAAGCTGCTGCCTGTTATTTCTACAAATCCCAGGGCTTTCTGCCTTCCCGGGGTCCGCGATTTCTTGGGGAAAATCACTCGGAGAGGGGGAGCTGGCAGCCTGAACCGCGGCGCGTTCCCACATACAAAGCTCGGTCGGGCTTTGGCTGGGTCGGGGCCAGGGGGTTCTCAAGGATGTTAAAGGGTCGGGACAGGGTTTGGTGGGTTATTTTCACTGGGTGTGGCGAGTTTGTATCCTCTACCTACGTTGCGTTTGGCTCTGGGTGCTGGTTTGTAATGGAAGGACTGGAGTGTGGCTTGGGCTCCGTCCTTCACAAACAGAAAATCCACTGGCAGATCTCACGGGGCAGGTAATTCCTGCGTCCGGAGCACGGGGAGGGGGGGCATTTATGTCTTGTGTTATTTTTTTCCTCATGTTATTTTGCTGCTTTTCTTTAAAAACTCCGATTTCTGGCATCAGGTGATCTCAGGACAAATGTAGTTTGTATTTTAGAAAAGTTCCCCAATGTTAAAGTACAGAGTAGCCCGGAAAAGCGTTATCTCCCCACCTCACCCCAGGTGTGTTCCCAGGGCTCAAAGTCAATCCTGCAACTGCAAAACGGTGATTTATAAATCGGTCCCATTGTTTTCGAGGCCAAATTAAGGGGGTTTAGGGCAACATTGTTCTGCCTAAAGACTTCCAGACCTTGGTGAATTCCCAGGAAGAGCCTGAGGCTCCGATCTGCTGCCGGATGGAGCTGTCACCAGCACAGGACACGGGACAACCCCTGGAAGAGTTTGAGTTTGCAGAGCTGCAGTTTGGGGCTGTGCAGGGGATTGATTTCTCTGGTTCTATGTGTTGGTGCTCGTGATGAGCTGAGCTGAGTTTGGGGCATCCCATCCCCAACAAGATGCTGGCAGGAAGGGAGAGGTTCAGAGAGGAGGAACACCCCCAGAAAGGCAGGGTGGGGATCAGCCAAAAACGGGCCAGATCCTTATCGTTGAGTCGAGCAGAAAGACCAGAGAGGATGTAAGTAGGTGTGGTTTGTACCTTTATCAAGTCTTCTAAACTGTCTTTATCAGGTTGTGTGTGAGCACATTCTTGCTTAAATTGGCAGAGGAGGGAAAACCAAAGTGTGTGGCTGCTCCTGGGGCACTCAGAGGTTACTCCTAGTGCAGACTGGACTGAGTAATTTTCCCCAGCCAGGGCAGGGTGATGCTGAGCCATGGATGTCTGGGGTGTTCCAAGTGCATCACTTCCCTGGAAGTGTTCTATCCCAGGTTGGACAGGACTTGGAGCAACCTGGTCTAGTGGAAAGTGTCCCTGCCCATGGCAGGGGGTTGGAACTGGATGATCTTTAGGTAATTCCGACCCAAACCACCCCGTGATTCTATGATTTCACCTCCCTCAGGGCCCCAGGCCCAGCCCCAGGTGGGTGATTCCCATCATCCCGCCCAGTTTATCTCCCATTTCCCTGGATTTCAGGATTGCTGTTTTTTTAAAAGCCTGAGTCTTTAGGATCAGCTCAGTGTGTGAGAACAGCTGCTTTCATAGTCAAAAAATGCAGCTTTTGTACTTGGGTTTATTAGTTTTTATGGCTGGAAAAATAAGCTGCAAAGATGAAAAAAAAAAGAAAAGTAACTAAAACCCCCAGAATTTGTTAGTTTAGGCTGTGCTAGGACCGTGTTAACCTGCTCACAGCCAGGCAGTGTCTGAGCCTGGGGGGCACTGCCAGGCACCCACAAGGCAAAACCTAAGAGGACTCCAGCTGCAGCCCCCTCCACATCCTCCACATCCTCCACTCCTCTCCATCTGTGCTCCCACATCCCCCGAAAGCCCTGCTCCCACAAAACCCTCCTGGCAGTGCATCCAGCCCTGCAACCAGTGCTGGGAATGCCAAAATAGGGACATTTCCCCATGGTGAAGGGGATCACAGCAGGATCAGCCCCATGTTTGGAGGGCAATAACTGCCCTGAGCAATCCCAGCTGGCACCCAGCGGATTTCAGCCCCTTCCCAGGGGAAGGGATGGCCCTGCTCCTCCATCCAGCCCCATGGGGGGCAGCCAGGAATGGCTGTGGAAGGTGCTGGAGGTTGGGGAAGAGTCCTCCAGCCCTGGGAACACGGAGTGATGGACACCATGGGGACCTGGGGGCAGGTACAGACTTCCAGGGACCCCCCAGGCAAAGCCACCAGCAATGGCACGGTGGCACAATGTGACATCAGCCCCCAGGGCAGCCTTGGGAATGGCAGCATCCCTGCCCCATCCCTGCCCCATCCCTGCCCCACCCCTGCCCCATCCCTGCCCCTGCTGCAGTCCCACCTACCCCCACGTGCAGCAGCCCGGCCATGAGCCCACTGCTCTGCCCAGGCTCGTGGCCCTTGTTCCAAAATCCACCAGAAAATTGGGATTACATCCCCAGCATGAAGGGGGGACACCAGATCAAGGACCCCTGGGCTGTGGAGTGCTGGCAGGAGGGGGAGAAAGGAAACCACGAGGGTCCAGAGGCTGCACACAGGCAGGAGGTGATTGGTACCAAAATGTGGGCAGCAGATGAGCTCAAAGGGACAGTCCTGGGGCTTGTTAGCCCTGAGCTCAGGTTTCATGGCATGAGGAGGCAGCCAGGGATTCAGCTGGCAGACACGAGCTTGGGATCTCCTCCACCTGGAATTTCAGTGGATCCTGATCTCCCTGAGATGGAGTTAACCCTGCACAGGGGACATTGAGGCAGGGAGTGGCCAAGGGACTTGGCTCAAGCCACGGGGGAAACCTGTTTGAGCCAGGATTTGGCCCAGTGTGTCTCACATCCCAGAGCACCCACAGGTGGCAGGAGCCCTTGTCAGCTCTGCAGTTCCCCAGCAGGGTGGGTGCTGGGGCAGAACGAGGTGACTGAACCAGCTAAAACCCACTGTGAGGGGACAAACCCCACAGTGGCATTAAACAGGAGCCAGGGCCAGGAGTGTTGCTGGTGGCACTGGGTGCTATAACCCTGCCCCAGGCAGGGCTGAGCCACCACAGCCATGAACCAGCAGCTGGACACAGCCCCTACACCAGGGACACGAGTGTGGAAATGCAAGGAAACTCCTGGCAGGGGGCAGGGAGGCAGCTGGCACCTCTCCCATCCCTGACTGAGGGGCCACGGTCCTGGTGGGGGTATCAAAGCACCAGGGCTCCCCAGGGACCTGCAGTTTGGAAGCTGTTCCCGTGTCCAGGCACGTGGCTCTGGCGTTGGCAGCTCCGAGTGTTTAATCCCCTGCCCGGGAAATGCTTCCCTGCTCCCCCGGAGGGCTGAGCCACTGCCAGGCTTGGATCTGGCTCCCAGCACGGCACAAATCCATGGCACGAGCCCTGGCTGCAGCCACC
>NW_020884966.1:1005019-1019227 GCF_003945725.1 Corapipo altera
GGGGGAGGTGTTGGTGTTGCTGCTGCAGTTGGAGAGCCCTTTGCCTTCCCCTTTCCCTGCCCCATCCACCCCCAGGATCGATATTGTTGCTGGCACATTGCTGAGGTGCAGGAACCAACCTGTCACTCTTTTGGGCCGTTTAAAATCTGCCCCATCCCCACATGGAGCCGGGTAGCAAGAGCTCAGGGCACGGGTGCCACCCCAGGGCTGGTGCTGAGCCAGGCAGGTGGGTTCAGCCTTCAGCTCAGTGCCCTGCATGGGACAAGCTGGGGGTGTTGGTGGCAGAGATGTGACGGGACACGTCCTGGGGCACATCCCCAAGCAGCTGCTGGACTTTAGGACAACCACAGCCTGTGCCAGCACCCCATAGCCCAGCCCGGGTGCCCCCAGGCAGGAGCTCACGGGCCGTTGTTTGTGGTTCTGCCCGGAGACCTGAGGACATCGTTTCACAGTTTCCTCTTTCCGTTTTATGTTGCATTTCCTGTGGTGGAAAACGCTGCCAGGGACAGCCCTGGGCAGGGACAGTGGGGACACGGGACAGTTTACTTTTGGTTTGCTTCTTGAAAACCTGTTGCAAAGCTCTGGCTGAAGGAGCTTAATTGCTGGAAGGGCTGGAAAGGGAAGGGGGATTGGAGGGAGGAATTGAAAATGGTGATTAGAAGTTATGGGGTTGGGTTTAAAAGCCTTTTTTCATTGCAAGTAAGGGGGGAAGAGGACAAGGTGCCTTGTTTGGGTTGCTGGGCTAAGGAGGATGTGAGTGCTGAGCTGTGGCTCTCAAATCACTCAGTTTGGGTAGGTGAGAGCCTGGGACATCTGCCACACTCCCTTCCAAAAATGTTGCCCTGGAGGTTAATCCAGTAGGTAAGAGGAGGGAGTTTCCCAAGGGGATGGAAGAGCAGCCAGCATCCCCCGGGTCCCGGGGCTGCAGTGTCCCCCGGCCAAGCGGGCACATGGCTGTGGTTTGCTCTGCCCAGGGAGCCCTAAAACTGCCGAGGTGCTTGTGCCCAGGAGGGAGGAAGAGCTGAGGGTGACACTCGTGTCCCCAGCACTTGTCACTGCCGACGGTTGGAACCGCAGAGCCGCCCAGTCCAGGCTGTGCCACCTCCTGACCCTGAACCCTGCGGGCACTTTGGGGCACTTTGGGGCACTCTAGTCCCCCCACACAGACTCTCTGGCCTCTGACCTCCAGGACTGCTGCCAGCCTGTGTCTCCCAGAGTCCCCACTGTCACTGGCAGAGCCAGCCTTTGCCTGGGACACCGGTGCAAACCACCCCCAGCACATTGCTGGACTCCTGCCCCTTCCCTCCCCTCCTTTCCCTGGGTTTGAACCCGAGCCAAGGCCAGTCACTGTGTTCAGTGTCTGCACAAGGTGGCACTGACCACCCTGCCCTGGGTGACCCCCTGACCACCCTGCCCTGGGTGTCCCCCTGACCACCTTGCCCTGGATGACCCCCTGACCACCCTGCCCTGGGTGACCCCCTGACCACCCTGGGTTGGGGCAGTGGGAAGAGGCAGCTGATCCCTGGTAGGGCTGTGGGTACCACTCTGCACCCCTGGGAATTCACCCCTTCCCTCTCCTGCTGCTCCAAGGGGTCTGCAGGGGGGCACAAATACCAGCAGTGGGAGCTTCACTCCAACACCTGAGTGATGCTGCAGGGAGGAGGGGGCACTTTAAGGAGCTGGCACGGCAGGAATGGTGCTCAGCCCTGGGCAGGATGAAGCCCGGCTGGTGCCAGGGTATGAAAGGGGCGAGGAGGCAACACCCAGGGTTTGGAGCTGGGAAAGGGGGCAGAGCAGGGCCCTGGTGGGGGCTGTGGCTGCTCAGGGAGCCGGTGGCTGAGCACCAAGCCTTGGGCAGGGGGTTGAGTTGGGGCTCTGCAGGCTGTGACTGCTCTGTTTTGTTGTTCCAGGGGGCAACATCTGCACCACCCGTGGGGTGAACTCCTGCAAGCAGTGCCTGGCTGTGAGCCCCCTCTGTGCCTGGTGCTCTGCCGAGGTAAGAAATGGGAGGGCTGAGCTGGGGGGGCTGAGCTGGGCTGAAGCTCATCCCTGAGCAGGACCAGGGGTGTGTAGGAAGGGACGAGCCTTTGGGCTGTGGGATTAGTCCCAGGCTCCATCTCCACCAGTTCCCATCATGTCTAAACACATCCCCCTGGCTCAGACCTGCACTTCACTCCTGCCCTGCTCCCAAAATCTGCCCCTTAAGCATGTGCTGGTGGGAGCTGCCTCAAGCTGGCTGGGAAATGATGCTGCTTCCACTGGGAAATCACTTTGCCTTTCAAATAACGTGCATGTAAAAGCTCAGTTTACTTTTGGTTTGCTTCTTGAAAACCTGTTGTAAAGCTCTGGCTGAAGGAGCTTAATTGCTGGAAGGGCTGGAAAGGGAAGGGGGATTGGAGGGAGGAATTGAAAATGGTGATTAGAAGTTATGGGGTTGGGTTTAAAAGCCTTTTTTCATTGCAAGTAAGGAGGGAAGAGGACAAGGTGCCTTGTTTGGGTTGCTGGGCGAAGGAGGATGTGAGTGCTGAGCTGTGGCTCTCAAATCACTCACTTTGGGTTGGTGAGAGCCTGGGAGATCTGCCACACTCCCCTCCAAAAATGCTGCCCTGGAGGTTAATCCATTAGGTAAGAGGAGGGAGTTTCCCAAGGGGATGGAAGAGCAGCTCCAGGGCAGAGCCAAGGGAGGTGAGGCTGGGATGGGGAGAGGTGATGAAACCTTCAGGGCATCCAGCCGGGGTGGATCCCCCTCTGGCAAGGCTTTCCTTGCTTTCTGCTTCCTCCAGCTGAGGCTGTGCCCGTGGTGTCCAGGAGAAGACCTGGGAAAAAGTGATCCAAGCTGGAAAAGGCTGTTGGATCATGCCTGTGTGGTCAATGCCTTGGGGTCAGTGTGTGTCTGGAGGGGATGGCTGTGCTTGCTGTGCCCATCAGATAGGGCTGGACCTCGGGTGTGGTGTGAATAAAGATGTTTGTGCCCCTCTTATCTCCCTCGGGGAGTGTCTGAAATGTGCCGGGTGATAAAGGGCCTGGCTTCCCTCTGGATCCCCTGTCCAAGGGGGAATGCTGGCTGGGCTGGGCTGGGCTGGGCTGGGCTGGGCTGGGCTCCCTCCTTCCCGGCTGCTGACTGGGCAGGGCTGATGTCTTAACGCTGCAGCGGGGGCTGTGATGGAGCTTTTTTTTTCCTCCAGATCAGCAAAGGTTTCCAAAAAAGGAAATATTTCCAGTGCTGCTGCGAGCTGTGCTCGTGGACAGACGTGACAGCAGCGAGGGAGCCGTCCCACTGCCAGAGCCGGCCCCCGGAGAGCCGGGAGTGCAGCTCAGCTCAGCAACTCTGCCCCAACATCTGGACCACATTGTCCTAATTTAGCAAATGAGGGTTTTTGCTGCGGGTTTGTTTAATTTCCCTGGGGTGGGGGAGGTCTCTGATACTGCACAGCCCCCCTTTTTTTTAAAGGGACAGTGCCTTTAGTTGTGCTCCTGCTCCTGCTGCAGCCCTTTCCCACTCACTGGGGTGATGAGTTATTGCTGCTCCATCCTGGGCTGGGATGAGAGAAGGATTTCATTGTGGTTTCTTGTGATTACTGCCCTCCCCCCCCCCCCCCCCCCCCCCCCGAGCGCTGATGCAGAGGGGAGTTGAGTTTTATTTATTTTTTGGAAACCTTGACCACTCTTCCCAACAAATAGATGCTCTCATCCACTCACTTTTGCTTTTGGAAAAAGCCAGCCAAGCTGTAACACTGACACGTTGGAGATTATTGTGACAGATCTTCCAGCACGTCACCCTCCCAAAATGTCACCCATTCTGGTTCCCTTGGAGGAAAGGTGGAGGCAAGGCTGGACCAGGGGTGGATTTCAGAGAAGCTGCTGGAAGATTTTAGCTTAATTTGGGGAGGTATCTGTGCTCTGAGCCCTCCCAGGAGCTCTCCTGCAGAGAAGCTGATGCTGCATGTGGTTGTGTCAGAGCTGAGAATGGAGATCCCTTGAGGATGTGGGAGTTTCCACAGCCTCCCACCCTGGGAAGGCAGGGATGGAGCTGGCTCTGGCAGTGCCCTGCCTGACCCTGCCCTCACTTAATGGCTCTGGAGGCAGAAATTGGGATAAAATCACCAGGTTTCCCATCCTGAGTTAAATCCTCCCTCCCTGCAGCGGGACAGAGGGCAGGTGGGGCTGGGGAGCATCTCTGGGAAGGGCTGTGGGAAGGCTGGGATGGAGGGCTGGGAACACATCCCCCCACATTTCTGCCCTAAGGAGCTGATGCCATCAGGGCTGTGCTGATGGAGAAGAAGGATTTATCACAGGTGAAGTCCTTGCATTATGTGTTTGTCACCAGCAGGCCTTGGCTGCCCCAGGTTGTTCCCACCTGGGGCTGTGCCCAAAGTGCTGAGTCAGCAAGGTGGCAGAGACTGGGGTCAAAAGTAGACTGGGAGCTGCCAGAGCCTCATAGCCAAATACCCCTTGGATGGCACAGGAATGTTTTCCTTCACCTTTTGCAGTGGTTTTGTTGCTGGGGAGGCTCCTGTGAGTCCTGAGCCAACCTCAGTATCCAGGGCTCCAAGGAAAGGAGAAGGATGCAGTCCTGGGGTTAAACAGCTTCTCCATGGGAATCTCACAGCAGGAATGGTGCTGCTAATCCCACAAGATGCCACGTGGCCTTTGAGGTCCTGGGAACTCCCTGGGATCTCCAGGTATCCCCCAGTGCCATGGATAAACCCCACCTGCCCAGCCTGCTTTTCACCCACACATTTTTCCAGCAATTTCCCTTCCTGGGACAGGAATGTACGTGATGATTGATGGGATCTGGAGTGAACCAGCCACCTCTTCCCACAGCAGGAGCCCCGTGGGGTGAGCCTGTGGGGTGGGTGGGTGCAAGGGAGCTAATTTGGAGGGATGACTCGTCCTCCTCCCCGTCAGCAGCGATCCAGTGGGATCGGGAGGCTGTGGGGGAGGAACACGCCTGCTGATGTATTCCTTGGCTGTCCCTGCTTCCAGAGGGCCATGGGCCAGCCAGGGCCTCCTGACACCATTGCATTCTTTTTCTTGTTTGCAAATTCATCCCTGGGTTCAATCAACTTGAACCCAGGGCAGAGGATATCCTGGATGGGAACCTCTCCAGCACCGTGAGACTCAGAACTGGGATCCAGCATCCCTGGACCAGCCCCACAAGGACTTGTGCCACCTCCCTTTGCTGCAGGGAGAGGCTGTGCTGGTCCTCTGCTGTAGGACTCCGATGTAGAAAGGCTTGGGCTGTGGGAGACAGATGGAAAATCCCTCTGGGGAGGAGGGTGGACACTGCCTGAGCAGGAACATGTCACAGCAGATCCCGGCAGTGATGGGGGGAGAGAAATTCTTCCCATATTTGTCTCCATGAGAAACTGAAGGGACGTGAACCCTTCTGAATGTGTGGTGATAAGGGCAGGGAGCCGGGGGCTTTCTAGGAAAGGAGGGACAGGGCTGGAGCCCGCAGTGACTCCACACTTTGTGCTTCCTGCCCCTGACGGGCCCTTGACGGCTTCTCCCACACCCCGGTGCCTGTTCACTCTTTCACTCCTTTTTTGGTGCTCCTTTCCCGGTCAGCTCCATCCGGCAGGAAGCTGGGGAGCTGGAGATAAGCCTGATCCACTCCTGGGCAAGAACTGAGCACTGCTCCCTGCACTGGGCTCACCCACAGAGGGCCCATTCCTTGCTCACGGCAGGATTCCTGAGGGCACGTGTGGAGAAAATGGAGGGAAAAGGTGATTTGTCTTTTGCCAAAGCAACAAGTAATTTAAAAAAGTCCCAGCCTGCCCCTGTTCACATCCCACCACACCCTCCTCCAGCCATCCCACAGAGACAGGCTTTCCTTTCAGCTCTGCCAGAACCCAAACGTGAGGCTCCAGCTGCCAGGAGCCAGGAGGGGGTTGGCAGGGCTGTGTTATCCATCACTCCTTGGCAGGGGTTGCTGAGCTCCTGCTTTGGGTCCTGGCAGGACGTGCTGATCTCAAATCCCCTCTGTCTGCCACCTCCCTTGAGCACAGACCGTGAGCCCCAAAACCCCTCCGGTCCTGGTCTGGCATGAGGTGTGATAAAGCTCTCCAGGGAAAAGGGGGGTGGTTTTCCTTCTCCCAGCTGTGGGGAGCTGGTTCCTGACCGTGTCCCTCTCCCCCAGGTCTGGGCACAGTCATCCCCTCGCTGTGACCTCCGTGCCAACCTGCTGCACAACGGCTGCGGGCAGGAGCACATCGAGTCCCCCAGCAGCAGTGTCACCATCCTGGAGGACAGACCCCTCAGCAACAAGGGCTCAGGGGGGGCCACCACCACCCAGATGAGCCCTCAGAGAATTCGGCTGAACCTGCGGCCGGGTAAGAGCCCCCAGGCTGCTGTGGGAAGGGGGGGATGCAGTGGGAATAACCCAAAGGGCTCAGGCAGTGACAGAGCCACGGCTCCGCCTCGCCGGCCAAGGGGGTCTTGTGGGGGCAAGGCCAGGCTGGGGCTGCACTGAACCCTCCAGAACATCCCTGGTGGGCAGCCTGCAAGCTGCTTGCTGCGTTCAGTCTCTTGCCTCAAGCCTGATGTGCCCAAGGGGCAGGACTGGATGTGACTTCAACAAAAAGCCGTTTGGATCCGAGGCGCTGCCGCTGCGCTCGGAATTCCTGGGTGGAAGTCGGCTCGTGTCTAACGAGCAGCTGGCAGGGCTGGGCTGCCAAGAGGTCCTGTAATTTCCCTGGCTCCCTTCAGCCAGGCAGGCTGGAGCCAATTAACTGCTCTGGTCCTCTGCCAGCAGCCAGGAGTTTCGAGGATGCCAAGCAGGAGGCAAAGCTAACGGGCGTCACTCGCCCGAGCTCACAGAACCGGTTCGGGGAATGTCGCTGGTAAAGTCAGAACGGCCAAAGCGACATAGATATCAGACCTAGCCCAGGTGTAAGGTGATCAGGAAGCTGTTTATTGCTCTCAATTGCTCTTTTATACTCTTTGTACACTATTGTGCCACAACACAATTGGTCAAAAGTCTCAAGCATAAAACACAGTACATACATTGGTAATCCAGAAGACACTGCACACACTCTCATTGGTGACACTGAAGACACTGTGCACGCTGTCATTGGTGATATTATGCACATTTTGATTGGTGACCTTTGGTCTGGGCTGCATTACGTTTGTTCCATCCGGCATTACAGTAAATATTTCCTTAGAGTTGTTTACATTCCTCATCACTAATTGCCAGGCTGCTGCCAGGTTCTCTGTCAACCCCGATAGGGGAACATGGAGCGAGCGGTGCCATCGCCTGCTCTGCCCCAGACATCCCCTCACGGGTCACTCTGCCAGTCTCAGCAGGAACAATTTTGGTTCCTTGTGCTCATTAAAGCCCTGGGGTTGGATGTCAGTGGCTGATAGCACGTGGCACATCCCTGGGCCTGGCCAGGAGGATTCCTGACCCATCTGAACGACAGAAATGTCCCCACTGTGTGGGGACATGGAGCTGCTCAGTGGCCCTTGTTCTATTTAAGTCTAAAGGTATTTGGCAGGAGGGGGGTGGGTGTGTTGCTCGGGAGAGTAAATCCCTGTAAATTCCTGTTTCCTGGGAGAAAACCCAGCTTGATACCATCTCTGCCCAACCAAGAGGGTTTGGAATGAGTCATCGGCCTTGACTCCTGAACCAAGACCAGATCATGAAGGATACAAGCAGGACAAGTCACAGCTCATGTCCCACAACCTGAGTGTGCTCATGGCTTCAGCTCAACAAGGACAAACAGCTGCTATCTGAGCAGAAAGATGGGACCTCTGGCTCTGTTTGGGGTCCCAGCACAGCTGGAGGGGGGATGGAGCTCTTTGGGCTCTCGTAGTTTTTGAAACTTCCTCCATCCTGAAAGAACATGATGTATGGGTTTACATGGAAATGTGAAAACAGCAACAATTTAAGCTCAACTAAAGCTTTTTTCCCTCAATGTTTGAGGTGTTCAGACAAGGCTGCAGCTGTGCCCTGGCTTACCTTTCAAAGAAGCCGTTTCAAGGACCAGAAGAAAGAACCTTTGTCTCTTAAAAAGGCTGAAAGAAAAGGTCAACTCAAGGCATTTTCAGCTTCTTTTTTTTTTTTAAGTGCCAAAGTCATCAAAATTGGCCTGATCCCCAGAAGGATCTGTCTGAGGAAGGTTTTGTTTCAATGGAAAATGTTGCACCAAAAATTTCCCAGTAGGAGCTGGGAGGAGCCAAGGGGAGAGGGATGGGGGAGGCCTCGGGAGATGCTCAGAGTCCCTGGGAGCTCAGAAAAGCAGCCTTGCAGTCCCCTTGTGGTCCCTGCCAGACCTGCTGTGCTGGGGGGTCAGCCCTGGGCAGGAGGATCTGCTCACATCCTGGTACTGAGAGGTTTGGAGAACAGGAGCCATGGAATGCAGACACATCTGTCATAGAATCCTAAAACGGTTTTGGTTGGAAAGGACCTTAAAGCTCATCTCATTCCACCCCCTGCCATGGGCAGGGACACCTTCCACTGGACCAGGTTGCTCCAAGCCCCGTCCAACCAGGCCTTGGACACTTCCAAGGGTGCACAGAACATCTCCTGTGCGAGCACCTGACTAAGGGCTTTGCCCCTCTGTGTCTGTCTAAGGGTGATGTTCTCCTCCCAGCAGCTTTTAACCATCCCCTGGGTTCCTGCTGACCCTGCAGGGTGACTTTCTCCCTAATCCTGTGGCGAGCCCCCCCTGCTCCTCCCAGGAGAGGAGCTCTCACTCTGCTGCCCCGTCACATTCCAGACGACTCCCAGGTCTTCCGTGTCCAAGTGCGTCAGGTGGAAGACTACCCTGTGGACATCTACTACCTGATGGACCTGTCCAACTCCATGAAGGACGACCTGAGGAACATCCAGAACCTGGGCACGAAGCTGGCCAGCGAGATGCGCAAGCTCACCAGCAACCTCCGCATCGGCTTCGGGGCCTTCGTGGACAAGCCCATCTCCCCCTACATGTACATCTCTCCTCCAGAAGCCGTGGAGAACCCTTGCTATGAGTGAGTCCCGGGTTGAGGGAGTCTCGGGAGGGCCAGAAGTTGATGAGACATCACTGGAATGTGGCTGGAAATCCATCCCAGTGCCTGATTCCGGGCAGGGTTCAGACCTTGCTGCACAGGGTGTTCTGCTGGCCCAGGGAGGAGGAGCAGGTCTAAACTGGAACTGTCATTGTCACTGGGAAGTCCTTAAGGGAGCAATTTTACACCAGTTTTTTATGAGAAATGTTGAGGCTCGAAGCAAATGACTCCTAAAAATCCCAGCAGGTCTGAGGCTGGGAGCTGCCCTGAGCCCAGCACCTCTAGGTTGATTTTTTAGAAGGTCCTTCACCGGCCTCTGGATGTGCCCTCTCCAGCACATCCTGGACAGGACCGTGGGACACGGGATGGCTGCAGGGCAGGGATGGGAGCTGGCAGAGCCCTGTGACTGTTGTCCCCCCCCAGGATCGGTGAGACCTGCCTGCCCATGTTCGGGTACAAGCACGTGCTGTCGCTCACGGACGAGGTGACCCGGTTCAACGAGGAGGTGCGGAAGCAAAGCGTGTCCCGGAACCGCGACGCGCCCGAGGGCGGCTTCGATGCCATCATCCAGGCCACCGTGTGTGAGGTGAGGGGCAAGAAGGCCTGGCTGGGGCTGGGGCAGGGTCACCAGCGTGGGCAGAGACCACCCAACCCCTCTAGGACAGGATCATGAGCCTTGTTGAGCTGCTGTGCCACTCGGCTCTGGAGAGGGTGAGCATTCAACCAGGGCATTTCCAGCCCAGTAGTCAAGGCAAGGGAAGAGCAGGACCTTCAGTGGTCCTGGTAGGAGAGAGGAGCAGAGGAGGTGATTGGGAATGGATGATGATCCCATGTCAGCTCTGCAGTGACCAGCCCAAAAGGGACAACAGCTCCTGTGCCTGCACCTTGATTTTGCTGGAGGGGTTGTATTACATCAGTCATTAAACACCTTGATTAACACTGGCAAATTAATCACAGAATCACAAAATATGCTACTTGGGAGGGACCCACAAGGATCATCCAGTCCAACTCCTGGCCCTGCAAAGATTCCCCTACAATTCCACCCTGTCCTTCAGAGCACTGTCCAAACCCTCCTGGAGCTCTGGCAGCCCTGGTGCTGTGCCCACTGCCCTGGGGAGCCTGGGCAGTGCCAACCACCCTCTGGGGGAAGAACCTTTCCCTGAGATCCAACCTGACCCTGCCCTGACACAGCTCCAGCCCTTCCCTGGGTGCTGTCCCTGGTCCCAACAGAGCAGAGCTCAGTCCCTGCCCCTCCCCAGGAATTGGAACTGCAGTGAGGTCTCCCCTCAGTCTCCTCTGCCCCAGCTGAACACACCAAGTGCCCTCAGTGTCCTCACACGGCTTCAAATCAAGGCCCTTCCCCATCTTCGTTGCCCTCCTTTGGACACTCTCTAATAGCTTGATATCTTCCTTAATAAAACCCATCTTTCACCTGTACAAGCAGCCCCTGCCCCCTGCCAGCCCCCACATGCCCACAGCACTTCCCTGGGGGAGCAACTCCCTGCATTCCTTCTGCCGTTGGTTGGTCCTCATGGCCAAGTCACGCCCCGGGGTGGCACAAAGGCAGCAGTGGGGCCCTGGCACAGGGTGCTGCCACATAACTGGGAGCTCCTTTCACCCCAGGAGAAGATTGGCTGGAGGAATGATGCTTCCCACCTGCTCGTCTTCACCACGGACGCCAAGACCCACATCGCCCTGGACGGGCGGCTGGCCGGCATCGTGCAGCCCAACGATGCCCAGTGCCACATTGGCAAGGATAATTTCTACTCTGCCAGCACCACACTGGTAAATCCTGGCCCAGGCGTGGGGTTGTGGAGCCCAGAGCTCCTGTTGGGTCCCCATGGGATGGGAAAGGTGGTCCAGCCAGGGCTGGAGAGCCGGGTGGTGGAGGTACATGTCCCTAGGGAATAACCTCTCCTCTCCCCCAGGATTATCCCTCTCTGGGCCTGATGACTGAGAAACTCTCACAGAAGAACATCAACTTGATCTTTGCTGTGACAGATACAGTTGTTGGCCTCTACCAGGTACCAGCTGCTGTGCAGACACATTTTGGGGGGCTGGAGGGTCCCCAGGAGCCAGCCATGGGTGGCTGGAGATGGCTTGGTGGTCTCCTGTCCCACTGAAGCTCCCTGGGAAGCTCCTGTGTGCCTGGGTGGGGTTTGACCCAGCCATGACACAGTCACCCATCACAAACAGACCTCGTTTGTGGTATTTCTACAGAACTACAGTGAGCTGATCCCAGGCACAACCGTGGGCACCTTGTCCAGAGACTCCAGCAACGTCCTGCAGCTCATCGTGGACTCCTATGGGGTAAGTGTGTGATGTGTTGGCCCCACAGGAGCTCTCTGCCTCCCAAAATAGCCCCTGCTTCACACTGCAAACAGCCTTCACAGATTTGGCAGCTCCCCCAGCCCCGAGCACCCTCCCTGGCCCAGCTGTGAGCATCTGTCTCCACCCATGTGTGCAGGGAAGGGAGATCACTGTGTTCACTGCCTGCCCCGTCCCGTCCTCAAAGGCATTCGAGGGAATGACGTAGGGAATGATGTAGCCGAGCCTTGAGAGAGACTTGGAGCACTTGGCTCCTGTCCTGTGGTGCTGGGGGGGACCCTCCCTGGGACTGAGCCCTCCCCAGTGCTGTGTCCTCATCACTGCTCTCTCCTTGCCTAGAAAATCCGCTCCAAGGTGGAGCTGGAGGTGCGGGACCTCCCCGAAGAGCTGTCCCTGGCCTTCAACGCCACCTGCCTCAACGACGAGGTCATCCCTGGCCTCAAGTCCTGCGTGGGGCTCAAGATCGGGGACACGGTGAGGATCCTCTCCATGGGCTTGGCCTTCCTCCCCCTCTACAAAGCAGTGCTGCCAGATTGTCTGATGCTCTGCACCAACACTGCCTGCTTGTCCCACCACCTCCCCGGTGACACGGGCCCTGGAATCTCGGCAGTGGAGAGAGAGGGTCCAGTGGGGTGGGTGCAAGCAGGAAAATGTTTGGAACCTCCTGGATGCCAACCCTGAGGTCCTGTACCTCAGCCCAGGCTGCTGCCCACAGTGCATGGGATCCTGGAATTGTTCAGATTCTAAAAGACCTCTAAGATTGAGTCCAGCCACTAACCCAGCAGTGCCAGGTCCACTAAACCATGTCCCTGAGCACATCTACACATTTCTTGCACACTTCCAAGGACAGTGACTCCACCACTTCCCTGGGCAGCCTGTTCCGATGCTTGACCAATCTTTCAGTGAACAATTTTTGTTAATATCCAATCTAAAAATTTGCCTGGTTATTGTAGCAGAGCAGGTGCCCTGGCTCAAACCGTGCTGGGACAGCTTTGATAAGCCCAAAGAGACCTGGTAGACCCTATTTGTGAGCTCCTCGATGTGATAAACAAAGTCTCAAGTTTCTATAAGTTTTTGAATGAGAGTTTATTATATGGTAAAAGCAAGCAGCTGGCTGGGTGACAGAAATGGGGACCAGTTTCCCAAATCTGCACGCCTACTACAGGGTACATTTAGTATTTATCTTAGCTACTTCATGCATATTAATTATATTATATACATATACATATACATTCTACAGGTTTTTGCTAAGTATTTAATATATGGGTTTTCTTACAGCTAAAGCTAAAAGGGTTATCTCTACAACCAGTCATAATTCATGCATTCTTGGATGAACAGGCACCTAAAAGACCGTATTTTATTTTTAGGACAGTAGGGAGGTTTAGGGCCCCTTGACCTTGTAAGGGTCTGTTTTATTTCTTTATGGGGGTGTAATTAAGTTTTGCAATCCGTTTGTTTTATTTTGATGTAATCACCCATTTGTTTCACCAATCACAATTATTAATTTATCACATCAAGCTTGGGCACGGTCTGGAGCAGGTACCCCAACACCTGTATTGTACCTGTCAGTACCGTGCTGGGACAGCTTTGATGAGCCCAAAGTGAGCTGGTAGACCCTATTTCTGAGCTCCTCAAGCTTAGAATCATAGAATCATAGAATCGATTGGGTTGGAAAAGACCTCTGAGATCATCAAGTCCAACCCGTGGTCCAAATCCAGTCCATTTACTAGATCATGGCACTCAGTGCCACATCCAATCTGCGTTTAAAAGTCTCCAGGGATGGTGAATCCGCCACCTCTCTGGGCAGCCCATTCCAACGCCTGATTATTCTCTCTGTAAAGAATTTTCTCCTGATATCCAACTTAAATTTCCCCTGGCGGAGCTTAAGCCCGTGCCCCCTTGTCCTATTGCTGAGTGCCTGAAATGCTTGAGCATGGCCTGGAGCAGGTACCCCAACACCTGTATTGTACCTGTCAGTACCGTGCTGGGACAGCTTTGATGAGCCCAAAGTGAGCTGGTGGGTCCCAATTCTGAGCTCTTCAAGCTTGAGCATGGCCTGGAGCAGGTACCCCAACCCCGGTGGCACTGACACCCAGCCACGCCCCTCTGCCCTCCAGGTGAGCTTCAGCATCGAGGCCAAGGTGCGGGGCTGCCCCCAGGAGCGGCAGAAATCCTTCACCATCAAACCCGTGGGCTTCAAGGACAGCCTGAGCGTGGAGGTGAACTTCGACTGCGACTGCTCCTGCGAGAGCCGCGCCGAGCCCCGCAGCCCGTCCTGCAGCCGCGGCAACGGCAGCCTGGAGTGCGGGGTGTGCCGCTGCAACGCGGGGCGCCTGGGCTCGCACTGCGAGTGCTCGGAGGAGGAGTACAACCCCTCGCAGCAGGACAACTGCAGCCCCCGGCCGGGCCAGCCGCTGTGCAGCCAGCGCGGGGAGTGCATCTGCGGGCAGTGCGTGTGCCACAGCAGCGACTTCGGCAAGGTCAGCGGCAAGTACTGCGAGTGCGACGACTTCTCCTGCGTCCGCTTCAAGGGCCACATGTGCTCGGGTGAGTGCCGGCACCGGCGGGCTGGGAGGGACCCGCTGCCGCGGGGTTTGATAAATGTTACACGAAGTTTATTTAAAAAGCCCCGCCGTCGAGGCGCAGAAAGGACTCCCTGGCTTTCTAAACCCCTTCTCACAGAGGAGTCTGGATCCAGCTGCACCCAGTCTTAGCTCGGATTATGGCAATGGTTTAAATTTAAGGAATTGCAGAGGTGTCACCGAGCTGCTTTTGTCCACCAGGTTTTAATGGCTGGCAAAATGAGACTATTTATATAAAATGAATTCATTATTATTATTTATTATTCATTATATATTATATATTATATATTATATATTATATATT
>NW_020884966.1:1034227-1034748 GCF_003945725.1 Corapipo altera
ATGTTGTTTAATGTCCCTTCCCACCCAACCCACCCCATTATTCAGTGAAATTCGGTTTAAACTGCGGTAAAGGCGCTCTCGGGGCCGTTTCCCGCCGTCTCCCTCAGCGCCGCCCCACGTGACCGTCCCGCAGTCCCCGTTCGGGTCGGGCCGCGCCGGAAGCGGAAGCGGCGGCCCGGGCCCGTCATGGCGGCGCCCAGCACGGAGCGGGAGCGGCGGCGCTTCGGGCAGCGCCTCCTCACGGACCCCGCGCGGCTCTTCCAGCACAACGCCTGGTGCGTGCGGGGCGCCCGGGGCGAGCCTTCGCCGCTCCCGCTTGGCGGTGCCCGTGGCCGAGCGCTGCGTGATGGCCCAGCCCCGACCTGCCCGCGGGGACCCGACTCCGGTGTCCGCGCTCCCCCCGGAGCGGGTTGGGGGGTTGTGGGCGTGGGGCTGGCGCCGGACAGCGAGGGGAGGCCGGGCGGGGAACGGCGCCCCCGGGCTGGGCGCTGGCGGAGGGGCGGGAGGGCCCTGCCTTGTGC
>NW_020884966.1:1034758-1058077 GCF_003945725.1 Corapipo altera
TGATCCCTGGGGGTCCTGAGCCATTCTCAACTGATCCTGCGAGGGTCCTGACCCTTTGGGACCGATCCCCGGGAGGTCCTGAGCCTTCTTGACTGATCCCTGGGTGGTCTTGAGCCTTCAGGGCTGATTCACAGGGGATCCTGAGCCTTGGGAACTGGTCCCCAGGAGGTCCTGAGCCTTCGGGGTTGATCCCTGGAGGGATCCTGAGCCATTTTTGGCTGATCCCAGGAGGGTCCTGACCCTTTGGGACTGATTCCCTGGGGGTCCTGAGCCTTCTGGGCTGCTCCACGGAGGGTTCTGAGCCTTCTTACTGGTCCCTGGGGGGGTCCTGACCCTTTGGAACTGGTCCCCAGGAGGGTCCTGAGCCATTCTGGGCTCCTCCCACAGCACTGGGGATTCCTCAGGCTCCCTTAATTTGGGAGATGTGTTGTTTTGCTTTGCTGCAGTTGTTTAATTGCTGTAGTTAATAAAGTTGAATCAGTTGCTCCCAGAAACTGTTTCACCTGTGGGGTTGTGGTGGGTGTGTGCTTGGAACAGGAGCTCTTTATTTGGGTACAGCAGCTGTTTTAAGCACCCAAATTGCCTAATTTGCTGGGAACTGAAGGTATTTTGCATTTTTGAAGTAAATAGATCCACTTTTGGTCTCTGGCTGTCATACCCTGTGAAGAACAGGGTGTGTTTCACTTGTAATAAGGTAATATTTACATGTATCAGCCTGTCATTCCTTTTGGGACTGTTCTGTACCAAAGGTACATTACAAAAGCATAACATCAATTTTCCCGTGGAAACTTTTAGTAATCCAGCTTTTTTTTTTTAACATTTAAGTTTTTGTTTTGTGAGTTAAAAGGCTGATTTCTCCTGAGGCCAGAACTGGGCTTATTGCTCCTTGTATTCTGCTTTTTATTCACTTGTTTTAATGAAAAAAAGCCAAGTGAATCACTTTAATGACTGCACAGCTGTGTGTGTGCACTGAAGTTATTAATAATTCTTAATGCTTTAAAGCTTCCTGCATATTTTCCTCATAATTGGATTTAATTTAACAGTTACCTTCCAAATAACCCCACTGCCCTTTTTGTTTTAAATTGAAAACCAATTTAGTTCTGTGAGTGCACTGGTGGTTTTATAGGAAGGATTATTCCCTCTGAATTTGGCTGAGCATCCAAGAGGGAAAAGGATCAGGGGCAGATTTAGGATCCCTTCCTTTGCAATTCCATGAGTGCAGCTCCTTCAGGCCCAGGAGCCTCATGTGCTGGCAGCTCTTGTGCTGGAATTGGGGATCACACCTCCCTCCCTCTCTCAGTTTTTCTCTCTCTGCCCATTTTAGTTCATCTCCTTTTTCACCACAGGGATAATGTGGAATGGTCAGAAGAGCAGGAATCCAGTGCCAGGAGTAAAGTTGAAGAGAACAGCTCCCAGCTATTGCCACAGGATAAACAAGGTACTGTTGGAGAGTCTCCTCTGCCCGTCTTGGCCTGTGCCCCAGGAGTGGAACAGTGGCCAGAGCCACCTCAGCAGCAGCATGAATCCCTCCCTGCCCCCTCCCCAGTCACTCAGAATGTTTTACCTACTTGTGGATAACGGGAAATGGAGGAGGAGGAACCTTCCTGTTCTTAAATTACCTCTCTGTGACTCCTCCACCTTCTCCAGAGACTCATCCTGCTGGAACAGGCGTGGTCTTGGTTGGGAGGAGTCAGCTTGGGTTGAGCTTCTTTGTGGTGTTTTGTGTGTTTAAATACTTGTTACTGTTCCTTGTCAACAAACCTCTTTGATTGTAGAGTTATTGTGCTTTCTATTAACTTCCAGCAGTCAGTCTCTTTTTGCTCTGGAGTGATCCTAATTCAAACTCAGCTCTTCTCCTTAAGAGGGGCTGATAAAGTAGTGTCCAAATCTGTCTCTACAGAGTTAACAAGCAGCATCAGAATGATTAAATCATAGAGTCAGAAAAAAATTATTTTCTCCTGAAAGTGCTTATCATCAGATAGACAGCAAAGGGATTCCCAAGTTTTTATTTTACTTGGCTCAAGGGATATTTACACATCCAAAATGTGGAGCTGACCTGTGTCTGAATCAAGCTGAAGGTTCACAGCTCTGTCACTCTCCACTCTTGTCAGAGACCATCCAGTCCCTCAAATGATGCTGAAGTGGTTCTTTGGTGTGATAAGAAACTTGTCTGATGATGGTCTTGCTGTACCCTGCCCCAGGATGGATCTGCTCCCTTTGTTCCCATCAAATGGAGTGTGTCACCCTTAAGATAAAGCTCAGCACTACTGGAGCTATTGAGACACTTCCATATAGCTCCCAGTTGTGCTCACAATAGCAAATCTAATTATCCCAAAGAACAACCCTCCTAATTTCTTGGACTCCCAGAAGTATCCAGCAGTTCCCATTGTGATGCCCATTGTGTTGGGTTCAGTTTCAAATCTGGTTAGCATTAAAGGGTGCTGTCTGTCATGCTTTGAGAACCTATATACAACCAGGAAACTGGGGAGCAATTTGCTGTTGGAGCACTTTGTCAGGGCTCCATGATGTATTTCCCAGCCTGAACAATGCAGGCCAGTCAAATGTTGATGGTTGCTATTCACTGGGAAGCGTGTGGAGACAATGGGATGGCTGAAAAGTAGGGAAGGCAGCCCAGGAAAATGTGCCTGAAGGGTCTGGGAGTTTGAGAATCAGAATGTCCAAGCAGGAGAACAAAAGCAGGCTATTGGTCATTAGGGCTGTATTATTCTGTGCACTTCTTGGGGCTGTCAGGATCTGTTCTGAAGGAGCAGAGGAGTTCTGTGGGGTGTGTGGAGGATGTGTCTCCTGGCTGGGAACAAAGGAAGAAGTGGAAGAGTTCCTTGGTTTCCTTTGGAGGCTCCATCATTAACCCCTGTGAAATTCAGGGGGGGGGGGGGCTGGTTCTCTTCCTGTCCTTTGTGAACAGTTCCTTTTGTTTGCCCTCCTTCTGCAGGGTGAAGGGCTGAGGTTGGGCTTGGCTTTACAAAAACAAGCAGGAAGGTCAGGAGCCCTTATCAGGAAGGTCTTTGGAGGAATCTGGCTCCCACCCCAACATCCCCATGAGATCATACCACAAAAAGGGGCTGAAACAAATGTGATGGGAACTCTTCTGGCTGAAAATCAGCCTGAAAAATTAATATGGTCATTTATTTGCTTTCAGTCTGGTCCTTGCATGATATTTGTCAGCCAGCCCTTGATTTCTTGTATTTAAATTGTTACTGATCCTTTATTCTGGTGCTTTGAAAACACCAGGCTCTGAGTAAATGAGCTTTAAATAAAGCTTCCCCTCGTGTGGGTTGGGGTGTAACAGCTGTTCAACAGCATCCAACAGAATTCCACAGTAATTTAACACAGAAAGAGCACGAAGTCTTGGGGCAAAAATGTGGGTAATCCAAACTGGCTGGGCTGGAATTTTGTCCCAGCACCTCAGATAAGCATCCCATTCCAGTCAGGCTGCCATGGGATTGTCAGGGACGGGCAGGAATCAGGACTTTGTGTTTTTGTGAGGTGAAAGAGCATTTCCAGCCCCAGCAGCCTCGTGTATCCCTACTGATACATGGCAATTCAGGAAGGAGTGTGCCAAACTATGGATCAATAACACTTCTTCCAGCATCAGCACTCCTGGAGTTCTTCCATGAAAATACTGCACTGACCTGGCCCTGCTCACTGTGACCTACAGTGGGATCATGGCACAAACTCACTGCCCTGCTCAGACATCAGACATTAAAATTTCTTTTGGATTGGGGTTTAAGGACAGGGCTTCTTAAAAGGAGAAAATCCTTGTAGTTGAGGTAAAGAGATTATTTTTATATATAGCTCTTTGTGCTGCAGGGACAGATCCTACTAAAAATAGATATATGACTGACTTGTGCTTCTTTGTTTAAGCCATTTTTGTCTATATTTGGCTGAGGCTACATATTTTTCCAGGTGTTCTGGGTTCACTTGACTGTCTCCCTTCAGAGATCTTCTGAACAGTTTTATGCTTTTAAAAGTCTTAATAAATAAACTGCAGTTCAGGCAATGATACTGATCTCCAATCAGCTTTATTCAGTAATGCACTTGTTGCTGTGCAGAGATGGTTGAGGAATTCCATGTTATTGGAATGCAGTTGGGATTTCTGGCCATGGATGTTTCCAGGTGATTCCAAGCATAAGATGCTGTAATTAGGTCCTTAATTCCCAGGACAGAGGACTCATCACACTGAGGATTCAGAAAGCTACTTGGATTTTTAACTTCCCATGGAAGAAATAGTTCCCCTAGAACTGCCCTCGGTCTGAAATCTGGGAAATGTGTGGAAATAATTCTGCAGGTGACTGGAATTTCATTAGGCCAGTATTATTCCAGCTCCCTGTAATACTCATCCTGCTGCTGCTGAAGTTCCTTCTGATCATCTTTAGCCTGTCCACCTTAGCTCCCCACTGTTACTTTAGAGATCAGTTCTGTTGTTTTAATTCATAAAAGCACAGAACTATGGAAAACAAAGTGCTCCAGACTGGACTGCAGCAAAACTTGTGGAAAACGTGCTGGAATCTGGGAGGAATGTGCAAATGCTAATGGAGCTTTCTGCCAGGCCTGTGGGGTTGCATAATTATTCTGCTTCTCCATCTGAAGAAAAGGGGCTCTCAGAATTCCTTAGGAGTTGTATGTGCTTCACTCTTAGCGTCATGAGGCTCCAAATGAATTATTTCCAGTGAACTGACCAAGTCAGTGGTAGAAATGGAAGTAAAACCTGGATTTTTTCATTCCAGTGTCCTTCAAAGAGGCTTTTTCTGTTGCCAGCTTCCTTTAAATCCTACCAGGACACACAGAGTTTCCTCTTCTCTCTCTTTTCCCTTTCCATGTCCTAACAAAGTGACTGTGAGAAGGCAACCAGAGTGTTTGTGTGGGATGGCAAATTTAAATAAAGGTGATTTTCAGTGGATAATCTTCCTTATTAGAGCAGGTTGCTGCACAGATGTCTGCAGTGATCCCTCCCTGTCTGACCTGCTTCAACCCTGAGACCTGATGATGTTTTTGTTTGTGTTCACAGAGGAATATGAGGTGAATGCTAAGAGATATTGGGATGACTTCTATAAAATCCATGAAAATGGCTTCTTCAAGGACAGGCACTGGCTGTTCACTGAATTTCCTGAGCTGGCACCCAACAGGACCTCAAGCCAAAATGGGGATTCTCTGCATGAATTCAGTACCAAAGAAGAATCCAACAGTGACGGGCTGGGAAGGTGTGAAAATGGACATTGTTCATTGGAAACCAGGACTGAGGGTCAGTTCAACCTGCTCCAAAGCACAGCTGAGGGGTGCACAGAGCACTGGGCTGCACAGGAGCACAGGGAGCTGACCCAGGGGGCTGGAGATTACCCAGGATCAGCTGCATCTTACCGTGTGTTAGAGGTGAGAGCTGGAAAGCAGAGTCACACACCAAACTGTGCCTTGGGATCAGGGTTGTGTGACTGGGACTGAAAAATATGGATCACTGGCAAACAGGGAGTGGTGGAGTGCCTTCAGTCAGCAGAATGCAGAAATCAGAGGGCAGCTTAGAACTGAACTAAATCTGCTGGGATACTTTTGGTTCAGACTGTTGAGTTGGCAGAGCACAAGGATGTAAGAAGTTTCAGAGTTTAAAAGCCAAACTACTGCTGTCAGATGTTCAAACAAGCATTTACAAGTCATCTTTGGAAGGAACTGATTCTTTTGTTTGTCTGTATAAGGTTTTCCCTTGTCATTTATCTTTTATGCTGACTCCTGTTTGCCTTGAGAGGTGTGAAACAAAGCAGTGAAACCAAGAATGTAAAGATGCTCTTGGGTTTGTTCCTTATGGCCCATGTGATAGCAGGGAATCTCAGACTGATATAGGCTTTGTCCCAGAAAGAAATCTGTGGGAATTATAAAATACTGGACTCCTGACAACTGGTTGTGACCTTTTGCTCTGCCACCTCTACTTGTTCACTGTAGATATTGCTGGATTTGTTTAGTACTTTGTATTTAATGGAAGTCCTACCCTTCCAGGGAGAGTTAGTATGAACTCTCCTTTTGATATTTTAATTTAATCTGAGGTTTGGAGGCTTTTTCAGACTTTGATATTATCACTGTGGCTTTCCTGTCTCACCTGAGCACACCTGTCCCTGCAAACCCTCAGTGGTGTTCTCTGCTCAGTTTATTCCAATTTTACTGATTCCCTGAACACTCAAATTCCCCAAACCCAGTTGTGGGAGCCATCATCTCCTCTTCAAATGGGAACAAGTAGAAGGAATAATAAGGCAGAATCATTGTGGGCCTGGCTGTAACTTGAGGAAGAGCCATGTAGTGAAGGAAACTCTGCAACAGCAGGATGTAATTAGGGTAAAGCAAACTTCCCTTCTCCATTGCTCTGAATTTCTGTGGAAGCAAATGTAACCCACCCATGGCCTTTGCCAGCGTTTTAGTGACTCAGACTGGTTGTTATGCTTGGGATTCCAGCAAAAACAGCTTTTAGAGAGTAACAATATATAGTTTGTTAGTAAGATTTTGACAAGAACTTGCTTAGTGTTTTCCACAAGAGTAATTCTGCTCCTCAGAGCTGAACACAGACCTTGCAGGGAGGGTTACAAATGGTCACTGCCACACTCAGCTGGTACTGGGGAGATTCTCTTTGTTGCCTGGCTGTAGAGAGAGGATTTGAAATGTTGGGATGTGCTGAAGGAATTATTCTCACTGTGTGCATCTGCTTTGTTTGTGCAGGTTGGCTGTGGGGCTGGGAATACAGTCTTCCCAATTTTACAAACCAACAAGTAAGTGGTGACAGGACAAGGGGAAATGGCTTCCCACTGCCAGAGGGCAGGGATAGATGGGATATTGGGAAGAAATCCTTCCCTGGGAGGGTGGGGAGGCCCTGGCACAGGGTGCCCAGAGAAGCTGTGGCTGCCCCTGGATCCCTGGAAGTGTCCAAGGCCAGGTTGGACAGGGCTTGGAGCAACCTGGGCTGGTGGAAGGTGTCCCTTCCCATGGCAGGGGGTGGCACTGGATGGGCTTTAAGGTCCCTTCCAACACAAACCACTCTGAGATTCTATGAAGTAGGTTTTTACCTGCATGATCCACCAGCCTCTAAAAACCAATTGGAAAAGTGTTCTCTGTGATCTTAGTTTAAACAATCTCAGAGAAAGGCCTTTGCCACCTGCAACTTCATATTATTGTGGTCTGAGCTTGGAAATCTTTGGTCTTTTAATGCAACCAACAAAGCCTGCTGTGAGTTTACATGTCTCATTCTGAAAGCATTTTCCTGCAGGCCTTGGTGCCTCTCCTTTTCCAGTATTGATTTGCAGATGTTAACATGGGAGTGATTTCTTCTGGAAGTCACATTTCTATTTCTGTGATACCCTTGAATCATTTTTCAGTGTGTTTTCAAAAATGTTCCATCTATCCAGGAGTAATTCACATTAAACTTGCCACGTTTTTCACATGTCTCTCCTTTAATGCAGAAGAAAGTATAATAACAATCTAAGGGTCTATTATTAAAGTAGATTCAGTGAAAAAAAATGTGACTCACTGTAAATATATACCCAACATTCACATTTGCTGTCTCCCATTTGCTGTTTCCAGAAGGAAAAGGAAGCAGTTGCACATGAGAACAGTGGGCATAAAGGAACAATGGGATCCACCAAATTTTACACAGAGACTAAAACCCAGGCTCCCAGTTCTGCACCCTGTGCCTTTGAGACAGTCCTTAATTGCTGGCTATAAATGATGAGTTTCTCTGCTTTCTTGCAGTGACCCAGGCCTGTTTGTTTATTGCTGTGATTTTTCTACAACAGCTGTGGATCTTGTCCAGGTAAACTCAGTGGTGATTTATGAAAAAGTGGGAAGTACCTGGGGCCAATTGCCCATTAACACAAATCTCTCCCAGCTTCCAGCAGCTCTCTGGCTGTGCTGGCAGCTTTCTGTTTTTAGCCAGCCCTGCTGCTGACCCTAAATCTGGAAAATGAGCCATCAAAGATTGTAGGAAGGAGGGAAGTTGAAGTTCTCAAAATGTCACATTGGCAGCAGACAAGTCAGGCAGATTTTCTTCCCCTGTGCTTGGCAGTACTTCTCTCAATCCAGTGCTCTTTTAGCTGAGTAACTGCTGAACCTTGAAAACATTCAGGCTATTTTTTAACAGGAACTGAAGCTGGTTTTGGTTTGTGTGTGCACTGCTGTCAGTTCTGGGAACGTGGGCTGATTGCTCCAGCACAGACTGCTGAGGAGGGAGCCTGTTTGTGGAGCAGGAGGCTGGGATTTAGTCAAAGGACAAAAGCTGCTAACAAATTTCAGGTCAGAGCAGAACTGAGAATCTAGGAAGTATCAAATGCCATCAGTCAGTTCACAAGATGAGAGAGCAGCTGAGGCAGCACCCATTTCATCCTCCTAAGGTGACACAACCACTTCTCATAGCAGCAGCTTCAGGAAAGCACACAACTTCTTACAGAGGTCCAAATGCGATTTTTGAGAGTGCAGTTTTAGGGAGCCAGGTTTGATATTTGGGGTATAAGGAATATCTGCTTGTAGGTGAAATGAATATTGATTTCAGTGATGCAGAGAGGGGTCCTGATGCTCACACTTACATAAAGGTTTCCAATTTAACAATGTAAATCCCTCACTTCTTACCACTACTAGTGGAAAATCTGACCTTAAAATTGCAATAAAGCCTGAATCCAGTTTGGGGTTTTGGCAGTGCTGATTGTCTGTCTGTAACAAAACCAACTTCTTGGTAAATCTGTGTGTTCTTATTTTTTCCCATGTCACCACTGTTCCTGCCTAACCCACCTGACCCCACCTGCCTTAGAGCAGTGAGGCTGACACAGATCTCTGGACACACCACTTGATGATGTGAAAGTTAAAATGCTCCATGTCCAGATAATGCTGAGGTCAGGGTCTGCTACTGATGCTCTTGATTTCTCTCCCCTCAAATACAGAACAATGCAGAATATGATTCTTCTCGCTGCTTTGCCTTTGTCCATGACCTGTGCAACGACCAAAGTCCTTTCCCAATGCCAGAGGAGAGTCTTGACATTGTTATTCTTATCTTTGTCCTCTCAGCAATTCTCCCAGAGAAGTAAGTTTTAATCTTTGTGATTGCAGAAGATAATTCTTCTACAACTGCAGCTCTTTAATAGTCTCATGTCAAGTAAAATTAAAGTTTGGTGTGTTTCTGGTCCAGTTTTCCGTGAAGCCTCTGTAAATGAAGTTTGCAGGTGCTTGTTGTTGTAACAGGTTCTGGCAGAGGACAGCTGTGATTTTGAAGTGCTAAGTGGCTGCAGGGGGTGCCTTGCTGTGGTCACTGCTCTGAACCTCAGCCACGCTGAGCACTCAGCACCTGTTTGGAAAATACTCTGCTGGATTTTCAGGCTCAAAGGGTGGATGAATTTCTCACATGGGAGGTGGCAAGAAGGGAGGGGACAGGTTGAGAAAACAGTTAAGACAAGTCCTGTGATCTTAGTGTGACACTGTGTTACAACCTATATTAGCCTCTCTTTTTGTGCCCTTTAGTTTTATTACACAGCATTTTTCTTCAAGTTCACTTACTACTTTTTTATACATAAACCAGGGGAGATCTTTCTGTGATGAGTAAAAGAGAGCAGTTAATCCCTGCTGTGGCAGGCTGGTTATCCTTGTAAGCAAAAAAATACCCCAGAATCAGGGAGTGTCAGAAATAAAGAGGCCAAATCAAACCCATCCACTTGAGACTGGGAGAGCTCAGAACCGTGCTGGCTTTGGGTAGCTCTTTACATGAAGTTGAAACATCTATACCCATATATCGAGTTGAAACTTCATCCCATCTTTTTGGAAGGGAACAAGCATGATTTTGCAGGATGTTGAGCACTCCTGGTTTGTTCCTCCCTCAGGATGCAGAGCGTTGTGAGCAGACTGAGCCGCCTCCTGAAGCCAGGGGGGATGATTTTGTTACGGGATTACGGCCGCTACGACCTGGCCCAGCTTCGGTTTAAGAAAGGTATTTTCCCTCTTCCCTTGGCAAATCACTGGTAGATGATGCTTCTCTGGAGCTGTGTCTGCCCTGGGTGGAGGCAGCTCATTAATTCCCTGGAAGCACAGAGTGTGCCTGTTGTCAGATGGCCGTTGTTGATTTTTAAGTGATAGTTGGTAACTGTTTAAATCCCTCTTGCCCTCAGGTCAATGTCTGTCTGAAAACTTCTATGTGAGAGGTGATGGCACCAGAGTCTACTTCTTCACACAAGGTAGGAGGCTTGAAAACATCCCTCTGACTATCCAAAAACATCCCTCTGACAATCCAAAACCATCCCTCTGACTCTCCTCACCACTTCTTGTCCCTCTGCCCTCAAGTTTGGCCACAAGCTCTTTCCAGTCTGTCTTTCTTGGAGCACTGTTATAAGTGTCTCCCAGTTGAACCTGGGTTTGTCAGTTCCTGGTGCAAGTATGGTGAATTCCTTAGTGGAAAATCCTTTTAGAGAAAAACTGGAGTGTTTGCTGCCCTGGGAGGGGTGGGATTCAAGGAGGAGCTCTCCTTGAATCCTGCCTGCGGGTGATGGAGGGAGTTGGACACTGCTTGGAGGAACTTCCCTTAATATTCCTGTTCTCCTATGAGGAAATCAGAAGGGTGTGGCTCAGCATGGAGCTGAGGCACCCTCCGAGTTCTGCTGCTGCTTGGTGCTGGCAGGGGTGTGTTCTTCTCCCAGTTTATCACCAGTTGCACCTCCAGTCAGTGCCTGGTCTTCGAGCAGGGGCACAACTGCATCGAACTGTTCCCTTCCCCACTGCTCCAATCTTGTTTGTCGCAACAAAATTAATGTTTAATGTGTGTTTGGCAAGCACCTCACGATGGAAAGCATCTGATAAAGGAGCACAAGCTGGGACCTGTCAACCCTTTCCTACAGAAACTCCACACAAACCACGTGCTCCTGGGCTGCCGTGGAACGAGCTCTCTGCTGCTCAGCAGGACTGGGGCTGGCTTTGCCCACAGCCACTGTGCTGGGGCACTCTGAGACTTATTTGCTTGGTCAGGAATACCTGCCCATGGAAGTGCCGAAGCCTCCAGGGCTGTTAGTGCTTTGATTGGGCCCCAACAGGGTGTGGTTTTTAAGGATGTTTTTTTCCCCAAATTTAGCCTTAATGAATCCCATTCCCCTCCAGCCTATACAGCACAGATCTTACTGCCACCATTTAAAGGCGTAGGTCTGATCCTGTTCTTTGCTCTTGCAGACTCTGAAATTCCTCTGGAGGGGGGGGGAAGGGGAAGGAATGGATCTGTCCCTACTTGTCAGAAGATGCTCCTTAATCAGTTACTGGAGGCAGTGCCCATGTGAGAAACTGCTGCTGTTTTCTTTGTCAAGTTTCTGTAACTCTAGTTGTACTCCAAATACTTCTTTTCAAGACGGAAAACTTGACAAACTGTGATGTTAAACCCCCCTGGAACAGCAGTTAAGTCTCGTTTGATCCTTTCCCTGCCAGGGTGAGGCCCCGAGTTTCTTCTGGCCCATCTTTCAGCACAGCTCAGCCCTCAGCATGAGCAGCTGTCAGGTAAAGGAATTACAGCCTCCTCAGTGTCCTTCTCTCTGCTTCCAGATGAATTAAACCACCTCTTCAGCACGGCTGGGCTGGAGAAGATCCAGAACGTGGTGGATCGGCGGCTGCAGGTGAACCGTGGGAAGCAGATGACGATGTACCGGGTGTGGATCCAGTGCAAGTACCGCAAACCTGGCACCCCCCGGGCCTGAGGCACGGCCTGGGCTGTGGGGCTGGAGCCTCTCCGTGCCCAGGGAGTGTCTCCTCCTGGTGAGATGTGGTTGGATGGAGTCCTGCCCACCCAGGACACCTCAGTGCCTTGTGCGGTGCCTGGCGTCACTGCGAGGGAGTTCTGCCAAGGATGAACGCCCTGAGTGGACCAAGGGGTACTTTAGGTGTCATAAAATATGCTGAGTTGGAAGGGAGCCATCAAGATCACTGAGTCCAACTCCTGGCCCTGCACAAGACACCCCAAGAATCCCACCACGTGCCTGAAAGCGTTGTCCAAATGCTCCTTGAACTCAGACAGCCCTGGGGCTGTGCCCACTGCCCTGGGGAGCCTGGTCAGTGCCAACCACCCTCTGAGAGAAGAACCTTTCCCTGAGATCCAACCTGACCCTCCCCTGTACAGCCCCAGCCATTCTTTCAAGTCCTGTCACTGGTCACAGAGAGCAGAGGTTGGGACCTGCCCCTCCACTGCCCCTCATGAGCAAGCTGCAAACCCCAATGACGTCTCCCCTCAGTCTCCTTTTCTCCAGGCTGAACAAACCAAGTGCCCTCAGCCTCCTCATAAGGCTTCCCCTACAACCCTTCCCCATCCTCATGGCCTCCTTTGGACTCTCTAATGGCTTAATGTCTTTTTTTTTATATTGTGTCCCCCCAAACTGCCCCAATGTTGAGGTGAGGCTGCCCCAGGGCAGAGCAGAGTGGGAAAATCCCCTCCCTGGTGCCCCCAGGACAGGGTTGGCCCTCCTGGCTGCCAGGGCACTGCTGACTCAGGGCCAACTAGCACCCACCAGGACCCCTAGGGCCCTTTCCCAACTCTGCTTTCCAGCATCTCATTCCCAATCTGTCCATCCATCCTGGGTTGCCCCATCCCAAGGGCAGATTCCAGCACCTCCCCTTGTTGGAATTCCCGTGGTTGGTGATTCCCAGCTCTCTGATTTGTGGAGATCTCTCTGCAGGGCCTCCCTGCCTTTGAGGGAATCAACTGCTCCTCCCAGTTTAGTATCATCAGCAAACTGAAGTGTTCCTTCAAAGTCCAGCATCCAAGTTATTAATGAAGATGTTGAAGAGAACTGGGCTGAGGATGGAGCCCTGGGTCTGAGTTTTTAAAATTATTTACAGTTTTAACAACTGAAGAAGTGGTCCTGGTGTCTTCCAGCAGCTGAGCAAGATGAGTAGCAAGTCACTCATACTCTGGATTTCCACATGAAACGGAAGAGCTGTGACCTCACCTCTGTCTTGTGTGCTCATGTCTCATGAACAGAGAATGTACAAAGGCACTAAATCTGCTCTTCTCTGCAGCTGGTCACTGGTCTGAATCCCTTGGTTAGCTTATCTCATGCAACTCTCTTCTGCTCATTCAGGTTTGTGCCAATCCACAAGTTCAAACACATTGATCTGAGGGCAGGAGCTGAGACCTGAGAGGTTCTCTGTGCCATCTGCCCCTGGATGCCCCGAGGTGTGCAGATCACCTGTGGAGAAAGGAGATGCTGCTGCTTTGCCCTCAGGGGTGTCCACCCAGGGAACCAGCACACTACAGCTCAGCTGCTGGAAATTCCTGTCAGGCAGGGTTCAAGTTTTCAAAGATTTAGGGCTGATGCCAGTTTGGGGGCACCTTCAGAGTGCAGCATTATCAGAAGCAGCCCATGGGACCAGGGTTTATAAATAATTACCTGCTTTTTCTCCTGGTCACAAACTGCCCTGTCATGTGCCAAACCCAAGCAGACAAGACACTTGTCTTTGATCCAGAATCTGCAGAATATTTAATTTCTGCACTCCTGTTTAATTCCTTAGAGGAAGCCAACACTGTGGCTTTGTGGAGGTATTTCCCCACCTTTGACAGCAAATATCTTTTATCTCAGCCTGTTTTCTTTTGTTATTTTTAGGGTGTGGTACAACAGGTGTTAGAATAAATTTTGTGGTCATGCTTTTTAGTGCTGGTTTGATTGATATAAATCAGGCTTGCACAGAGCACCTGATCTGAAGGATTTGGGCCACCAATAGGTAACTATAGTTTTCTTTACTGTTACCATGAGTCTCATTAGTGCCTGCTCTCAGCTCTGAAGAAGAGAAGGCCTTGGCTGGTATCTCCTACCTTGTTTTAGTTCATGAAATAACAGTGTGTTGGTTGTGCAGCACTGGCTGAAGAGCAGTTCCTGTGTGTTTTGTCAGCCAGACACTTGTGTTTGGAGCCTGCAGTTGCCTAAGAGTAACTGCCAGCTCTGGAGACATGGAGGTTATGAAATAACTGCTGTCTTGAACCAGAGGAGAAAGGGTAAAAAGCTGAGGAAATGTCCTTTGTGCCTTTGGAGAGTCTGCAGGAGCACTGGAGAGACGGAGCAGGAACACCCTGCTTTGGGAAGCACTGGAAGGGGCTGGAGCAATGCTTCCTGCTGGGCATGTGGCTGCATGATGAGTTCCTGACTCCTGTCACCCTGCAGGTATTGCTTTGTCTGCTACCTGAAGGCTTCTAGGTGGGACTTTTCAGCCCTTCCTGGGAAAGGTGACCCAGGGAATCCACTCACACCACGAAGGCTGCAGTGGGAATGCACTGTTGCTTTTTTTATGTATCTAACTCTGTTCAATAATGTTGAAAGGGAAGAGAATTCTTGGTCAGTTGGTTGTCCTGCATTTTCTAAAGGGCCAAGAGCCTTTCCAGCACTTGCAAATGAAAGAGGAGGAGATAAAGCTTTGCTCTTCCAAAGCTCCTTTGGCTTCTGCCAGGCACAAACCTGACCCAGCCCAGGAGCTGTGCAGTCACTGCTGTGTTTTCATGCTAAACTTCCCAAGTCTGCTTCCCTGGCACGGCTGGCACTTCAGGCAAGGTCTAGGCAAAACACAGCTCCAGGCCTCTGGCAGCAGCTGAGCAAGCTCAAGTCTCCTCAGCTTACCCAGGCTCAGAGTCAAGCTTAGCAAGAGTCCTGTGAGTGTTGGACGTGACGTGACTCATGTCCCAGCTCAGTGACAGACCTCCCATGTGTTCTGGGGCCTCAGGCAGCTCCCTGGGGTCCTTTCCCTCTTGGTCTCTGGAGGGAGGTCTCGTCCCAGGATGGCTTTATCTCCCTGGAAGAAAAATTATTGACTGGGGTAAACAAGCAGCATAATTAGTGCAAATTAAAATAATGTGAAAAACGCCTTATTAATCATCCAAAGGCTTGTAAGCAGCGCAGGAAAATACGTTTTTAATTATAAACATGATTTATGTAAAGTTGATAGACCTCCCCTTTAAATTTAAACTCCAGAATGGGAGAAAATGAAGGCTAGTAATTTATTTGTTTCTACTTTCAAGGCTACATCCCAGTTGCCTGCCTGGCTTTGACTTGGGCTTCATGCAAAAACTTGCAGTGCTTCGAGCCTGGAGGCCACTGAAGTGGCTCTTTGCCTTTCTTAATGCTCTTCATTCTGCCGGAGTATTTAAGCAATCACTCAGCAGGGCCCATGCTGGGCAGACGTGCTTTTGTTTCCAGTGCTCTTGGTGGTGTTCAGAAAGCAACAAGTTAATGGCCTTGAATTGAGCCAGGCCTCCTACAGACAGTGTCTGAGTTTCCCTCATTAATCCCGGCCTGCTCCCCTTCCCGCTGCTGCTCTCCTGAGGGGTACCTCAGTCCTGACTTGCAGCAGCTCCTGCCATTCCCACCTCGGCCCTGCTGAGCCAGCTGGGTTGCACAACCCCTTCCAGCACGTTCAGAGGAAATCTCCAAACTGACTTTTGCCGTGCTGAAAAGCCACGTGAAGTGCCTTTAGTTGGTTTCGGGTTTTTTTCCCCCCTCTTCCTTTTTAGCAGAGTAACATTAACTTTAAAGCCTTTCTGAGCATATCTGCTCTGGTTTTGTTCCCAGCATTCCAAGGCCTGTGGTCTGTGGCTCACAGGCAATGCCAACGTGGCCTGTTGAACCTCCCAAGCAGAAGAGATGATTTCATAGCTCTTCACTGGCACTGCCCTGGTGAGTCTGGAGCCAGGCATTGTTACACTTTGGAAAGCGTGGTCCTGGCTCTTGCCAGAGGATGGTGGATTTCCTTGGAGATTCCAAGATTGTTTTGGCTGGAAGGGAACTTTATCACCACCTATTCTGACCCTTCACATAACCCTTTCATGTAGGGATTAGGGCATCAAGCCTGTGACTTGGACTTGGAACTAGTCCTTCAGAAAGGGTTTTGATCCAGCCATGCTGCTGAGGGCTCCAGTCCATGGCAAAGAACCCTTTGCCTCCCCAGGTACATCATTCCTCTCCCAGCATCCTGATTTCACAGATGGGCTAGAAATTGGGAGACAGGAGGGAACAGGGGAGGTGAAGAGAACAAGGAGCTGGGGGGTATTTCTGATGCTGTCACTTCCAAAATAAGTACATTGTAAATGTAACTGAAAATTGAAGCTTTCTCAGGATCTTCCTGACAGCACAGCAAAGTGGGAACAGCAGTTATTTGTAGTGATTTTGGTTGTTACAACAGTAACCATCAAATTCTTCTGACCAGGGGCATGTGAGACCGGACACAGTTGTCTTCTCTCCACCTTCTCAGGGAATGCCACCACCATTTGTGAGTTGTAGAGCTCAGGATAAATGAGACCTGAATGATTTCAACAGAACAGGGCTATGAGCAGAAGGAACCTCCATGTGCACACACCAGCAGCTTTTGGCACTGCATCCTAATGAAAGCTGGAAGAGCTTCCTTCTGTCGTTGGCATTGGGATGAGCCAGGGCTTGTCCCCACTGGATTCCCAATGGGAATCACAGACCTGAACTGTTTTTCCTGAGCACAAATGAAAGATGCTCAGGTTCAGTGCCCAGAGGTGAGGGTGAGACTGCAGGGATCAGACTGTTGAGGGATTTGGGGAGCATTCTTCCATCTCTAAACACAGGTGGAGGGAAACCGAGTCAGGCAGTCTTTGTTCTCCTGGTCCATCAGCTGGATCTCATCTGTCAATCAGAGCAGTGCCACCACTTTTGGTTTGGTGCCACGTTGGGGGAAGTTAGTCCAGGAGAGGATCCACAGTGAGGATGGATCACTTTTGCTATTGTAGCTGTTCCTCTGCCTTGCCAGGGGGTGCCTGGCACATGTCCTTGTGTGCAGTGTCCTTAGACACTGATTCCAACAGAACATTCTGATTTTAACTGTGTTGTCACATATGTTTTCAGGGCAAGATAAAAACTACTAGAAAAGTGAGGACTAGGGAGGAATTTTTGGAGGACTCTCCTGCAAAGTGAGGTGCTCTGGAGGAAAAGGAGTTGTCAGCTCTGTGCCTAATCAGCAAAGCTCTGGAGTTTGTGCTTTTAGCTCTTGCTGAAGGCAGTAAGTTCCTGTGTGGAAGTGCCTGGCTGAATGGGAGCTTGTGTTGCTGAGAAAGTGGGACACAGTGCAGGAAATCACCTTTGTAGCAGCCCTGAGTGCTAATCTGAAGTGAATAGGATCCTGCTACCTCTGTGAGGGAGAGCACAAGCACTGCCCACTCAGCTGGAGCACAGGCAGGGAAAGGCAAAGGAATCTGAGCCGTGTGTGCCTCTGCTTTTCCCTCCTGCCCAGAGGCTGCGTGGCATGGCAGGAGGTGTCCTCCCACCAAAGGCTTTCATTCTTGAATACATGGTCTTTGACCCACAGTGGGATGAGCAGGAGCTGGCTGTGGTTGGAAAGTAGGGATGGCAAAGCTCCCTGGCAAATCTGACATGTCAGCACCTGCCTGCAGCTCCCAGCCTGTTGGTCCACGGCTGTTTCCAGGAAGGAGGAACATCCTGGTGAGGTTTGGACCCTGGTGCTCAAAGCTGTGCTCCCTGGTGTTAAATAACCCCAAAGAGCCCTCACTGCAGGCACCAACAGAGCATGGGAACAGCAGCTTGGGTTTGGGGTGGAGCGCGAGTGTCACTGCTGTGTTGAGGTTGATTTTGCAGTCCAGAGGACCCTTTGTAGCTCTTGCAATTCCATATTGGGGAGGGGTTGGGGAGTTCTGGGGGATTGCAGCCCAATCTTTGGAATATGAAACTTTCTTTCAGCTCGGGTGAAGTGGGAAGGTCTCGTTTGCAATCCCAGGTCGCAGATGCCGAGCTCACACCTCTGTGGTGTGAGGGGGGAACACTGAGGGATCTGCTGCACTGGGGGATCTTCTCCAGGGTCACTGGATGTGGTTTTCCTCAGCTGGGGAGAAGATTGCCTGATCTCCCCTCAGGCTGCCTCCTCACCCCTGGGACCGAGCTGGAGGTGTGGTGCTGTCCCCCCCTCACCTGGGCAGGTCCCTGCAGTCTGTAATTAAACAGCCACACGGTTTTTTCCACATTTAGTGCCAAGGGTGGATGTGAAGAGGTCGCTCAAGGTTGCATAGAAAACTTAAGTCTGGCTTTTCCACAGCTTCGAGTGACTTCTTCCCTACTGAGAGAAGCCTCGTTAAGGAAGGTTGGAATGTGTTTACAGACACTCACACAGAGGCTGAATGTACTTGGAGAAATGTGTGTGCAGTAACTCCAGCTTTACAATAGGATGTTGATTTAATTTCCCTCTCACACAAATCTCAGAGCAGTTTGTCTAATTAAGGCTTTCCAAAGCCCTGTAAGGTAGGGTGTTATTATGCAGGAGGAAGAGAAGCAGGGGGCAAACCCTGCTGAGAATAGAACCCTCTTGTATTCTAGGAAGCTGGGAGCGAGTGAGGGCAGGGAAGGACTTGCACATTCAGGAGAATCCCAGCGTTTCAAGTGTGTGCAGAACTAAAACCAGTGGATGTTTCTAGCACCAGACACACAGAGGTGTTTCTTTCCTACCTGTGAGGTTTGGTTCCCCTCAGCTGGGCCGTGGAGGCTGCACAGTTCCAGGTGCCTGCACAATTCCAGGTGCCTGCACACAGCTCCTTTCCTCCTCCAGCGGCAGGACACGCTCTCCCTTTGGATCAGGGCACGGCTCTGAGGCTGCACTTGGCTGGCTGCAGTGTGGAGGCTGTGACCTGGATGCTTTCCTACTGGGTTTGGGTATCAAAGCCTCCCTAATGGAGCACCTGAAGGTGTAGACAGAGGGAGGGGCAGGAACAACCTCGGCAATAAACTCCATTGTGTGGGAGGGTGGAGCCTGTCCATGGCCTCGGGAAGGAGTCAGGTGATGGCATGTTATCTCTGAGGAGCTCAGATACCAATTTTCTCCCTAATGGAAATGAGGAAAGACCCTTTTACTGTTCAGAGTGTGGCAGAAGCCCTGCCCTTACTAGACAAGAATCCACACTGGGGTGAGAGGTTTTGAATTCCCCAAGTCTAGAAAAATCATCATTTGCAACTCGTGCCTTGTTAGATCCAACAGAATCTGCTCTGCAGACAAGGGTTGGCCTCTTCAGGATGTGATGCCCGGAGGTGACAGCATCCCTTGGTGCTAAATCCTTGAAAAACCTGTTGAGTGCTGAACTCTTGTGGGTTTTGGTTGTTGTTGTTTTTTCTCAGTGCTATAAAATGTTTGGATTTGAGACCAAATGTAAATACTTCTGCCAGCATTTATATTTTAAAGGCTCAGACTGTTGCTTTTCTCCAGTGTCCTACTGTCACTGAGGAATCTCAGCTCTCTTGTGTATGTGTTACCTTGAATCAGTGGATTTCTAGATCTTGTGGCAGTACAGAAATGCTTGGAAAAAATGCAGCCAGAGTATTCCACAAGCATGAAGAGCAGAGGCAAAGAAAAGTCACCGAAACCACATTAAAAAGATCAGGAGTTTGACTTCTGTCATTTTATCTTTTCACAATTCAAGGCAGAAGGAACCTGTTACGTGCTCTGTTAAAATACCTATGAAAACCTTACCAAATTTTGGTCAGCCCTCTCCAGGGTTAGCAGAGGAGCTGTGATGGGAGGGCAGGGCTCGCTGCAGTTTTGCTGAGCGTGCTGTGCCTGCTGGAGGGGAGCTCTGAGCTGCTCCAGCCGAATCCAGTGACAGAGAAAATGGCTGCGGCAGCCGAGTCGTTCTTCCAAACATGATACACCAGCAGCGTGCCAAGGATCTCACTGACATCCAAGGAGCTGAGAGCTGCCACAGGGGATGGAATCAGCAGCATTAACACTGGCTGATGGCAGAGCTGGAGAGCAGGATGTGTCCGGGAGGGATCTGGCAGAGCCCGTGGAGGAGGAGGGCTGGCTGGCCCCCATGGATGAGATAATATTTGGTCGGCCCTGTATGTGTTGCTCACAAGCAGCTCCTCTGAAAGGACCAGAGCTAAGGGACTCTTACAAACTTGATCAAAAAGAGGAATAACAGAATAGTTTTGTGTGTCACTCCTCCTGGAAGGAGGAGTTTTCCTGCATGAGAATTCTTGGAGATCCAAACAGTCCCTTCTCTTTGCTGGGCCGGAAAGTGAAACGCACAAACTCTTCCCAAAAAAGATGGGGAAAATCAAGTCCACATCAACAGAATCTTGGTTTTCTACCCTTACCTTGTTTGAGTTTTGGTGCTTTATAGGCTTTTAGAAGTATCTTAAAAGTTGACATTAGACATTTTAATTGAATCTAAAAATTTCCTGTGTGAAATGATGACCTATTCACATATTCCAGCCACTTTGAAGTAGCAAACCTTGCCCTGTAAAAACAGAAACTCACAAACCGACCTTTTCTTGCCAGAAGCACATTCCACTAAGTTGGCTTTTCATATTTAGAAAACAGAATTAAAAACCCCAAACAATCCACCACTTCTCTGCTGAGTCCAAACCCAGGGGATCACCTCCCACGGGAGGTGATGTCATAAAAAATAGTCCAAGTGTGCTGTGTCTTAACACTGATAATTATATTTTTTACCTGAGAGACCTTTGCTGTTCCAGACACCCCAGTTTCGGATGTGCTGGCACAGCACAGTGAGAGGTGGTGTACCAGCCTGGGATGGATGGTGCATCCCTGCTCAGAGCTGTGTCCTGATGGTTGTAGGAGGGAAAACCTCTGAGAGCCCTGATTTCCAGGCTTTGCACTGGGAAATGTACCCAGTAACTTCCTTCCTACTGTCCAGTGAACTTGCCTAAAATCCCTTGTACCTACCTGGCACTCCACTGACAGCAAATGGAACCCTCAAAGGCTGCTCCAAAATTCCTGCTTGTGGCCAGAAATATGGTTACAACTTGTTGATTCCTCCTCCCTCCGTGCCACAGAGGGACCAGCTGCCATGGCTGGTGTGAGCTGTAATTTTGGCATCTTGGAAAGGAAACTGCAGCTGGAAGTGTTGCTCTGAGCTGCTCTTTGGAGGATGGAGGTGGAGACAACCATAGTTGAGTTTGCAGCAGAGAAATAGGGAAGAGTGTGAATGTAGTGCCGAGGATGGGATAGAAGAGGTCCAGGAGCAGAGCAGAGCAGAGCCCCTGGACTGCAAGTCAGGAGGGCTGTCTTCCCAAAATGTACTGAAGGGAACATGCCCTACCCCTGATTTACAAGTGAGGAGAGAAACCCCAACCATTTCAGAGGAACATGGGGCAGGGAGAGGGGCGAGGCACAGCAGGAGGATGGTGCAACCTCAGCTTATCTGTTGTTATCAGATGTCACCACCCGCTGCTCCAGCCTGACCCAGAGCTCAGGGCTGTGGCCACGGGTCCTGTGTTGGGCCTGGAGCTCAGCAGTGGATTGCAGGATGTCTTGGAAAACGTTCCTGGCTGCAGTGGATTCTCCAGGAGGCTGTTACCTCCCTGGGAATCTGGTCCTGCCAGAGGGAAGGAGAGCAAGGGGCGTTGATTGTGAGTGGTAGAAGTGACAGTGAGCAAACAATCATTGGGAAATGACAGAGGCTGAGGTTGTCCCCATCCCTGGAAGTGTTCAAGGCCGGGTTGGATGGGGCTTGGAGCAACCTGGGATAGTGGGAGGTGTCCCTGCCCATGGCAGGGGTGGAATGAGATGGGCTTTGGGGTTCCTTCCCATCCAAACCATTCTGTGATTCTGTGACAGCCCATGGGCTTTTCTGGTGGCCTTAGGTGGAAATATTGAGGGCAGTGTGATCCCTGGCAATATGATCCCTGGCAATGCATGGAGGAGGAAGTGCCTCAACAAATGTTGACCAAAAAGGACAGGAAAAATTAGACCAAAGTAACCTCCATCACCCCTAAAACACAAGGATGGGGGACAGTGCCATAGATTTGGTGTTACTGGTGTTCAATTCCTGCCTGGCACTCTGAGGGGCTGAGCTGGTCCTTTGGGAGTTGGAGGTGTTTCTAGGGGTGGGGTGGGGGTGTTGGGAAATCAGTCCCTTTATTGGGTGTAACAGCTCCCAGATCTTCTCCTCCCTCCACCCAAAAATCAAACAGAAATGGCTCAAATGAAATTTATACCTCCTTGAAAAACGTTCACTGCGAGTGGTCCTAATCAGCGCTCCCCTAAATGGCTGTGATTAGTTAGCAGCTGATGGAATATTTATTCCAGGACTACTTCTTAAAAAAAAAAAAAAATCCGAACAAAACACAAAAAAACCCACCCCCCGCAAACGAATAAAAAACCACAACACAGACAGAAAATGCTATTTATTTATTTATTTGCTTATTTATTTATTTATTTATTAAATTCCTGCCACTGGTCGTGCACTGAAAATGTGACTCACGGAGCAGGAGCTGAACCTGGAGTTGCTCTTGTACTGAAAAAAAAAAAAAAAAAAGAAAAAGAAAAAAAAACCACCGAAATTAAAGCACAGGAAGCACGGTTTGTGCAAGCAGGCAGCGCTCCCGGAGCCATTGGCTGCTCCGAGTTACCAAAAGTACGATAAATTGGCGATTTTTAAATAATCCCGACTGCCCCCGTGGCTTTGCGGGAGCGATGCTCCGCCGGCTCCTCTCCGCACCCTCCCTTTGCCAGCCTGGGGGTTCCAGCTCGCCCCCAAACCGCTGGATGCAAAGCGGAGGTGACGGATGCCCCTCGGCATTCCCGGCCCTGCCCGATCCTTTCTGGAGCTCCGGGAGCCTCCTCTCCCATCGCTAATCCGCGCCTGCCTCCCCTCGGACAGGCCTGGCCACTTCCCTTCCCAACAATCCTCTTTTTCCTCCCCCCCTTCCCTTGTTTGCTTTTCCCAAAGCTGATTCAGCCTTGGGGCGAGCGGGTCCTGCCCCGGGCGGGATGAGCCGCGATGGGATCGCTCGGGTCCAGCCAGGACGAGCCTTTTTTTGTTGTTATTTTAATTTTTTGGTTGGTTTTTTTTTGTTTGGTTTTTGTTTTTGTTTTTTTTCCCCCGGCGGCAGCTCGGCCCTGCAAAGGCGAGGGCGGGCCGTGTGTGCCGGGGGCTGCTGGGGCGCCCGGCTTGTGCCTCTCACACGCGTGTTTTCCATGTTGGATCGGCCCCAAAAGAGGGGCTGGGAACATTCCTGGGGGTCCCCGAGGGGAGGGGGGGATGGGGAGTTGGGGGCTGCACCCTCCATCGAGGGGGGGGGATCAGGGTGGTTTTGGGAGCGAGGTCGCTCCTGGGGGTGGAAGATGGAGACTGGAGAGGAGGGGAGGAATTGGGGGTACATGGACACCCCGCTGTGGGGGCACCGTGGGGGGCAGGTGGACATGTCCCTGTCCCCCTGACTGATCCCCACCCCAAGTCTGGATCTGACCCCTTACTTGTGCCTGTCACCCCCCACAAGCCCCCCTGACCTCCACAGGACCTTGAACCCACCCTGACCCCTGCTCCCCCCCACCTGTGTGCCCCCCCCC
>NW_020884966.1:1058477-1073257 GCF_003945725.1 Corapipo altera
CTGAGCAGCGCAGGCCCCGCGGGGGGCCCCCCCGGGGCCCCCGCGGGCAGGGCTGGCACGCCCTCCGGGGCCCCGGGCTGGGGGGCGAGGAGGAGGAGGAGGCCGAGGCGGTGCAGCAGCTGGCAGCGGGGCAGGGCTGCTCGCTCGGCTCCGCGCCTCGAGTGGGTGGGAGAGGGCTGCTGGAAATCCCCCCACCCAGAGGGAATACCAGCCCTGCCCGCGGGGGTCCCGGGGCAGCCCCCCGGCCTTGGGGAGCTTGTGTCAGCCCCTTCCCCACGGCAGCATCCCGGCGTGGGGATGCTGTTCCCCACGGATGGTGGCCCCGCGGTGGGGGGAGAAGCCCTGGGAGCGTATGAACATCTTTGGCGTTTTCGTGGCTTGTCTGTCATTTTCCTCGCTGCTGCTCAGATTTCCTGTTTTGAAAACTGGGCTGAGAGAGCTTTGTTGGGCTCTCAGCAGAAATAAGGTGGTCTGATAAGCACGTTTAGTATCCCATTAGTTTTTGAGGGTTGTGGCTGATTTGGGAGAGCAGCTGGGAATGCCCCCGGATGGATTCACTTTGCCCCTGTAACTTGGAGCCGCAGCGTTTGGAGGAAGCGGCGGGGACAAAATGGACAGTTCATAAAAGGAACAATTGTGCACTGCCTGTTCTAGAGGGCACTTGCTGCCCTTCAAGAACTTTCCTCATCGCATATGCTCTTTATACAGCAAATCTTTATCTTCTGTTTCTGGGCTTTGCCTTTTTTTTTTTTTTTTTGCTTTTTTTTCCCTTCCCTACCTTAGTCCAGAAAATGAAACTGGAACAGACATTTCTGGAAATGAACTTGATTGGTGCGGTTGGGAAGATGTGATTCACAGTTATAATGAACAGTGAAATTTGTCCCATTTTTTTTTTAGCAGTTCAGGATTCGAATTGTGTATTTCCTGATTTTTAACCTGTTCACACAGTTTTGCTGGGTGGGTTTTTAACCCTTCATATAAAGCATCCATAGTGTTGGATTGCCAAGGCACATCCAAGATGTAGAAGCAGCTGTTATTTTAGAGGCATCTGATGCTTTACCCTATAAATTAAAAGGTTTAAATGAGCATTATTTTCTTCATATAATCTCTTTCTGTGCTTGGAAGAACCAGAGCTGTTGTCAATGAAATCTGGAGTTTGGGGAGATCGAGTATTTCCAGGATTGGCCAAAAATAAATTATGGGGTAAAGAATGTTGCTTTTTTTTTTTTTCTCCTAGTCATGCAGCACGGATGAAAAGCTCTGAATCTTTTAGTCATAACACTCTGGTCCCATGTTTTCCTTTCAATAAAGCATCCAGTGGGAGAATGTGACATAATTGGTTTCTTGGATTTAGAGATCTTGAAATGGCTGGTACAACAGAGGAGAGGAAACTCCAGCAGGGTTATGGTTTACATACAATAATATGGTGGCAAAGTCATGTTGTTATTACGTGGTAATCTTGCATTGCTCTTTCAAGAAAATGCTCTCTACGTGGTTGTGCTGCAGAACAGGCACTTTTTAAGTCTCATCAGTGGCACAGAATATTAAATGTCTCTCCTTTTTCCTTGCATTGCATAATCTGAGTGTTGTTCTCCCGTAGCAGCAGAAATGATGGAAGAATTGCACAGCCTGGACCCACGCAGGCAGGAGCTCCTGGAGGCCAGGTTCACCGGGGTCGGGGTTGCCAAGGTGAGTGGGAGTACCTGTGGTAGCAGCTGGGACTCCTTATCCACCCTGCCCGCACTTTGTTTGGGTGGTTTTAGTTCCTACACGGGTAGTTTTTGCTTTGCAAAAGAAGTTTTGTGTCGCTAGTCGTGTTTTGACAACTAATTTGCGTGAAGTGTGTTCAGGAGGAATGAAAATGGGATCTCTACGAGCAGATGTTTCGCTACACAGAAGATCTGGGGCTCTAATGAAGTTCTTAGGAGTTGTTCCATCTTAAGGCACTTTGTGCACCCAAAAAACTCCGTGACAACTTTGTGGAAGTGGGAATCTCCCACGTGGCTCTTCCTTTCTGCAGGAATGCCTTTGAGAGCTGATTTGGCCTCTGGTGAGATACAGTGTAGTGTGTTGGATACAACATGTAACCAGAGTGAATACATTGAGTTGTTCAGTTCTCTGGGGGTGCAGGGCCTTCACATTTAACACACAAAGTGTTTGCAGGGCAGCTCTCCTGTGTCTGATCCACAACCTGCCAGTAAAATCCCATCTTTATCCTCATGTACAACTTCTCCCTGGTCAGGAGCTGCCTTCCCTGAGCAAGGCACCTGAGTAACAACACTGTGTGGTTGCCTGGTGTCCTGGCATTGAGTTCTCCAGGTGTTGGCAGTGTCAGTGCCAGTCTCTCTGAGCCATGAAATGGTGGCAAAACTCATCTTAAAGTAGGTCAGGGATATGGAGGTAATTTTTGAGGGAGATACCAAGTTTTGGACAGCATCAAGGTAGAGGGTAAAGCAACATATCATTGCTAGAAAATGGTCAGAAATCTCCTAGAACTGTGTTGAGGGGAAACGTTGTAGATGCTGCTTTTCTTAGAAAAATGCAAAGTGAGTCAGAACTTGAAAGGGTTTAGTTTGAGTTCATGCTTTTCTCTGCTCTTCAGACAAGGTTAAGTCTGGGAAGGGAGTGTGAGGAAGCCAAATTCTCAGCTGTAAGACAGTGTAGTAAGGAGGATTACCACCAGAAGTTGTTAAGAGGTAACAGTTTTGATTACTGAAGTAAAAGTGTGGAGATTTTTTTCGTCTTTGCCCCCAATTCTTAAGACTTTTTAAATCTAAAGTCTTTTACTGCCATAAAACCTTATAGTACTTTGATGTATTGTGATCTTGAAAGACTTGTTTTATACAACATTACAACTTTTCATGTACTTTATCACCTGTTTCTTACCTTTTTACCCCATTTTGTCACTTTAGCATCTTTAGCTGTATCACTATAGATAAAGCCAAACAACTTTCTGGAATAGCTAAAACTTAAAAACATAAACACTGTTGAAGCTTTAAAGCAGTGCCAACATGTTCAGTACTTGCAAAGAATGTTAGGAACTATTCCTTTTAAAGGAATAACCTTTAAAAGATACGGGAAAGCAAGTCTTAATTATGTTTCCAATATGTTTGGAGCAGAAAGTACATGCCCTTTCCTGTAGGGGTGAATATTGAGAACTCATTTTTGTTTCTAAAGCACATCCAAGTAAAAAAACCTCATTTCTTGGAGGCCTTACTTTGAGCAAAGCTGTTCTGTTGCTGAGTTTTATTTTTACCTGTTGTTGTGCAGTTTTTACCTTGTACCAGTCAGTAAACTGTTAAAGTGCATTACACTTATTGCAAACAATATATATATATATATATATAAATATTTATTTATTTACTTGCGTTCTTGCTAATTTGCACTAGATCAGCCAACCATTGATATGAATTAGCATGACTCTGCTATGTTGCAGCAAATCTTGGTTGCAATATTAATTTCAGCTACTACATTCCCTCCCAGGTTGGTGCTTCAAATTCCCTCCCCACCCCCCCAAGCCTCCGTCCGTCATGCTCCGCCCTGGCTTTGGTAGGTCACTGTCTTAAAGGGAATATGTTGGGAAAGCTGTGGGATTCAACTAAGATTTTATTATTATTATTATTATTATTATTTTTTATTATTATTTTTTGCTGGCTCCAATGAAATATTTGAAGGGAAGAACCAGTGAGTGCCATCTAGTGGGACGGGGCCTGGCCCATCCCCCTGGGATGGAAGGTGTCTGGTGCTGTTTGTTGCATAAAAGGAAGAAATGTCATCTCAGATGCTCCACCATTGGGTGAAGGCAGCAGGCACTTGTGCTGAGCTTCCTGCCTTCCTCCCACTGGGTGTATCTCTCCGTGTGTTTGCTTTGCTTTCTTGAATGTTTAAAAACCCAGGGTATGTTTTTGGACCTGCTAAAGAATTACTTCACATCTTAACACTTCCACTGTCCCTCCGTGCTAAAGAACAACCACCTCTTGGGAGAAATGGATGAGACTAAGCTGATCTAGAATAAATTTTCAGGCTGGAAACTAGGGAAAAAAAAAAAGCTTCTAGCCATCAGTCATGGGATTCTGGAAGAGCTTTCCAGTAACAGTAGTAGAGGACAGAAATCCTAAACTGTTTTGGAAACAGCTGTGTGCTGTCACCTCCTGTGGTAGCTGAAGGCACAACCCAATGACCGAGGTCATTTTTAGTCCCAAATGTCTCAAAATTCTGTTGCAAGTCTGTGATGAATTTTCTTACTTAGTAGTTGGAGAGTACATTTCTCTAGAAGCTTGGAGTTAATACATGGAATCAAGGAATGTTTCCAGGCAACTGTTATACTCCTGTGGTTCATCCGGGTCACTAAATAGCTTCAAAAAGCCACTGATGCTTTGGATGTCTATTCTTGCCATATGGTGAAGTGCCATTCTTCCCCAAATTTGCAGAGCAAGTCCCTGAATGAACACATGACTATCTGACACCGACTGTTCCTGCTTATTTAGCTCCTCTTTATATTTACTTACTGGGAAAACCTAAGGCATTATGCTGACTGGTCACCTGGGGCATCTTCCTTGGGTCAGGAGGTACAGGAGACAAAACACGGGGTGTTTCTCTAGATAATGTTGTTTAATTTTGTCTGTTCTCAGATAAAATCTGTTCTGTTTCTCTTTTGCCTCCCTTTCCCCTGTTTGGGTGCTGCCTTTAGGATATCAAGGGGGTAAACCCCAAAGGCTCTGTGTCATTTCCACAGACTTTTCGTGGATAAGAACTGGAATAAGGAATTGTGATGGATGAATGTGTGAATTTGCACACAGGTTTGACCAGGGCAGATCCTCACAGAAGCACATACATCTTCTACAGGTCTGGTCTTTAAAAGACCTTCAAACCAAATTGTGTGTGCCACTTTATTATAATTAAACTAAAAATGCTGAAGTTACCTGTAGGGAGAGAAACAGGGCTGTAGGGATCTTGTAGGTCCAGCTAACTGTGAATTGAAGAAGTTTGGGTCTTTGGTGCTCCCTTTCCTCCCTCTTTAAGGTAATGCTGCAGAACATCTGCGTCCAAAAAGAGAATTGCTCATAAAAAAACACCATTTCCTTGCATTAGTTGGGGTTTTACCCTTTCTCTGTCACTTTTTCAGTCTTGGTCTCTTCAGGAACTTACAGTTCTGTGATCTACTTAGCAACAGTTTTAGCAGCAGTTACTGAGTTGAGAATTCCTGTTTGAGGATAATCATGTCTCTTTGGAGGGAGGTGGTGCTGCCCAGTGATGGTCCTGAGCGGGTGTCACATGCCACCAGAAGAACCTGTTAATAAGAGTTTTAAAACTTAGAGTTTCATTTATCAGCTGCCACAGAATGTGCCAGGACTTTATGCCAGATACTTGAAAATTGTTTGGATGCTTCCCTGTGCAACATTACTTACTTCAAATGTGTTGTCTGGCTCCTAGAGCCCAGAAATAGTTTGTCAGATCTCAGTTCTATTTCTGCCCCTCCTGAGCTGAGGGTTAGGATGAGTTGTGTGACCCTTCTGTCCAGTTTGCCACCAGTAAAATAAAAATACTGTATTCCCAACCAGAGAGAGCTCTTGAGGCGTAATGGGAGGCAGGCAAATCCTGCTGCAAATCTGCTTACCCATCTTGATAGAGTGGGGGTTACCTGTGAACATCTGAGAGTAGATTAACTTCTCGTGGCAAAAAGACCTCAGTGATTCAGGGATTTCATTATCGGCCATAATACTGAGCTTTTCTAAAAGTCCAATTAAGAAGCAGGTTGTAATTCTCATACTTATGTGATGCTTGAAATAAGATAAGAATATGTTAATTAAACCTGTCTGACACAGTAGCACTGGAGCAGAGTAACTGTAAAACCACTCAACCATCTTGCTTTGGTGTGAACCTGTGTGGAGTCAGCACTAACTTTCAGTGGAACTAAGGATTGACTTTTTCCCTTTGAAATCTCCTGATTTGCTACAGAATTCAGAGGAACTCAAGTTAGCTTGGCTTGAGGTAATGAAGCATCTCTCCATGTCTCCTCCGTTTAAACAGCAAGAGAATTTTGCACGCTCTGGCTAGGCAGCTGGAATTCCTAGAGATTCCTTTTGGACAGCACAAAATGGAGACTACCCAAGTGGAGTTGTGGAGTGATGGATCATTTCTGGGAGCTTGGAGAGGCTGTGGGAATGCACAGGTCATGGGAGGCAGGAGATGGGTGAGGGGGGGAGTCAGGCTGGTGTTGCAGAGGATCTGGTGGGAGCTCTCAGCAGGGTGAGCTGTTTGTATTGAAGCCTCGGCCATTGTGCCTCACTTGTGGCCTTCCCAGGGGCTCTTGCAAAGGGAGAAATGACTAACCAGCACCTGTGAGTGGCCAGATTGTAAATTCTTGCTTTTGAGTAGGAGTCTCGAAAGCTGCTGCTGCTGCTGTTGCATCCAGCTCTCAACATGGAGGCTTTGTTGTGCATAGGTAGGTCACGGGCTGAGGCAGCACTTGATAGGTGAATCACAAGGGAAAAGAGCCTGCCAGCTTATCTCAGGGAGAAATTCCTTGTGGAGGAGGAAGTGTGTGCTGTTCTTGTGCTTGTCATTTAGGTAAACACTATAGGAACCATTAGCTTGGTTCAGATGACCCACGTATTTTGAATTTTTGCTGAGCCCCATCAGCGATTCCCTTGACAGGGGATGAGTGGGCTGGGAGTGATAGCACAGAAGTGCAGTATTATCCCAAAGTGGTCTATGCTAGAAAAGCCAGATGACTTCTGCAACAAAATTCATAAGCCCTTCCTGTGTAAACTATTCCATGTTTATTATTCCCCACTGCTACTTCCCTGGCAATATTCTGGTGTTAGTGTTCTTTGCTAACTTGGTTTTGTCGGGGTTTTTTTGTTGTTTGTTTTGTTTTTTTTTTTCTTTCCAAAATTCAGGTTCATTCCTTTAATTCCTTTTGTGTCATGACCACTTAAAAATGGTATGCTAAATTAAGTACTGAACATTTACCCAGTGTCAGTTGCTGAGTTAAATATAAACAGTCAGGAATGATAAAATATAAATTTGAAGGGGTTTTTATACACACACTCACTGACTGTTGGTTGAGGGGAGATACTCAGATGTATAGTTTTTCACATCCATGTCTAAACCTGTTGCTATAAGCAGCTGATAATGTGAGGTTAGGTGTGAAATGAGGTATCTGGATGATCAGGAAAACTTGCTTTCCCTTTCTCTTGGACGTGAGAAGAGGTGCAGCTGAGCACTAGGCCCTGTTCCTGAAACATCCTGGGTATTGCATCTTTATTGCTTCGAGTACAGCACGTTCCAGTGAACAATTTGTGTTTCCATTGCCAGAATGCCTCAAAACAACTGTGCCAGGTTCAGCTCTTGCCTGTAAAGATCTAATTCTTTCCAGTAAGAAAGTGGAAGGTCCTCTGGAAGGTAATGGAGGGAAAGGGAGGCTCATGCAGTGAAAATGGGTCAAAACATGTCTACAAAGAATTAATTGTGCATTTGTTCACAACATTGATCCATGTGACAGTGAAGTTGCTGGATACCTGTAGACAAGGACAAGCTGTTCTGCTTCCACAGCCAAGTACTTGGTTCCTTCTCACCCTTTCTACTACTGCACTGAGTTCAGTTCTACCACATTGTCACTTTAGATTCTACAGGAAGGTTTAAAATAAAGGGAAAAAAAGGGGGTTTTTTGCTCTTCAAGAATCTGATCTAGTTCAAGGACTGAACTACTCTTTTGTTGATTCCAAAAGTGGGTTTGATTCCAGCTGCTAGAGCTGAAAATTTCCCACACAGAGGACTCGGTACAGGTAGCTGTAGTACTGGAAGTGTGAAAAACGTAGTGGATTTTGTGTCAGGCATTTTTGCAGCTGCTTGCATCCCAGAACTTTCCATTCAGGGGCAAACTTGAGTGGATTTCTTGTATTGGAGAGGATAAATTTGTATTTCTGGAAAAAATCTTAGCATCATTTCTAACTCTAGACAGCATCAACAGTTTGTTGTGACCCCAGAACATGGTGCATTGTCCTGTGTGAGCCCTGACCTTCCCCTTCAACCACAGTGTTCCTGAAAAGCTCCAATGGGGCATTTTGGGAGCAGCTGCTCCTACCACTTGCTGTCCACGTGCAAAATAGAGGCAGAGAGATGGAAGCAAAGGTGGAAACAACTTTCACTTTCGTCTTCCTCGTGTCAGAACCCCGACCTGCCCGTCTGAGACCAGGAAATGCTCCCTGGGAGAGATGCTCCTGCCCCTCCCAAACCTCAGCTGGCACAGGAGGTGCTGCAGGGTTTGGGAAGGATTTTGGAGGGCAGCATTTGGGCAGGTTATAAAGAAGCTTTCTCATGGGTGTAAGGGTTCACTTTCTCTTGCCACTTCCTGTAAGATATTACAATTTTTTTTAACAGTGAGGCCTTCACGTGGATGTAGCTGAGGTTAGTGTTGGCACTTCTGTTAAATCCTGTTGGCCAAGGAGTAAAATCGCTGGAATAACCAAGAATTGTACCTGTAACATTTGTGAGCTGTCACACTGGGTGGTGGGGAACTTGCTTTGCTTAAAAAGCAGCTATTGCTGAAGAGATGAAACATCTTTCTGGTCCTGAGCTATTTGTGTGATGGCTTGAAGGGATAATGGTGTGGCTTAGAGAGTATAAACCTGCAATTTTTCTTAAAGTAACTTACTTTTAAAAGGGAATCATAAATGTTTAGCTTCTTGAGCTATTCAAGTGTTTGGTTTTCTTATTTTTTTATTGTTGAAGGAACTGAGCATTTTAGGAGGAACAGGTTTGGTATTTAACACTCAGTGTAACACAGAAAGTAAACAGAACTTCTACTTTCTGCACATGCCTGCTTGGAAATTGGGGTTAGTAACAACTAGGTTATATCACAGATTTAATTTGATGGTGGTGTTCGTGTCAGAAATAGGAGAGGGAGAACTGGTCCCCTCAAAAATTACCTGCTGTGGGGTTTTTCTGTGGTGTTAAGGCTTCTCCTCCAGCCCACCATTGAGTCTTTTGCTCAGAAATGTAATAAGAAGTGGCTTTGCCACAAGGAAGGATTGATTGGTGGGAAATGATTACTGCAAAATTAAGAATGCTAAAATAGAATGAATCTTGGGGAAAAGATGCTCCCAAGTTATTAATGGAGAGCTGGCTTTATCATGTCATTCTTCCTGTTAATACATTCCATCATTAATTGTGAATCTTGTTTTTATATCTTTGTCAAATTTGTCTCGATTTTTTTTTAAAGCTACATCTGTAGGAGGATACTTTTGTGTCAGGCTAAAACATGGTGACTTTGCATGATTCACTTTTTCCTTTTAAAACCGGTTTTGATACAGATCTTAAATCATTTTCAAACTGCTTGGATATGTAAAAATGCAGATGTGTATCCAGCAGAGCCTGCAAAGATGCAGCAGGCTCTTGAGGTACCTGGTTACTATTTTGATAAATCTGTTCCAGCCTCTGGAGTTTGTGCTTTGGCCTGGTGGGAGCAGCTGCTCTGTGGGCAGGTCAGCCTTGGGTCCATAAAACAGCCAAGTGGGAAAGATGGTATTGTGGGTACCAGTTGTACTGCTGGGAACACAACTCTCACTTGTGCACTCTCCCAGTGTTAAAAAAAGCATAAAATGACACATTTAAAGAAAAATCAGTGGTACAGCCAGCATCTGATAACAGTAATAGCTGCCTTGCCAGATGGAAGATGCCTCTGAATGCTTAGCCCAGGGTCAAGCAGATGCTTGTCTGAAGAGCTGAGCTTGGAACTCCTGCTACTCAACAAATCAGGAGGGTTTTTTTTCCCCTCAAACCTTAGGCTGTTATAAATACCACCTTGGCTGTTTTGTGGGTGGGGTTCAGTGGAGCAGTGAGTATATAAATTGATACAGAAATATCATTCCAAAGGCTGGAGGAGCATTATCCCAAGAACAGATTGTCCACTGACCATCCAACTGTCCTGCTGCAAACGACCTGGGAAGTTTAGTGCCCCATCCTGTGTGGGGGTGTTGGAGCTGCTGTACCCACAGGACTAAGGCCAGCCCAGAGGTGCAGTGTTTGATAGGATGGGTCTGCCTCGTTTGGATGTTGTTTCTAACAGTCTTTGCTTGTTTTTCACCAGGGTCCATTAAATAGTGAGTCTTCCAACCAGAGCTTGTGCAGCGTGGGCTCTCTGAGCGATAAGGAATTGGAGGTAAGAGGCTCAACCCCTGGGCTGGTGGGGCTTAACTCATGTTAAGTTCATGATTGAACTCAAAACCTACAAGAAATTGTGTGAGAATGAGCAACAGTTGTCTTAGTTTAGGGTGTGAATGGGACTAGTGCAGGTATTTAGTCTGGAGCTTAACCCTGCAGTCTTTGGACCACTCTGGGAAGCTTCCCACTGCTCCAGGCAGGTTTTACCCAACCCCAAACACAACATTTGTAAAGCTTAGCTTAGGGAATTGGTTTTGGCTGCACTGGCGTTTGTTTGCTGGTTTTGGTGTACTTTTGAACCAATAAAAGCCAGAGAGCACTGATAGGAAAGTTTGCCTTATCTATCAAATATGGGAGTTTGCATAAGTCTGTACAAGGCAGAGTTTTCATGGATCACTCTGTGCAAGTGTGGGGAGGAGAAAATTGATGCTTTGTCCCTAATTAATCTCAGTACTTTAGAATTAACTATTTAAAAATGCTTGCTAAAGCAGCAAAATGAATTGCAGAGTTAGATTTTTACTTTAAACTTCCATGTTAATAAAGCAAAATCTCAAGTTTAAGTGCATTTTCTTATGCATTTAAAGAACTTCCCACATGGTGATCAGGTAAGTTTTGGATCACACTTCCCTCTGTTATATGGCAGTGCTGATATGAGGGGTCTGGTGAAGCTCAGTCTTTTGAGAATACCATATCTAAAACTCCAGAAGTGCAGTTAATAGTGAAAACCCAAGTATTCATTCTTATTTTAATTGGTTTGGTGTTTTTTTTTTTTTTGAACTTCTGTGGAGAGATTTAAATTGACCAAGCTGACATACTCTAATCTCTCCCATTCCTTGCTTTTTCAGCCTGTAGCAGATAATGTTGTGTGTCATTTTTGTTATGTAAGTACTTGAATGGAAAAACAACTTCAAGTGAATCTCATTAATATGCTTCCAGCTCCATGGAGGCTGTAATGGAGCCCGTGGTGTTACAGTCACGCCAACGCTGCTCAGGAGTTGCTCTTCACTCTGCAGTGAGGAGGCAATGTCACTGACTTCTCCACACACAGCAGCTGGAGCAGCAAGTCTCCTCATAGTTATGGAGTTTTCAGTCCCCTCATTCTAAAAAAGTGCCTTGCAGACACAATAACCACCTTTGTCTGAACATCCCCTCCATCCTCTTAGAAAACGTGGCAGTGGGTGCCCAGCTGGTAACGTGGGGCTGTGGATGTCCATGTCCACCACCCACTGTGGGGACACAGCCAGGTTTAGGCTCAGCTTTATCCCCTTTTATCCTGCTAAAGGAGGGAGATTGGTTTCTGTGCTGACTGTGTGCAAGTCTTTTGGCAGAGCTCTTCAAACAGGGGCCTTGAGACTTGGGTTTGCAGAGAGCATGAAACTTGGTTTTCCCACAGACTCCCTGGCCGTGGCTCTCCCTCCCCCAGAGCTGTGTTTTGCACTCTGTGGTTTTTCTCCCTGGCCCCAGGGTGTGGTTTAGTGGTGGCTGCAGTGACTGTAGAGCAGAGAGCTTGGGAATTCTTTGGGACCCTTTGGGATAAGAGATGTTTTTAAAATGACGTTTGGTGATGGAAATGATAAGACCTCTCTCTTTCCAGCAACCTCAGCGAGCTGCTTCCAGCAGTGCTTCCCAATGTTTTCAGCAGGTTTGGCCACAGATGTGACCCTGGTGATGGGGAAAGCACCATGCCAGGGTCTCCTCCACTCCCACGTGTTTGGGCCTGTCAGCCTTGTGCAAACAGATAGGCCTGGCACTCTGGAGCCTTTGGGCCTCAGGGATGACACTTCTGGAGCCCTCAGACCTCAGGCATGATACTCTGGAGCCTCCAGCCCTCAGGGGTGACACTTCTGGAGCCCTCAGGCCTGTCAACTGTGCTCTGTATTGTGCCTGTTTATAAATAACACTGATTATACATCAATCCACTGGTCAGCTGCCCTTCAGGTCTCTGGTTGCTCACAGAAATGGCCGAAGCAACTAACCCTTGACTTCAGTGACAGCAGCTGAGGAGCAAACCAAAGTCCAGCACCTGTGGCAGGTCTCTCCTGGCTGCTGTCTTGGGGGGCTCTTCCTTGCCTTGTGCAAGGTTGTAATTTTGAACCAGTGGACAGGATAGTTCTTGTCCCCCATCTGCAATGAGCTTTGGGAGGAAGCATTACCTGCAGGCAAGGTGAATTGTCCTGGTAGACTGTGATTGGACTGCAAATTTGGATGTCAGTACTCAGACCTCTCATTGTTATTCCCCTTGTACCAGTGCTATGATCACCTTGAAACAGTTTACACAGTGTTTGAGCTTGCTCTGCTCACCCTGAGAGGTCACTGGGTAGTGGAGGCTGGATTGCTGCAGCTGAAATAGAAAAAATTCATTATTCTCCTTGTTAACCATGTTCTCTCCCTTCTGCAGCACATCAGAAAGTAGCAGCTATTTGAGAGCAGTTGTTTCTTTAAGTACCAGCAGGAGAAACAAAATGCACCAGAGAAACGAACTGGCCACTGGGGATATGGAACAGATTATTGTGTGTTGGCATTTTCTTTAAATCTTGGAATAACTGCAGAAATGTTAATTTTGAAGTATTGTTTAACAGACTCCTGAGAAAAAACAGAATGACCAGCGGAATAGGAAGAGGAAAGCTGAACCCTACGAGACCAGTCAAGGTAATTCCTGCTCCCACCCTGCTGCAGGGTTGGTAACTCCTTGTGTCCTAGGAAACTAATGGCTCTTCTCCAGGGTGTGTCGGGCAGCTTGTTATAAACTACTCCATGATGGTGTATTCTCCTCTGGGAGCCTTGTTATCCTCGCTGGCAGGAAAATATTCAGCTTATTCCCACAAACTCTCGCATTTCCATGGGACAGGCTGCCCAGAGGCTTCCTATGGCTCAGCTGCAGGGTTGTTTTGGTCCTGCATCACCACACACAGCAGCCAGACTGGAGGACAGAGCCTGTGCTCCCTTCCCTGCTTTCTGAGCCTTGATGCAGTAAGCTGTGCCCCAACAAATTGAGAACAAGCCATGCCCAAGCACAAAGCAGGCCCTGCTGTCCAGAGAGCTCTGGAGAACCTGGAGTGTTCAAGCCCAAATTCACATTTTCCAGCAGATTTCTTTTGTTCCTCGACAAGAAAGTAGCGAAAATTGTGTTGACAGAACTGCTTTGATAATATTATAATAAGAGAAAAAGGGCTGAGTTTTAATGAGCTGGTGTTAAGCCACCACTAATTATCTCTCGAACTCTTCTAGGAATGCTTGGGAGAGATCTAATACAAAGTAAGAGAGATCTAATACAAAGTAATTTACCTGAAGGCGGAGGACTAAAATACCCTTTGCTCTCTCCTTATCTTGAAGGAAATTTTGGAGAACCTGTCAACAGTCAAGACCTTTAGTTGTTTTCTAAGTCCTTCAGCAAGTGCAAACGCTGTTTGATTGGATCTGAAATGTTTGGAATTGAGAGTTAATTGAATTGTCGTCTGTAGATCCTCCCAACAACAGCACAGGAGCTGTAACCCTGGGGCAGGCTTTTGTTGTGCAGCAGCTTTGTTGTGATAGGTGTTGCACTGAGCAGGGAAAGGAGTGTCAAAATGTAGGAGGAGATTTTAGAATGGCATTGGAACTTCTGTTCTTACAAACACAACTCTTATTTCAATCCTTTGCTTTCCTTTATAGGAAAAGGCACTCCTAGAGGACATAAAATTAGTGATTATTTTGAGGTAAGTGTCTTTACATTGTCTGAGAAATCTGCCTGAATTCACATCCTGCAAAATCTGTAGATGGAAATTTGTGATGTGACTTGAGTTACTGATCCCTTGCTGGGGTCACTGGCTGATGATGTCAGCCTGATATGCTCAGATCTGATTAGGCACAGGATATGAGGAAGTTGATTTTTAAATTAACATTTATTTGAACAGTTGCTAAAGCATTTTTTCACTTAAGTCTAGGTTTGAGGTTCATTGGAACCTGGATCTCAGATGAGGATATCTGAGTATGCAAACAATTTTGATAAGAGCCCATGCTGCAAAAGAACCTCCCTGCACAGTCCTCACTGATTGGAGTAGGAAGTTGTTTACAGGGTTCCCTCTGCAGAAAAACCTCCCATGAGAGGCTGGCACCACGTGGGAGATGAAAACCCCTCCCCACAACAGTGATGGACATTCAAAAAATCAATATTCTTTTTTTCATTACATAGTTCCTGAAGTTTTTCCAGGTCTGCACAATCCAGGGCTGTAGCTTTTCTCTCAAGTCATTTCTTTATTTTACTGACTAACTTGGAGTCAGAAATTAAGTGCTTATAAGTGTTTGAATTTTTTCCTGGCTAAAGTTTTTTTTTATGAGTGGTGTGGGGATTTCTGTGCCAATTAGAGCAGTTTGCCAGCTCCTTACCTGTCCTGTCTCTTACCAGTGACTGGCACAGGTGCCTCAGTGGAGCTGTGCCTTCCTTACCACTCCTGTGGTGCACAGTAGACACATCTCACAGGGAAGGGGCTTCCTAATTCTATTCTAGTAAATTCTATTCTGGTAAATCTGTTCTGTTCTAGTAAATCATTCTGGTGAATAAATCTATTCTATTCTAGTAAATAATTTTATTCTAGTAAATAATTTTATTCTAGTAAATATTCTAGTAAATAATT
>NW_020884966.1:1073267-1103751 GCF_003945725.1 Corapipo altera
AATTCTATTCTAGTAAATATTCTAGTAAATAATTCTATTCTAGTAAACATTCTAGTAAATAATTCTATTCTAGTAAATAACTCTATTCTAGTAAACAATTCTAGTAAACAATTCTAGTAAACAATGCTAGTAAATAAAATAATTCTAGTAAATCAGTGATTTACTTGAATAGGATATATAAGCCAAGGTTTATACGTGCAGGTTTATATCTCTTTTGTGTTACAAAGGAAAATGTACTCAGTGCAAATACCAGGGTTTGTCTGAGGAACTTCTGCTGTTACTTTTGAAAACACCGCGTGAAATGTTAAGGTTTTCCTCATAAAAAAATGAGTCTGCGAAACCTATAAGGCTTCATTTTTAAGATTTAATTTCTCCTGTCTGTGTTAAACTTGGTTAAATGTGGTGTCTGATTCCTGCTGATCCTGTTGTGTCTCCCTGCCCAGTTTGCTGGGGGAAGTGGCCCAGGCACCAGTCCCGGTCGGAGCGTGCCGCCCGTCGCCAGGTCCTCACCTCAGCATTCCCTGTCCAACCCCCTGCCGGTGAGTGTTCCTGGGCACACAGCTGCTGGCCTGGCATTGCTGCTGGCCTGGCATTGCTTGAGACACAGGTAACACAAGGCTCTGAGCAGGGAGGTGTGGCTCGTGGTGAGTGATTTGGCTTGTTCTCCGCTTTAAACCTGAAACTGGGCTCTGGGAGCGAAGCCGTGTCTAGGACCCTGGGACAGTGGCTGTTCCAGCTGTGTGTGACATGGATACCTGAGCTTAAAGCGTGCAGGATGACTGGTTTGATTAGCTGTGTGCTTACAGAGGTCCCTGTCCTTAGTAAAAGGTGGCATTGACCTATTAGTTATCCTGTATTCCACTGTAGCTCATGAACTTCTCCATCCAGTTGGGAGAATGTCGTGTGTTTGTGCAGCTCTAATCAGGGATATTCTGATCTTGATTGGACCCTTTGGGTATCCTGAACATGGTGCACACCATAATTTTACTGGGAAGGTCTTTTACTTCTTACATGTGCATGTGATTTGCAAGGGGCATCAGCCAAAGCTTGCAGAGGAATGTGTGTACATGCACAGCTGGTGCTATTGTTTGTTACATAATTCCATTTTGCTGTCACAGCATTTCTGCAAGATCTGGATGTGAAGAAGTAACCAGTATTTTTAAGCCATTTTAGCACAGAGCAGCCAAAGAAATCTGCTTCATTAGCAAAACAATATTCAGAGCTGAGCTCTAGTTTTGACCACTGCCTGGGCTCCCTCTTAAAAATGTTCAGCTTCTGTTGAGTGTCACAAAAGTCTGGAACATTGTGGGAGAGGTTGGAATTCCCAAACCCAAAGTCTTTAGGGATTACATTATTCTGCAGAGACCTCTGCACAGTTCCTGAATGTACTGAACTAAACCCCAGCACTGAACACTCTGCTCAGAATTCCATGTGTGATTGTTAGATTTCAGAAGCCTTGCATTGCTGCTTGAGGGGGGAGCTTCACACATGCTTCTAGATCCTTCTTAATGTTTCTAAAAATTAAAATACAGCTTGTCAATTGAATAGCCCTTCCTCCTATCTTGTATTAATTCACTAATACATCTCTTCAAAGAGAGGGTAGTGAAAGAAATAGCATCTCTGAATGTTGCAGATGTGTGAGGGACTAGAGACAATTCTTTATTCCAGCAGATGAGATACCCCACAGGTGTTTGTAGTGGGAAAAGTGGATTCTTCCTTTGGTTTTCTTCTGCGTTTGTATGTGTTTAGGTAAAAGTTTGAATGGAGTATTTCTGGTGAATATTGATGTTAGAGTTAGTTTCAGAGAGGCCAGTTTGTGTTCCTCCTTACACAGGTGCTCTTTGTGTTTCTTCTGTTCTTTACTCTTGCAGCTAAACCTGTGGTGTTTGCTTATTCATAACAAACTATTCTGGGCCCTTGCAAGATCTGTCCTTTTCTTCCAAACTGAATGTCAGTGATTCAAGCTGAGGCCCAAAAAATGGGGATGAGTGAAAGTTGGAGAAGGTTGAGTATCTTACCCACTGCAGGTATCAGTGTGGTCTAGGAAGGCAACAGTGTTGAAATGTCTTCCACATGAGACAAAGCTCTTCCAAACCCGAGTTAATCTGGACTGCACTGGAAATTTTCTGCCATCAGAACTTGCAGAGGAATTGTAATGGCTTCAGGACGTCACTTCTTGTCTTCATATCTCTTGACTGCTTTGAATTGCCTCATTCCTCCTTCGATCAGAACAATGATCTGCAGGTCTTGAGGCTCTTGTGATGCCACTCTCAGGCACGAGCTCTCTTTTGGGGAAGGAAGCACACTCTTGACACTGGTAATGTTAGCCAGGAAATATGCTTCAGGTTGCAATTTAGGCTATTAAGAAAAACTGAAGCCTGATCTGACTGTTTACTTTCCCTGAGGCATTTGCCTGGCCCAGAGTTAGGGCTTGGAAGGATTTGGATGATTATTACCCAGACTGCCAAGTTTTAGCAGCTATGGGCTGGCTTGGAAAGCCAGGGCAGGGAGATGCTGAGTGCTGTAATCAGTGTAGCTCAGATGATTCTTGTTCTTATTAAACCCAGTTCCTGGATCACAGTTGGAAAACGAGTCTACTGCAGGAGAAAGGAGCTGACCCTTCAAAGATGTGACAGATCTTTAAAAGATTTTGGGAATGCGTTAGTACCTTGTTTACCTTGTAGGAGATGGGCCCCAGCTGTAATGACAGAAGTGAGCTTGTCCTGATGTCTGGGTCCTAGACATGGTTAGGTTGCTGCCATTTAGCAGTTCTGACCCAGTTTACTTCCCCAGAATAACACTGTATGGTGATATTGGCTGTTTTAAAGTGAACCTTTAAGAACATCAAGTAGTATAATTGTGAATGCATTGACCAAAAACCTCAGTGTAGATTTTTGGATCCTCAACCTGTCGGCTCTGAAACAGGTATTTGCGAAGGAAGGGGGTTTTGTTCAGCGACAGGGAATTCTGTCCTGTGTGTTCATTGGTTAGGTTGGTGGGGTTTTTTTAATTGTTCACTCCATTCCCCTTTGCTGTCTGCCCTTGGAGCAATCCCTGCAGGATTGGAGTTATCAGATCCTCACCACGCCGCCTGCTCATTCCTGAGCTGCTGCTTCGCCGACAACAGTTTTTGGCGAGACTCAGAAGGAACTGCTTTTTTTTCTTTTTCAATTTAAAAACACCACCCCCCCCCCCCCCCAAAGCCCCAAAAGTGGTTGACTGTGTGTTTTGTGCCTGTGTTGCAGCGGCGGGTGGAGCAGCCGCTGTACGGGGCAGACGGCAGCGCAGCCAAGGAGCCGCAGGAGGAGCACTCAGCGCTGCCCACGCTGATGTCGGTGATGCTGGCGAAGCAGCGGCTTGAGAATGAGCAGCTGGCACAGAGGGGAGGTGGCCTCTACTTTACTTTTGTCTCGGTGAGCAGCTCCCAAGAGATTTGGAGTTCCTTAAAGGGATGTCTAGTTGAGGGATGGGGAGTTGAAAGCTTTTCTGCAGCCTGGGTTTTGCTGACCCAGTCTGTCGTCTTCTGGTAAGTTCGTCTTCCTTGTGAAGGGTTGTAGGTGCCAGGCTCTGCTCGTTTAATAGAAGTGTGAGTTTCCAGTTAACAACTCAAAAAATCTTAGATCAGAATGATACCATCTGAGAGGTTAATCTGATAGATGCACAAAAGCAAAAGAATGAAGTGTAGTCTTGCTGTGAGAAATGTTTGGTTTGGCCTCGCTTAATCTCAGCTGACATGAATTATATCAGGCTTTTAAAAGCTTTGTCTTCAGCAGGTTGGGCCAGGCTTCTTGAAGCAAACTGACACTCTTCTTTTACTGAACTGAATCTCTAGAGCCTTCTTAAACCTGAACATGAGAGTGTGGTGCAGGCCAGGCTGCAGCCCTGTGTGTGTGCACGGGCACTGGTGGTCGTGCTGAGGGACATATAACAATACACAACTTTCTTTTACAGGCCCAGCAAGGCAGCCCATCTTCTACCGGATCAGGGAACACTGAGCATTCCTGCACTTCCCAAAAACAGATTTCCATCCAGCACAAACAGTCACAGGTATAGCTCACTAGATGATACAGCTCTTGGGTGTGAGGTTGAAGCTTGATGCAGTTTGTCTGCCGTGCCAGAGGGTGCCACTGGTAGTGGACATGATGTTTCCAGTGGAAGAGCCAGTATTCCCAACTCAGTCTGTACCTACTGAGTGAAGTAAATCACTCTGAACTTTGTTCCTCATCTTGTAAAGGATGTTTTCAGTTGCTGCTGCTGGAGTTTGTCCAATCTACTGCTGAGGCTTTTCTGTGTCAGTGCTGTGGGCAGTTCTTGGGCCGTGTGTGACTGTGCTTGGGAGAGGAGCATCTCAGCCCTGTCTGTGTCAGCTCTGCGCTATCCTCAATGTTCTCTCTGGAAGTGAAGGTGTGAAGGAGACCTGAGTGGTGGTTGGGAATGCCTCTGTTCAGGGTCCTGGGTGCATCTGCATGGCTTACAGTACAAATAGCCACAGTCTGGCTGGAAGATCTTTGGCCTATGCAGAGTTCACCCCTGGAATAGTTTGTCCTGTCAAGGTGGAACATGATGTGTTCCTGACAGTGCTTCCCAGCAACTTCACTGACCTGGAGTCAGGAAGAGGAGTAGCTCTTCTGACTGTACTGGTGTCTTTTTGGTGCCTTTTACATTAAGATTCTTTTATCTGTGTCATCTTCTTCTGTTGCTTACCAGGATGTTCAGCTTTATCTGTGATGCACCTGGCTTATTTCTTCTCCAGGCCTGCTTTTAATCTTCTTTGGATTTTCATCTCTGATCTCTCTGTGTCTGACCCTTCCCTTGAGCAATTTTTCAGCAATCATTTCCTCACACTGGTCTGTGTCAGAGATGATTTGGTTTCTGGGGAAGGTCTGGTCTCCATTCCCCCAGCAGGTGGTACAAGTTCTTTGTGCACCAAGGACAGCAGTTCCACCTCTGGGAGTACTCACTTGCTCAGGCCTGAGCTCTGTTGTGTCACTAGGGTCACGTTTGTTGTCTGTGTTGTTAAAATGCTGGTCTGGGAAGATCCATGTTTGCTGCTGTTTTCCATGGGGAATTCTTGTGTGAGAACAATGCCATAACTCAGGAACCTGCCAGAGAAACCTTTCAATCTTTGCTGTCCCAACACCTATGCTTCAAATAGTGGGTTTTATTCTATTAACATCTATTTTATTCAAATAGATGTTTTTATTCTCTCCTCTACTTAACATGCCCACAAGGTCCATCTTCTTTGCAAGACATTTTCTGAACAAGCTTTTTGCAGCTGTCCAACTTCATTATATTCTCCAGAGGTCTGGATGTAGGATACACTTATGGGAAAGAATCCAGGAGGATGCTTGGCTGCATGATGAGGACATGTACACATTCGTGGGTTTTCCCTTCCAAACCTGTTTGGAGTTGAAAGAATTTTGAGAGGGGGAAAAAAAAAGATAATCTTCAGTGATTCCCAGCTTGAATCACTGGTGGCAGTGACAGGAGCAGGGTGTGATTCCCTCAGTGTTGGGCCCAGGTGCTCTGAGGCTGTGTGGGTTGGGATGGAGTCACATAGAAGAGTGTGGATGCTCAAAGAGCCTTCATCTGACCCAGGGCAAGCATATCTGTGCCCTTGGCAGAATGAAATAACAGCTATTAAAAAACCTTTCTTGTCCTTGGCCTCCAGCTGCAGCCCAGGTTCTCCACACCCCCCCTGCCTGCTGCCCTCGGTGACAAAAGCTTCTGTCACACGTGCCTCCTGCAGGCAGGAAGCATAAACCAAGTTAGGGCAGAGGTGAGGGGACCTTCCCAGGCCTCCTCTGACATTGTCTTTTGGGATTTGGGCCCATCTTGCTCGATGTGCAGTGCTGGCAGGTGTTCTGTTTGAGCTTTCCCCTACTGGGCATGTGTAGAGAGGCAACAGGCAGCCAAGTTTGTCTCTTGCTCCATGGTGTGAGCTTCCAGGCAAGCCTGGAATTTGGAGAACAGTTATGTAACAATTCCACAGGTTAAGTCTCTGCTAACTCTTCTCAGAGCCAGGATAGGTGCCTGCTAGCCATAAGTGTGAAATGTGTGTGGGCAGTCAGGGAGAGAGTTTCCTCTGTGTTCACTTGGCTATTTTAGATGCTGTGTTCATGTACATACCAACTCCTTCCCCTTTCCTTCCCTACCCTTTCATCAGAGTGCTGAGTTTGGAACACTAAAAGAATATAGTGTATGCCTTCTGTTGCTGGGTTGAAGTCTCATTTTACTGGTGAAGGTATTTGAGATGTGCTGCACCCCATAAAACTTTCCAAATAGGTTTCACTCGAGAACTGTAAAGCTCCTGTCCCCAGTGGGCACTAATACAGCAATTTGTCAGAAACAAAAGCTTGTGCTCAATATTCCTGCTGTCCATCTGTTGGAATGTTTTAAAATGAAGACTTGTGTTTTCTGTCAAGACCACTTTAGAACCCACAGGTGCTGTCTCTGTCTGCAGATGGTTGTCTGTGCCCATCAAAGATCTCATAAACTTGATATTCCACCTGAGGGCTGAGATTTGGTGGGTTTTGTCTTAAGCCTTTTCCCTATGCAAGCTCTCCTGCACAGAGACCACCAAGGAGTGGGCAGAGCTCAATTATAAAGCTAAAATTTGCAGGACACAGGATATTGTAGCCTGTTCAGAGTTCCCAGTTTGTGTTCTCCAGAGCAGCTCTGTGCTGGCTGACTGCCCCTCCTGTGCTGGAGGAGCCCCCCATGCAAAACCAAAGTGAATAATGGAGAAAATTCTTCCCCTGACTCCAAGGATGCAGGGGATCAGTCCTCCTTAGACCCAGCTGTTCAGAGCAGAGGGGGTTCCACTGGGATGTTATGTGCTGACTATCTGAAACATTCCCTGTTTGTCTTAAACGTGGTTTATGGTGATTTTTCCCTACAGTCCGACCTCACAATGGAAAAAATATCTGCACTAGAAAACAGTAAGAACTCTGACTTGGAGAAGAAGGAGGGGAGGATAGATGACTTATTAAGAGTAAGTATTTAAAGTGGGGCAACTCTTCTAAAAAGCTGCTATTTAAAGTTACCTGGAATGCTTGTACCAGCCAGGCTGCAGAGCAGGATTTTGTACACCAGCTGTAGAACCAGCACACTTGCAAGGTAAAACAAATCCAAGTGCAGGATAATTGTGTTTGGGCCTGCTTGAATCCACCAGCAGCGACTGTGGCTTTTGTTTAGCAGCATGTGCAGCAGCCTCTCAGTACCTGGGGAGTTGTGTTCTGAAATGCTCATTCGTGAGAGTCAGTGATGTGTGGAGAGAGGAGGAGAACATCTTTTGGTCAAACCAAAAGAGTAAAAACTCTTAACCCATTGGTTTTCTTCAGTAAAAGATAAATACCTTTAAATCAAGGATCTTGTCTTAATGGAGAAGTTCTAATTGATGTGCCTTTCATCAGCTGGAGAGGCAGCTCTTGTGAAGTGTCAAAAAGCATTAGAAAGCACATTAAAGGGAGGAGAGGGAAGGCTCTGTGTGTGTGTCTGGTCTCAGCATCTGAAAGGAAATAATCTGTGAAGCAGGAAGTAGATTTTTTTTTAAATCATCATTATTATTATTACCATTCACTGTTTATCAGAAGCCAGACAATTGCTTGGAAGGGACATGGTCAAATTGAAGTTTTTCTCAATGCAAATGGCTACAGATCCAATTGTGCTGTGTGCTGTTACAAAGCAGCTGCTGCTGGCAGCAGTCTGTGTAGAGGGGCTCATGGATAGTGATTTAAACAAGAATTTCACTGAAAGTGCAAAGGGAGTTCCCCCATCCTTTTCCTCTGCCAGTATTGTGGCTAAAGAGGAAGGATAGTCCAGGAATGACTAAGCTATTTTGAGACTTGGTAGCTGGGGTAAGGTCTTAAATGTTTTAAAAAATTTTAAAAAAACAAACCCTTTCCTTGTGTTAGTCTGGTTGTACCTTAGTTCCTTACCTGTAAACCAGGATGATAGAACTTACCTGTTCTAGAGGGGTGTTCAGATGTGAGTGAGTTAAAAATTTAAGTTTGTCTTGGATGTTTTGCCAAGAGGAACCTGTTCCTTTTTCCTTATCCTGCTGGTTTGCTGACTTTAATCTGCTCCCTAGAGCTAACTGGAGAAACTTCTGCCTAGGTGATGCTTAGTTTGGCTCTTCTCAGTGGTTTAAAGTCACAGGCTTTGTTCTCTGTTCACTTTTAGGCCAACTGTGATTTGAGGAGGCAGATTGATGAGCAGCAGAAGATGCTGGAGAAGTACAAGGAGCGGTTGAATCGATGTGTAACGATGAGCAAGAAGCTTCTTATAGAAAAGGTGAGCAGGGGACATCTCTGCAGGCACACTTCACATCCTTGGAAACATCTGAACAGTAAAAACCTCCTCCTCTCGCTGTAGTGATAAAAGACAACTGGAATTCTGCCTTGAATTATTTCTCTGCAAATAAGAACATAATCCAAAGGCTGAAATTGTTCAGAATGTTGGGATTTGGTTATTTTTCACAGTCTCAGTGATCTCTTGCTTGAATGAAATAGAGCTCTAAATGCAGCAGGCATTGCTTGATTTGGAGACTCATGCACTTTAAAAGCAACCCTGTGCAGCCCTGGCAGTGCCAGAGCAGTGTCCCCTTGTGCAGTGGGACTGCAGACCTGCTCTGGGACATGGGCAGGTGATTTAGACCTTTCCTTCTTTCCAAGGGGCAAAGCTGGAGATCGTTGCTTTGTGTAACACTGAAAACAACACATTAAAGCCACCGGGGCCAGTGCCAGGCTGCTGTTTACCAGTGTCCAGCCTGCTCAGTGTTGAAAGGTTTCCAGCTTTCCTGATGGCTAAACAGTGGGGGGGTTTGATTGCTCTTTCACCTGTTGGCCAATTACACCTATTGTTTGTGGGCACTGGATGGGCAAACCACCGGGGTGCTGGCTGGTACGTGCAGTCTGTTTGAGTTGCTTTTGTCACAGAGCTGATTGTTCTTGGCTGACTGGGACTCCCCTCTCTGGGAGGATTTGTGACTCTGGGCAAGGTGTTAAGTAGGCCTGGCTTTCAGAGTGGTACTTAGTGCTCCAGTGGGGAGCTTCCCAGGCTCATCTTTAATCCTGTCTCGCTGAAACTTTACTGTTCTTGTCTCAGGCCTTGGAAATTTGTTCTCACTTCCCAGAAACACTCTGTACAGAAACCACCAAAACACTCTGTGACAGACACCACCACCAGTGTTTATGCATGTTGGTGACCTAACTGAGGTTGTGTCACGTCTGGGCATGGTACAAGTCTAGGACTGAGCTGGCTGATGACTGTATCTTACTCTAAAGTGATCCAAGGTGTATTTTCTTTCTCCATCACCTGATGGAGTCAATAAGGGCCTGATTAGAGCCAGACCTGTGGTCTAGCTAAGCTACTGGCACAAAGGGGCAGCTTTAATCCTGCTGCCAGACTGATTTCAACTGATCATAGGATGGGTGAGCTGCCCAGGGAATAATCAGGAGGGAAAAGTGAGGCTGAAATACCAGGAAGGAGGTGAACAAATACTTGTCAAACCTCTGTGAAGCACCAGCAGTAACCTGCTCAATGATCAGCTGCATTTCAGATAAGCAGAACCGAAACAATAGAAAGCACTAAGAACTGGTGGTGATTTAAAACAGGGCACAGCTCTTTAGCTGCTAATTTATGGCTTGTATTTTCACATGTGCTGGGTTTTGTTTGCAGTCCAAGCAGGAGAAGATGGCCTGCAGGGATAAGAGCATGCAGGACAGGCTGAGGCTGGGGCACTTCACCACGGTGCGGCACGGCGCGTCCTTCACCGAGCAGTGGACAGACGGCTACGCCTTCCAGAACCTCATCAAGTGAGGACAAACAGGACCTTCTTTAACTTCACAGGCAGAAATGTCAAAAGCAAGCAGTTGTGTTTGATGCCTTGCATGTCAGAGTGTGAGAATGGTGTGAGTGATGCGTGGAAGGATCAGACAGGAACTACTGATAATGGGGAACGATTTCACACTGAAGGGGGAAATACGTTTCCACTGAAAGCTCCAGAGGCTTGAACTGGAATGAAGTGGTTGGAGTGGGTTGGAAAGCCCTGTTGGGAATCCTCAGTGCACCCACTCTCTACAGCTCCCTGACAGGAGGGTGTAGCCAGGTGAGGGTCAGTCTTTTCTCCCAGGAACCAGCAGCAGGACAAGAGGGCACAGTCTTGAGCTGCACCAGGGAAGGTTTAGGTTGGACATTGGGAAGAAGGTCTTTACAGAGAGAGTGATTTGCATTGGAATGGGAGGTGGTGGAGTCACCATCCCTGGAGGTGTTTAAGAAGAGACTGGATGTGGCATCAGTGCCATGCTCTGGGTGCCAAGGTGGTGTTGTGGGTCAAAGGTTGGACTCGACGATCTCAGAGGTCTTTTCCAACCTTGTTGATTCTGTGACTGCTGTGCTTAGGATGGACCAAAATCTCACATATATTATGAGTCAATCAGTTTGATTTGCATACTTGCATACATTAGTCAGGGAAGGCTAATTAGCTTGCCTTTTTTTTTTTTTTTCTTGAAAGTAGAAAGTAGAGAAGCTTAAAAGAGAAAATCCATACTATTTAACTTTTTCTGCCTTCTGGTAACAGTGATCAAAGGGGCTGCAGAAACCTGGAAATGAAGATCAGAGACCCTTTTATGCAGGATGTTAATGGAAATATCCAGTCAATTCCCACCTGGCCTAGACCTTTAAGTAGGACTTGGCAAATTAATTGCATTAGAGAGAGCTGTGTGTGATCCTTTAAAATCACATCTCTTCTCTGTAGTCTGATAGGGAGGTGCAGCTCTTGTTAGGCACAGATTAAGGACTTTATAATTCTTGCTTAGTTTGTGCTGTAAGACATGGAGGAAATACTTTTGGAATACTTACCTGCAGTGTCTTCTTAAAAGGGAATTAAGTATGTAAATGCTTAAGTCATTTAGACTTGAATTTCAAGAGTGCTTTTATCACTTCAAAATGTTTCCAGATAGTCTTTTTATCTTGGAGGAGAGGCTGTTTCTCAGTGAAATTGGGAATGGTGTTGGTTATATTTTAGAGAACTTAGGGTAGTTTAACTGTACCTTTGAAGTATAAAGATACTTTGTCAGGCAGTACCAGCCTTCAGGAACAGTCTTAACAGGAAAATCTTGAGATTTAGAACAGAGCCTTCTAGGAAAAAGTATGTGGAAAGTTAGTGACTTACCATGGATCCTGGGTTTCCGTGAGGGTAGCGGCTCCTTGGTTTTGGATATCCTCTGCATGAATAAAACCTTTCACTCACTGCAAGGTTTCTGTGAGCCAGGAAAAGAATCCCCTTTTTATGTAAAAATACCTTTTAAAAATCTGACTCATCACATTTGGCACATCCCCCCTTTTCTGTACAAAAACATTTCGTTTCTAATCCTCCGAGTACGACCCGTTTGGGATTCCTCGCTCCGATCTGGTGAGGGCAGATGCTGAAGACAACCAAGTGCACACCCTTCATGGTTGTTGTGGTTTTTTTTTTTCTGCTCTCTGCTTTCCAGGCAACAGGAAAGGATAAATTCCCAGCGGGAAGAAATAGAAAGACAACGAAAAATGTTGGCAAAGAGGAAGCCCCCAGCCATGGGACAGACCCCCCCTGCCAGCAACGAGCAGAAGCAGCGCAAGAACAAGACCAACGGGGCAGAAAATGAAACGTAGGTTCCATCCAGGGCCTTCTTTGGGGGCACTGCAAAGCCACAGGCTTTGGTTAGAGAGCATGGAATATCTCCTGGGAAATGGAATCTTGCCCTTGCCTCCAGGCTTCGCTCCATGCACAAATGAGTATTGTGGAATTAGCCTGGCACTCAGCAACATCTGGCTGCAGTTCCAAATAGTTTTTCATTGGAGTAAAACAAGGATCACTGCTGAGTCCAGACTTTGTACATGAGCTTAACTTTATTTCTTTTGAATGCAGTAACTTTTTCAGTATTTGGAAAGTGGGATCTGACTTAAGTGTTGCAAGTTCAGAATTGGTATCAGGGTAGGACACGTGGTGCACTTTTTGTAAGGAAAACAAAATTATACACCTTGAGAAGCCTTGATTTCTATGGACTTTCTGGGGAGAATTGTGAGTTTGAATTTTCAAACAATGAATTTGGGATGCTGAAGAAATCAGATGCTCTCTGTAGAGACAGAGCACTGAGCACTGGCCTGTGTCCCCAGAGCAGTCTTTCACACATACCTGAGTTGGGGAAGTGGAAAGGTAGTGGAAGTGCTACTCTTTCTTCTCACAGACTTTTTTTCCCCTACCTCTTTTGAAGTTACTGATGTTCCAAGAGTCTTTATATTCTTAGAGAGTAAAGCTGGGTCTCACAAGAAATTTAAACCATTATTTTTTGGAAGTTTTTATGAGTTGGAAATACATTAGTCAGAGACTTACCCCTCCATTCTATCAGTTCCCTTTACTTTCCTTGCTGTGGGCAATACCATAACTCTCAGTGACACTTTTCATTTTGCACTGTTAAATCTCCTGGGCTTGATTTGAACTCCAAGTTCCTGAAGCCCTTTGAATTCTTGTCCTGGATCTTTAAAAGGGCACGTGAAGCAACAGCTCCCACTGCCTTGTGCAGTCACAGCAGAGATGGCACTGGGTGAATCCTGATGTTCAGGGTGCCCTCAGCAACCAGGGCAGTGCCCCCAGATGGCATCCAAGAGGGCAAAGAACTAACTTGATTGGAGTAATTTACCCCTCATTCTGGCCAAGTGAGCTTGAAAAGAACTAAATAAAACTTCCAGGTTGTCCTTCTGCATTGCAAGGGTTGAGGTGGGAGCAGCCAGTGGAATGGCAGTGCAGGGATGTTTTGCAGTGTTGCTGTTCATCATGGTAAACTTTGACTTCTGAGGGGTGGGATGAGCTTTCCCCATGTTTGTGGGGATGTTTTTCCCCAGCAGACTGGTGCAGCTGTGGTGTGGATTATTCTGGAGATGTGGCAGGACAGGTCTTGATGGGAATGGTGGTGTCTGTGGTACTGAGTGAACTTCTGCCTGTGCTGAGGTTGTGACCTCACCCAGCTTTGCCAGACTCTGCTGGGAAGCCTTTTGTGCTACCAGGTCTTTTTCTCTGGTTCTTGCTGGTTTATCATTCTTCACTTTGGGGTTTTATCATTTTAGGGTTTTATACTTGTGGCTTAGAAGAGCTTCTTGTGGTGTGCTTGATAAAAACTGCTTGCCAGGGTATAGATGTGGCTCATGTGGAGTGTTGTAGCTTCTGAAAACATCATTTTTGCAAGTCAGCTGTAGCAACTGGACTGACTGACTACTTGCTTAATCATTAGTTACCCTGTGAGTGCATTTGTTGGACCATTGTGTATCAGGAACAAAATTTTCGGACTTTTGGAGGGAAGCTTTTTCTGTGTAACTCTTACACAGAGGCTGACTTTTGGGCAATTTAAATATAAATGTTCCTAAAAGTTGAATGGGAAGCAGACAGCCAAATCCCTTTTTGATTTTTGGCTCCTCTTTGGTTCGTGGCTGTTGCTGTGTCTTAAAAAGGAGAGGAAGGTCCTGTGATGCAAATTTAAACATGTGCTGTCCCAAAATGAGTTTCTGGCTGTGAATGAGAAAAGGATTTTCATTCAGGAAGAATAATCTGCTGGGCTTGTCTGACATTCATTAGGGCAGCTTGGGCAGCCTAAAGCTGGACTAGAGGTGGTGTATTTTCAGCATGTTTGTGTGAAACAGGACAGAGTTTGTCTCAGACCCCCATGATTTTTGAAATGGTTGCTGTAGCAGGCAGCTATTTTGGGCAGTGTTGGCCTGGTGGTGCTCGTTACATCTGGTGGTACTAATTACATTTCTGCCTTAATGAGGAGACTGGTGCTGTTTAGCATTTGGGCACAAGACTATGTGCAAAGCCTGTTGCTGGTTTATTCAATTGTCTTTTTATTCCCTTATACAGCAACAGCAACCAAAGGATCACAGAAAGACCTAAACTTTTGGGATGGTCTTTTAGATTGGCTGAATCTGATTAAAATCCAGGCTGTCAGGGGGAGGGTGTGGTGTGTGAATTAGAATCACAGAATATCCCCAGTTGGAAGGGACCCACAAGAATCATCAAATCCAACTCCTTGGCCCTCAGCACACTTCTATAAGAAATGGGGCAACATGTGAACATTTATGGTACTGGCTGTGTTTTATACATATCTTTAATTTGTAATAAGCAGCTCTTTATGGTTGAGATTCCTTCAGAGGGAACTTGGCTCGTGAGTTTTGCATTAAATTTATCAGCTAACGATGCTTTCCACATGGTTTCAACTATGTGGACCCTCTGCATCATCAACAGAGGAGGGGAGCTGGGGCATTTCAAGATGCTTGATCAGCTGAATATTCCCTCCTCTCAAGGTCCCCCAGCCTGCACAGAGGAAGAACTTGGTCCCCTCTTGAAATTAGTTGTGGCATTGATGCTGTGGAGACCTCGTGGAGCTTTGTGTGAAGTACTGTGCAGAGCACAACTGCTATTGCAGGAATCCTCCTGGGATATCCTTTGAACTCAGTTTAGGTTCAAAAAAAGATATTTATACACTGTCACACGCAGATTTTGTTTACAGAATAAATAGATGCAGTTGATATGGGCTTCATAGCCCTGTGTTCACATGTGATGCTTTTACCAAACTCCTTATTGGTAGTAATGAGACAATTAATGTACTGATTCACTTTCTAACCTTGGAGAGCTCAGCATGTCACTGAACTTCACAAGTGATGGGGTCTGTCACTGTTTCAGTGTAAGGCTGAGCTTTGCCTCTGTCCTACATGGGCTATAGAATAGAATCATGGAATGGATTGGGCTGGAAGGGACCTTAAAGCTCATCCAGTCCCACCCCTGCCATGGGCAGGGACACCTTCCACCAGCCCAGGTTGCTCCAAGCCCTTTGTATAAAAGATATCAAAAGCATAAAACTTTCTTGACCAACCACCTGGGGTGGAAATTTCGCACATCATTTACTATCCATAAATGGGGATTATTCCCCTTATCCCATTGCTTCTCCCAACTACATGTGAGGTCCAAGATAGAGTAAATTTCCCAGGATTTCCCTGGAAGCCACCTGGCAGGACCTGCAACAGGAAAAAGCTCTGAATCCCAGGTCATTGCTCTATTTGCAGTGGCTCTGTGGCCAGGTGTGCTGCTGGTCCCAGAGGGAGTAGCTGGATTGAATTATCCAGCTTTTATTACAAAGGAAACTTTGAAAAATGAGTCAGTAAATGAAACTGTACGTGGAAAAATAGGCTGTGGAATACTTGTGCTTCAGTGTGCCATATTTAAATTCTGGTTTAGCCATCTTTGTTAAAAGTCAGTCCCTAGCCTAGACAGGTGGTGCTGGGGACTTGGATTTGAAATTAATGTGTTGAGATTTTAAGCTTTAGTTCTCCTTTAGATTGAGTATTAAAAAATATGGATTGCAGAGTTTATCTAAAAAATTTTGTGCTGGCTGTTGATGTGCTCTGGGTATTTGTCAGTCCCACTGGTGATGTGTGTTCATTTTGTTGAACCCTAATGTGTTGGATCTTTCTTCTTTGTGCAGGTTAACATTAGCAGAGTATCATGAACAGGAAGAAATCTTCAAACTCAGACTAGGTCATCTTAAAAAGGTAAGAACTGACTGCAGCAAAGGCTTTTTGATGCAGTGTTCTGTGAACAAGAGCATTTCTCTGTAGAGGTCACCACTCTTTGTTTGATGAGATGTTTTTGTTGCATGAAAGGGACAGCCAGGATTTTGTAATAATTTTTTTCCAGGGCAGTGGTATTCAGGAAAGATGTTCTTTGCTTCAATAAACAGATTTCTGTGTCCTTACAGTTAGGATTTCATGCAGAGAGTTCCACTCTTTTGATACATCTGTCACTGTGACCTGCCTGGGGCTGGGCTCTGAACGTGTCCAGCCTGGGGGAACAGGAAGGAATGGACCAAGGGAAGAAAATCAGGAGAACACAACAACAAAATGCAGCTTTTCCAGTTCTTTGCAATATTGAGTGACCAGCATTATCAGTCCAATAAAATCTCCTGGGCTGTTGCAAACCAGTCCTGTTTAGGCAGCTGCAATGCCCATTTGTTCTCAAATACCTTGGCTTCAGTAGGAACTGTACCTGCAGCTGAGGTTATATTTAGATAAGCTGTTGGTTACCTTGAAAGTGATTGCAGTGACCTATAAATAAGTTTTCTGGGACACTGCAACAGATGAAATTCTGAAGGAAAAAAGATAGATGTCTTCTGCCATTTCCTGGTTAGGTGTGATCTCTGCTAAGGCCAAGGAGTTTTCTTTTCCAAATGAAACAAAGAGGAAGTGGACAAATGTGCCCCTTCTTTTCTCAGGTGGTGCCTGAGCTCTACATTTATTTTTTTTTCCTGTAACCTTGACACACAGGTTGCATTCAAAGCCTCATTAATGCCTCTGTGCTCCTTGGTATTTTCAGTGGAAGGGAAAGTTATTGCACACATGGAATCTGCTGGCACTGTGCCCATTGTGCTTTATTGACCTGTGAACAAAGAGAAGGGATCTGGGCAGGGCTCCACAGCTTCCACATGGCTCCAGGGGATTAACTGCAGGTCCATCTCTGCTGGCATGTGGCACTGCCACCCTGGAATGGAGGAATCCATTGGGAAATGGACCTTAATGGCAAATGAAGCAATGTGCTGGGATCGTGGCATTGTCTGAAGCTGAGCTTATCCTTCTCCACTTTTGGAAACTGGCTCATTCTTTATGTCTAAAAATAGAACCAGTTGGAAAGGGAAGGAGCAGAGTCACAAGACCAGTGGGTAACAATGTCCCTTGAGTCACACACACAAACCATTCTGCTCAAGGGACACGTTTTCCTTGGGGTTTGCAGCCCTGAGCACAGGGATGGGAATTCTCGTGTCGTGTTTGAGGGCACCTGAACTTCCCACTGGATAAACAGTTGTCAGAACTTCCCCATGGCACTGAGGAACGTTCTGACCTGTTCTGGCACTGCCACTACTAATAGGACACAATGTTGTTCTCTCACATTTCCCATTCTGTCTGGGTACTGCCCCATCCCCACGTGGCATCATGACATCCCTGCCCTTACTTCTGAGTGTTGTCGTCTTTCTCTTGTCCCAACAGAATTGAAATTCCTACAGAAACAGCTGCACAGTGCTTAGGGAAGGAGCAGGATCAGAGAACAAGGCTTCTTAATTACAGAAAATGTTAAAATGTGAAAAATAAGGAGGTGTAAAGAGATGTGAGCTCCTGTCTGTGTAGGTGTGAACAGAACTGCCCAGTCAGTTTTCACTCCCGTCACCTTCCACCTGACTCTTAATTGACTCTGACCATCCCTCTGATCTCCCAGACAAGTTTTTTTGCCAGTAACCTCTTGGGAAGTGGAATTACATTTGTGTTTCCAAGTGCTACCTGCAGTATCTCACCCAGTGTCGTGTTTTCCTTTTGGTTTTCCCTTGAGCAGGAAGAAGCAGAGATCCAGGCGGAGCTGGAGCGGCTAGAGAGGGTTAGGAATCTACACATCAGGGAATTGAAAAGGATACACAATGAAGATAATTCACAGTAAGCACATGGGATTCAGGGATAAGAACTTCAAGCAATTTTTATTTGTTCTCTTGACAGTCTTTTTTAATTTGATGTTACAACTCAACAGTCACTTGGCTGGGGGGTGGCACAGGGATATAACTTGAAGGCTTCCAAGTACATCAAGGTACCATTATATAGTCTTTTATCAGTGCAGAGTGATAAAATAGTATCAAATCTGTCAGTCATTAATAGTTTTCTGTCTGAGAGTAAGAATGTTTTTTCTCAGCTGTGCAGTAGCTGTGATTTATCTCTGTCAGTGTTCTCAAACCATGTCTTTCTCACCAGATTTAAAGATCATCCAACGCTAAATGATAGATATTTGTTGCTACATCTTCTGGGTAGAGGTGGCTTCAGTGAAGTATATAAGGTAAATTTGAAATGGCAGTCTGGGGGGGAATCTGAATGTGCAGGGAAATACTGTAGGAAGCAGAATTTCTCCACTTGTTTTCTCAATTCTGTGCGTGGTTGTGGCGGGAAGAAGGGAGGACAAAGCTCCTGGTGCATCTGGCTTGCATTAGGCAGCAGAGTTGAGATTTTCGGGTGCTGCCCTTGTCCTCAGAAGGCCAAATTTCCTGCAAACGTGTCAAGAAAATGTGGCACCAAGTCTTCAAGTTTTGTCAGGACACAGAAGCAAAGCACTCGTTTCTCCAGGTGCTGCACACAAACAGCTGCAGTGGCTCAGCCTTCCTGAGATGGCACAGCAAGTCTGAACATCTCTGCAAAGAAGAGAAAATAGCTGCAGTAATAAGAGCAAAGCCTGCATTTCCTGGGGGTAGAAGGCTTTGTTTCTTGTGCCTTCATTTTACACTCTGAAGTAGCAGACTGGGGGGGTGTGTGTGTGTGTAGTTTTGGGACTTCCTTAGAACTGAGGATTCCTTGTGTGTCAGCACTCCTGACAGCCAAGACCTGTGATACTTTAAGTGCTTGCTCTTTGACTGTTGTGCTTAGAGCCATTCCAGTCCTCAGTACTCCCCATCTGCTCTCAGTAGTCTTGAATTCATGTTGAATTTGGCTGGGATGAAAATAATTATGCCAATGCAAATATTGGAAACTTCACAGTGCTTTATTATTTTGATGCAGGGCAGCAATAGGTACTTAAACTAAGGGTACCAGACTGCTCAGGGGGGGAAGAAGAGAGTGTGAGCTGAGTGTGAGTTCTCTGAGCTGTTCTTTGGAGGCTTTGCTGACTAAGCAGAAAGTTTTGGCACCATGGATGAAAGCAGGAGGGTATGAATGCTTCATACCTGACTGCTCTTAAGAGTTGTAACTCTGTTATTAAAACAAAGACATGCTTGGCCCTTCCTCTCCAGGGTCTTGGCCAATCCATTAAGCATTAGGAATTAAGTAGTCAACTTTTGAGATGAACACAGAGTATCCTTGTTTGCTTACAATAGCATTTTGCCCTGTCCTGTGAATTATTAGCTGTTGCTGCTCTCAGACAGGGTAAAAGATTTCTACATTTTTCCAAGAGCACAATTCCAGAGGCCCATTCTTTAAGGACTGTTTAAATAGTAAAAAAAGTGGAGGGGAAAATGCAGCACAAAATCACACAGTTCTGTCATTAAATTCTCCAGCTTCTAAATATGCTGAAACATTATGCTCCAAGTTGGAGAGCTGAGCTACCAGTGTGAAACAAAGTGTTGAAAAATCCTCTGTATTTTGGGTTTGGGTTTTTTTCTTTAACCATGTGTAGAAAATGAGTTGGGGACTTGGGGGGATAATGGCAGGGTCTTTCCCAATATAATAACTGTCTATATTTTGCTAATTTGGCCTTTCTGGTCCCTTTGTAGCTCTGGTGGTAAAATGTCAGAGTAAATGCAGCATGAGTTAGATTCCATGGGGAAGGTCAGATCAAAGCCCAGAATATTCAATTGTTTTCAGAGTTGCTTGGTTTCATTAGTGAAACTAATTACCTCAAAATGTGGGTTTGTTTTTCCCTCACTATGTCGTAATGCTGATTTCCTGGGTGGTGATATTGGGTTGTTAGAGCTTGTCTGCTTTTGCAGTGTTAACTTGAAGCTGGGATTCCCACTGATTCTCAGCTCTTCTCTCTGCAGGCATTTGATTTAACAGAACAGAGATACGTAGCTGTGAAAATACACCAGTTAAATAAAAACTGGAGAGATGAGAAGAAAGAAAACTATCACAAGTAAGTGGGTCTGTAAAGCAGCCAGCCATGGTTCCAAACTCCTCCTGCATTTGGTTATCCAGTGTCTGCCAATTTTTTCCTGTGTTTGCCACATTTCAAAAGCCCAGTAGCTGCTTGCAAAAGTTATGGTCAGATAAAAATGTTTTAAATGTGCACACAAACACACACAGAGTTTTGTATCAGCCCTCTGGCACCAGGTTTCAAAGCACCAGTGCTCTGTGAGGGAAGTGTTAAAGTGGCTTCTCCTCTCTGAAATGTTGAAGCTGTTTTGTGGGACACAGTTGTTCCTGCCCATCTTCCAGGTACACACCTCCATGGTTCTCCCTGAAAGCCTCCCCCTTCCCTTTGCTTCCCAGAATGATGGATCCTTTCACAGATGGTGAGGATGCAGAATCATGGAATGATTAGGGTTGGCAGGGACCTTAAAGACCATCTGATTCCACCCCCTGCCATGGGCAGGGACACCTCCCACTAGCCCAGGTTGCTCCAAGCCCCATCCAACCTGGCCTTGGACACTTCCAGGGATCCAGGGGCAGCCACAGCTTCTCTGGGCAACCAAAACAGTGTGGGCAGCAAATCAAGGAGAGGATTCTGGCCCTCTGCCTCTCTCAGGTGAGACCCCACCTGCAGAGCTGCCTCCAGCCCTGGGGTCCCAGCACAGGAAGGACATGGAGCTGTTGGAGCGATGGTTTGAGGGATAGAGCAGCTCTGCTGGGAGGAAAGACTGAGAGAGTTGGGACTGTTCAGCCTGCAGAGAAGGCTCCAGAGTGACCTTACTGTGGCCTTCCAATGCCTGAAAGGGTTACAAGAAAGATGGAGAGAGATTATTTACAGGGCCTGGAGTAAAGGACAAGGGGGAATGGCTTCCCACTGGAGGGGAGAAGGTTTAGATGGGATATTAGGAAGAAATTCTTTACTGGAAGGCTTTTGCTGTTGGTAGTTCTTGCTCCCTAATGCCATGGGTGAGATAAGCTCTCCAGAGTGGCAGCCAAGCCTTCTCCTTAGAGCTTCCCAGATAAAGCTGTGATCTTAAATCCCTAACAAGTCACTGGTGACAAACTAAGCTGAATTTGAAGCCTGGAAGTTGGGCTGTTGAACATCATGGAATTTTTCTAGAACTTGCTGATTTTTGCATTCGGCCATCTTGGATCCCTTAAGGATTTATGAGATTATTCTATTTTGGCAAGCAGTCCCGTTAATCAAGATGAGTTATTTTGTAGCATTCTGCCAGCCCTGGAGCTGCACTGGGGTTCTGTGGTTCCCAAGAGCTGTTCCGTGCAGCTCCTCCTTCCCTTGCCTTTTCTGAGGCTGAGGAGCACGAGGAGTTCCACTGAAGCTGATGCTGGGTGGTGTGTCTGGGTTCACTATCTGCAGAACTAAGAATTAAGTCACTTGTATGACTAATGCTCAGACTTTGCTGCTTTCAGACATGCGTGTAGGGAGTACAGAATTCACAAAGAACTGGATCACCCTCGAATAGTTAAACTCTACGACTACTTCTCGCTGGATACTGACTCGTGAGTTGTGTTGTCCTTTCCCTTGCTTTGGCCTCTTCACTACAGACAGAGTATTTAAAGCTTCCCAGAAAGCTCCAGAGAATGTCCCCACCAATGTTAGAGATATCTGAGGTGTACTTTCAACATACACTGGTTTTCTAGAGACTCCAGCTCCCAAACCAGCGTGTTGTGTTATGTCAGATGTGGTGCTTTACTGGTAAATCCTATTCTTTGGCCTGGGCAAACACCCCAGCTCATACAGCTTTTAGCTTCTGGGTCTTTAATGGGGGATCTCTGACCTTTGTACTGTTGAGCATCGAGGCCTGTGCTCCTGGGAGCTTATTTTTAGAAAAGAATTAATAGGCTGACAGACTCTTAATTTAATATATTGACCAAATTGGTGACTTACAGACAAGCAATAACAAAGTGTTCTGGTTCCTCTCAGGTGCCTTAATTACAACTGTAATTGTTTTGCTTGCAGGTTTTGTACAGTGTTAGAATACTGTGAGGGGAATGATCTGGACTTCTACCTGAAGCAGCACAAGCTCATGTCAGAGAAAGAGGCACGATCCATTATCATGCAGATTGTGAATGCTTTAAAATACTTAAATGAAATCAAACCTCCCATCATACACTATGACCTTAAACCAGGTATGCTGTGCTGAGGTGCCTAAGGATGTAACTAAAGGTAATGGGTTGCAGGTAACGTGGGGGAGCTTCCTTTGGTCAGACAGCAAATGGAGACAGGGCTGTCTGGGAAAACTAGCTTGCAATAAGAAAAAAAACCCCAAATGCATAGGACATGCTGTGGAAAGGGTATTGTCTCCCAGAATTGCAACATAAAACAAGGAAGTGTAACAGTCCAGAAAAAGGAGGTTCCTTGTTCAGAACGAGCCCTTGAACCACCGAGTGTCTGTGTTTGTTTTCTTAATGTCCTGCTTGTATTCTGCTGTTGAGAGCTTCTGTTATTGCTTCATAAAGGTTCCCACAATTACTAGTGTGCTTCATGTTCCCATTCTTCTGGCTTATTCTTTCTGGAAATCATCTGGCTGAAAATTTTGATGGCAGGAGTTGATATGGAAATATTCAGGTTTTTGTATCGTGGGGCAGCTCCCAAAGCTGAGGACACACAGTGACACTGCTCAGGTCTGCCTTTGAATTCACTCAGTTACATCTGCCAGGGAGAAGATCCTTCCCAAATATTTGTTGTAGATTTTCCTTTACCACTGGGCAGAATCATGGGAGGGAAATGGAAATGCTCTGTTTGGAGTGGTGCATGTTGGTGACATGACGTTTTTGCTAGTCCAGTAAATTCATCCATCTCTTTGGGCAGTTATCCCTGCCTGTCTCCCTGTCCTGGTGGCACTTCATCAGCATTGTGTAACTGCTGAGTGATGTGGTTTGTTGCATCAGCCCGAGGAATGTGTACAGGAGGTGGTGCTGTTGCACTGGTTCTCCTGACCCCGCTCCCTCCCCACCTCTTCCCGGGTGTCTGAGCTGTGCCTGCAGCTGTGCAAAGCTGTGATTCATCCACTGCCACCACGCACAGCTCTGCTGCTTTATTGCAGGCTTGGAGAAGAACACTGATGATCTGACTCCTTGATCCTTGATGGATTTGTGAAAGACTCTTGCCTAAGCAGTAATTGTCCTTTTTGAGCTTAGAAAGTCACTGGGGAGCACCGCCAGGAAGGAGAGTTTCTGGCTTGTTGAGAGGCCAGGGCAAGTCAGAACTTCTGGGCAGGATGAGTCAGAACTGTGTGTGCACTTCTCTCCTTAATCCTCCTTTTTGACCTGCCCTTCCACCAGGACCTTTGGGAAGGGTCAGAACAGCCTGGGCATCAAGCCCGCTGGTTAACAGGGCTCAGGATCTGGAGGCTCCAAGGAATATCAGGCCACTGGGTCATTCAGGGATGGGCAGACCAGTTCTAGTGCTTGGTGGGAGCAGACTTGTCTCTGGAACTTGGGGTTTTGAGAGTTAAAACATTACCCCAGGCTGCTGCAGCTCACAGTGAAGGCCCCTTGTCCTCGTGCAGAGCCAGAACTCAGCGCGGTTTTATTCTTCTTGTTTCCTTGCTAAATGTGTAACCTAAAGGCTGTTTGTGTGCCCTCTCTAGGTAACATTCTTCTAGTCAATGGTACTGCATGTGGAGAGATAAAAATCACAGATTTTGGACTTTCCAAAATCATGGATGATGACAGCTACAACTCTGTCGATGGCATGGAACTGACATCGCAGGGGGCTGGTACTTACTGGTAAGCGTCGCCCGGGGCTCTTGCAAGTTAAGATCAAGAACAGTTTATAAACAGCCTTGGATCTGTGTCAGCTCTGTGTGTGCTGCCATTGGCTGTGACAGCTTGAGACACTGGAGGTTTGAGACCCTGGAAACTGCTCTTGTTGTCACACAGCTCCTTTTGAGGCTGGCAGCTTTTCGCTGTTCAGTGGGTTAGTGTTCAAAAACCAGCTTGGATCCAAAGGGCTGGTGAAAAGCTGCATATGCTGCTGAGATTGAGAGCTCTGGAGTGGGGCTTGGCTGCTCTTTCACAGTCCAGAGTGGCTCTGCCTCACAGCTTAAACAAGAATGAGGAGAATACTCCACCTGTTTGGAAATTGAGGTACATCAGGGAGATGGAAAGAGTTATTCCCCTGAAACAAGGAGGTGAAAATTCATAGTTAGCTCTCAAAAAAAAAAATTTAAATCTCACAGTGCTGTCTATAGCCATGTGTCATGTGAAAGGTGTTTTCAGCACTCCTTTATCCTCAGTGCCAAGTGTCAGTGGCTGAGAGCAGCCCCTCAGTGAGTGCCACTGAGGGTGACTCTCAGATGTCCCCCGAGCTGCCGACTGTCACCACGGGCAACGGCTGTACAGAACATTTGCTGAGGCATCTCGTGTTGTACAGTTTTGTTCTGTTCCTAAAAATGACACTGACTGTACCCTGAGTGTCTCTTAACTGGGACGTGGCATCTGGGCTTGTATTTCTAGAAATATGTATTTTGGCTGCGTGCTTCCATTGTGGGATTGTTGGCCAAGGCCTTTCAACAACAAATACCAGTTCTGAAGATAAAGGAAAATGGAGTTGTTTTACGTGCTCTGGTGAAAAGAAACTGGGTGTGCTGCTAGCTCAGAACACCAGTGTCTGGAGGGTCCTTGGGATCACTGTTCCCAGAAGGAGAGTAGGCATTGGTGATCTTGGCCCAGAGATCCACAGGAATGAAATGGGGTCCTTTGAATCCCAAGCCAGTATCTCATCCAGAAGCTTGTTCTTTCCTTTCTAAAAATAAAAAAAAAAAATGATCAATAGTACTCGGAGCTGCTGCTCATAACCTGTTGTCACTTGCTTCTAATCAGGTATTTGCCACCAGAATGTTTTGTGGTTGGGAAGGAACCTCCAAAGATTTCAAATAAAGTTGATGTCTGGTCAGTGGGAGTCATCTTCTATCAGTGTCTCTATGGCAGAAAGGTAAGAAGGCATTTAACTCCTTTCTTAGTGGTGTTTCCCAAACCTTTTGGGAGCAGTCCTGGCTTCTACTTCCTTCTCACCAGACTTAGGTGCTTCCACCTTGTCTCCTTGCCATCAGTTCCAAGGCAGAGTCCATGCTAATGGAAGTGGGGAGAATGCACTAGGCTGTGTTTTGCTGTGTGGCACTTCCCTCAGAAAAGACATTCTGCACAACATCTCTTCCCACTGACACCATTATGGACAGGCACTGTGGCCTGGTCTTGTTTTGTAACATTTTCAATGCCCTCAGTCTTTGTTGGGCTTGATGGCTGCAAGTCTGGGGGGGGGAAAGTAAGCCCAAAGATCTATTCTACAAGTTTTTAGGGTGGCTTTTGGGAGGGAAGAGTGTGGGTCAGGAAAAGATGATTTTTCACGAGAAGAGGTAATTTGGTTTGTGACAACAGCAGAGATTGGCTGCAGAAGGAAAATGATTCCATGGGCTCTTGTTCCAGGAGTCCCTGGTAACCAAGTGTTGTGAAAGCCAGGGCTGACACAGTCTGTGCTGCTCAGAGCTGTCAGTCAGACACAGGGAACCAGCCCAGCAGAGGCTGGAGTGGGTGGATCTCCATCAGCTCAGATGGATGACACATGCTGTAACAGACCTGCAAGGTCTGCAAGCAGGTGGAGATCCCTCCTGGCCGAGCCAGAGACACTCCAGACACATTCCAGCTTGATGCCTCGTGTTCAGTGAAGTGTGGGAGCAGCAGGTCCTGCTCCTCTGGCTGGAATCTGCAGCACCTTCCCAGCAGTCGTGGGCTGCTTGCCTGGAAAATACTGATGTCAGGTGATGATGAACAGTGGTGTTATGGGGCTTTTAAGGCCTGTCACCAACCTTTAACAACTGTTTTGTTTTATTTTGGTAGCCCTTCGGTCACAACCAGTCACAACAAGATATTCTGCAGGAGAACACGATCCTGAAAGCTACCGAGGTGCAGTTCCCTCCAAAGCCAGTAGTCACACCAGAAGCAAAGGTAAATCTGCTGGTGGGTCAGTCAGTGACTGGGACAGGCAGTTCCATCCTCTTGATTTCCCTACAATCAGCCGGAATTCTGTGTTTGAGGCTCACCTCTTGCACAGGGATCAGTGGCTTTGCATGCCCCATCCCTGGAGGTGTCCAGGGCCAGGTTGGACGGGGCTTGGAGCAACCTGGGCTGGTGGAAGGTGTCCCTGCCCATGGCAGGAATGAGATGGGCTTTAAGGTCCCTTCCAACCCAAACCATCCTGGGACTCCGTGGCAGGGGATTGCAGCCACGTGATCTTTCCAACCCTTCCAACCCAAACCATCCCACGATTGCTGTAGTTTCAGGCTGAGGGTTTGAACCCCGTGGCCTCTGCTCCCCCTTTGCCCTGGCAGAGGATGAGCTTTGGTGGTGCAGGAGCTGGGCCGTGTCCGGAATTTCGGCGCTGGGGTGTCCCGCTGGCCCTGCTCCCAAAGAGCCAAAAGCTTCCTGTTTGTGTCCCAAAACACTAATCCTTGCCTTGCCCTGGGGTGCTGCAGGCGTTCATCAGGCGGTGTCTGGCCTACCGGAAGGAGGATCGGATAGATGTCCAGCAGCTGGCCTGTGATCCCTACTTGCTGCCTCACATCCGCAAATCCGTCTCCACGAGCAGCCCAGCTGGAGCTGCCATCGCATCCACCTCCGGATCATCCAACAACAGCTCTTCAAACTGAGACAGAGCAATAGGCCAAAAACTGCTCGAGAAACCGGCAAAAAAAACAAACAAACAAACAAGACTTTCAGAAATGGCTTTGGAACAGAGGAATCCACAAAGGTCTCGAGAAACCTGCACCAGGTGCTTTTTTTCTCTTGCTTTTTTCCATCCATAGAGCATGACGACATCAACTCTCATCAAGAAAACCTTTGGCATCTTAGGCCAAGCCACGTGGATAGGAGATGGCTTGAGGTTTATTGCAGTCAGTGACCACAAAAGGGTGGCTGCTCTGAGCGAGGAGAGGAAACTCAAGAAAAAAAAAACAAAAAAACAAAAAAGACATGGTTCCATGTACTGTGAACTTCTGAACATGCAGCCTTGGGGAATCCAGGACGCCGTGTGTGCTTCATATGAAGAATGTGGACTTTGGAAAAAAAAAAGACTGGGCTAGTCCAGTGTTGATATTTAAACATTGTTCTTTTTCTTTTAATAAAGTTTAGGTAACATCTCCTGAAAAGCTCGAAGCACCAAGGTTCAGCTGGGGATGGTATATGACTCTTTGCCCTTTGGAGGGGAAAAAAGTTGATCCTGCCTGTTCATGGCACTAGAGTTAGTGTTTTACCCCTAATTAATTTCAATTTTTTAAAAATAACAATTTTTTGGAAGAAAACAGTTTTCTGGTCTCCAAGTGAAACCCGTATTAGCAGGTTGGTGGCAGTGGCCGTTCTGCAGCTGGTGCAGCTCCCCTGCTCCCTTAGGAATAATTCACCTTCTCAGGAGGGCAGTGAAGCCCTGGGAGAACAGGCCTGCGTGGATCTGTGCTGGGAGTGGATCACAGCTCAGGCTGCCACAAGGTTTCAGCTGCTGCCTCATCGCTCTCCCAACGGTTGCTCCTCGTTAATTTATTTCTGGTTTTGGACACACCCCGGCTGCTCCCCGTGCCCTGAGCCTGATCGGAGCTGACAGCAGGAAGGGATGGGAGCACTCAGGTGTCACAGGTGTGATCTGTGCTCGCACAGCTCTGTGCTGACCTGGTTCATGTTAGAACATTCCCAAGCTGAAGGCTTGTCTGCCCCTCTCTGTTGGTGACTTGGCAGCCAAGCTTCCTCCCTCCCTTAACACTTTCCTTTTCAAACTTGCCGCACTCACTGCATCCGATTCCAGATGGGAAGGGAAGAGATAATGCTCTTGAAGGGAGCAAACACCCTAATTATTATTTTTCTCTCCCTCCTGTAATCTGCCTGGAGAGGTCTGGCACCTTCAGCTGGATCTGCCTGCTGTGAAACGGGAGCCTCCCGTCCCCACTCTGCTCCCTTTTCCCCCCGCGTTGAAGGAAAACCGAAAACACGAGAAGCGCAGCACTCCAACATGTGGCAGCCAGGTTGGAGCACTCCTGACATGTGGCAGGAGCTCTTGGCCAGGGCTATTTAAAGATGCAGTGTTGGGGAGCAGGGTTTGCCTCGGGAGGGAGCTGAGCACTGCACTGCTGTGACTCAGGGTCTGGTTAAAAACCAAACCCCCCCCCGTGCGACTCCCCGACCCCCAGACCACCGTGGGGTGGGGGAGCCTCTGTGGGGCACCTCCAGGGTGGTACCCACAGCTCTGGCAGCACGTGGGCTGTTTGGGGGGCTCTGTGCCCCAGTGGGCATCTCCTGGCAAGTGCTGTTCTCTGTCACAGACTTTGAGAGAGAACTGCCACTTGTCTGCCTTACCGTGGGCCATCAGCTGCAGGTGCTGGGCTTAAACCTGATCAGGAACTGGAACGTGGAGCAGTCTGTTGGAATTAAACAACAGGCCAGGGAAGTGGAGAACTCTGCCACTTTGGTTTTTCTTACTGCTTTTGTAGGGACTCTGGGGCTTTTAAGTAGATTTATTCCCTCACAGCTGCATTAAGGTGGTTTCTAAACTGTAGTGTTTTAAACAAAAGAACAGAAATACTGCATCTTTAAATCTTCAGCCATCCTTTCTTAGCCCTTTCCATCCCTGCTGCTCTAAGCCAGGAGTTAACTGTTCAGCAAGCAGCTTTGACATGTTTGTTCAGCCTCTGTCAGGAGAAATCAGGGTTGGTGCTTCATCCCATTTGCCGAAACCGATGGTTTGGTGTCTGTCCACATCGGGGAGAATTCTAGGAGGGTTTTTTTCTATCCTGGTCCCGTTGTTTCTTGGCCATACAGTGTGTGCATCTCTGTGGGTGTGATTAGCTTTGTGTCAGAAGCATTTATCCTGCTGTGTGACACCATCCAGGGGCCTGGGGACAGCGCAGTGAAGAACCCTGGTAGAATTCTGGCTGCAACACCTCCCTTGTTAATATGGGTTTCACTTCCAATAACAGACCCTATTGCCACACTGTTCATTTACTTAAAGTGTATGAAGAATTTGTAACTTAAACCAGGCCAGACTGTTTTGGCTCTACCCAACAGATGAGACATGGATATTAAAATAAGTTTTAAGAAACTCATTTGCTTGGCTTTTACTGTTTTGCTGCTCTTGGTGTTGGCATGAGCTCTCTTACAGTGGCTGTGAGGAGGTGACACGGGACAGGATGAGAAGGATGGAGGAAAGGTGAATCCAACCACTCACAGCAGTGAGATCTCTGCATCAGAGGGGGAATGGCTGAAAATTACCAAGTCAGTTAATTCCTGGCATCGATCTTGTCCTGGAACATCAAGATTGAAATCTGGGGTGGGTTTTCCCTCATTTTCTGTAGGGCAGCAGCTGCCTTTAGAAGCCATATATGTTGAGCACAGGAAAACACCTTTTTTGTGTCTGTTGATGAAATTCTGTGGCTCACAACCCTCTGGCCACTCCCCAGGCCACAGGCACCCAAATCTCCCCTCAGTCACCCACAGGAACCACGCTGAGCAGTGATGAAACTTGGCCCTGAATTTCTCAGGGCTGAGCCTTGTCAGCTTTACAAAAACACACAATAGAAAATGAAAAAGGACCTTGGCAGCTGAAGATGTTGAGTCTGCTCGTATCTGGGCTGATCAGGGGGGAGCACCAGAGCAGTTTGTACATCCAGCTCCTCTGCAGCCGTGTGGGGCTGCTGATCAGGGTTATCCCTTGGCATCCCCCAGGCTGTACCTGCCCCAGAGCTGGTCCCTTTAGTGAGGAGCTTCTCCACAAACCTGATGTCACCCTGACTGTGCCTGAAGTCAAACTCTTTGAGTGCCAGTGAAACCCAACACCCAGTGAGTTCAGCCCCCTCCCTGCTGCTGCAGTTGATTATTTTTCAGCCCCCTGTGCCAGTTGTGATGATGTGACACAGATTTGGGCCGGGGGAGGTTTCAGCAGCGCCTGGAGCAGCAGCAGCAGCAGCCTGTGGTGGTCAGGCCAGGTGCCCGCAGGTGTGTGGGGTGTACCTGGAGCAGGGACACGCTCAGGTGGACCCCAGCAGGAGCAAGACTCACCCAGGAGTTGCCTTTGCCTCACTGGATGCTTTGCCTCCGATGCTCATGGCTGGGAGTCGCACTGTAAATGAGTTTCCCTCTGCCAGATGGGCCAGTCCCAGTTTATTTTGTGACCTGGCAAACCCTCAACCTGAGGTTTGCTACCGCTGCCAGTGTCTCCCTGGGCTTTGCTGCTGGAGGATGTTGTTTTCTGGGTGCTATACGAGCTTGGCTCAACCAGCCTCTGACTTAAACCTTCCCAGCAGGGGAGGGGGAGAGAAGACTTTGGAGTATGTGGGAGCAGGACCCAGCACAGCCCTGACTCCCTCCCAGCCCGGAGCTGCCTTTCCTACCAAATGCAGACGAATCTTTGCACGGAGACACTGATTTTCCGTGGCTGTGCCCGTGGTCTCTGCTCCTCCCTGCCCTGGAGGGCAGCCGGGTGCCCCCGGCCATGGATCACCCTGGGTGGGGATGAGAGGCCAAGCAAACACGGGGCAGCTCGGCCTCCCCTCGCCACGTTCACACCCGGGAACGGGCTCTGGGCCACAAGGGCTCTATTGTGTGTGCTGGGAGCGGGGCTCAGCCACGCTCCCGTTCCATGGAATGGCTGGAGGGGGGGGTTGTGAAGCCGGGAGGAGCTGCCGGCGCGTGCTGTCCGTGCGGAGCTGCCAGCTCCGGGTGCTCCTCCCTGCTCCTCTGTGCTCCTCTGTGCTCCTCCGTGTTCCTCTCTGCTCCTCTGTGCTCCTCCGTGCTCCTCTGTGCT
>NW_020884966.1:1103761-1110471 GCF_003945725.1 Corapipo altera
CTCTGTGCTCCTCCGTGCTCCTCTCTGCTCCTCTGTGCTCCTCCGTGTTCCTCCCTGCTCCTCTCTGCTCCTCTCTGCTCCTCCCTGCTCCTCTCTGCTCCTCTGTGCTCCCGGCCCGCAGCTCACCCTGCGATGGGTCGCTGCAGCCCTTCTCCTCCTCCACCCTTCTGCTTGTGTTTCAATCTCTCCATTGCTCACCACCAGCCCAGGGGAGGCTCAGTGCTTTGAGCTGATCCGGGAAAGCCTGGAAATAGAGGTTATCCACCATGTGCACCACCAGTGTGGGATGAGCCTCACCAGCCCTCAGGCAGGGCTAGCAGAGAGCTGCTCTCACCTCCATCCTCTGCTGCTTGGGCTGCAGGGATGGGGCAGATGGGTGCCATGGTCCTCATCGAGTTAAAAACATAGGGATGGAGCTAAAAACACAGGAAGGGAGCTGAAAGTGCAGGGATGAAGTTAAAAATGCAGGAATGGAATTAAAAATGCAGAGATGCTTCAGGGACCAGCAGAGTCAAGACAGGGAGATTCGGCCTCATGTGCTGTCCAGATCTCCCATCCTCATTTGGGCAGCCCTGGGGAACTCCAGCAGCAAGGTGAGAAGGTGCTTGGCTCTGGTTTGAATTCATGGGAAGAATAAACCCAGAGCTGTGCTCAGCCCTGTCCTCTCTCAACTGCAGGCTCTGCTGTGTGGGAGCCACGAGTGGGTGCTGGCTGGGGCTGTGGGACAGCCCTTGGTCTGGCCCAGCTCTGCACCAGGAGCAGGGCTCAAAACCTGCTTTGTTCAGCACTGGCTCATCCCAGCTCCTGCTAATCCTAAAAATCCACCCGCTCCCACCCAAACCCAGGAGAGCAGCTGGGCTTGGTGCCAAAGCCCCTCCAGGCTGAAGGAACTGGTGAGGGATGGAGGTGGAAGGGATGTGAGGTAAAGCAGTGGCAGAGGTGGAAATGAAGCACCACTCTGCTCCTGCTGGAAAGGGCCAGGGAGCAAGGCGAGATCTCTGCTCCCTGGTCCCATCCCAGCTTCCAGCAGGAGGGAGATGCCGTTCGGGATGTGCTGTCCTCCGCCGCTCTCCAGCTGCCTTCCCTCCCCGCTCTGCAGCCCCGGCTCTGCTGATTTGCTCTTGAGTCATGCAGAGAAAGTGTTTTTTCTAAAAGGCAAATTTCTCGTAAATGGCTGGAATTCCTCACTGCCCCTTTCCAGGAGCCCTGGGGAGGCCGGGCAGGAAGGAGAGGCAGCGGGCTGGGAGGGCAGCGCTGCTCCCCGGGCAGCCCCCGGCCTCGTCTCGCCCCCGCGGCGGAAGGGCAGGATCTCGGCGCTGGCCCTCCCAGCGCTGGAGCGCCCTGAAATTCCTCATGGCAGCTCTGAGCGAGCACATCTGGTTTTAATAAATTATTTTGCAGCTTGAACTTGCCTGACTTTTCAGGGCTGCAGAAGAGGGAGCAGCAAAGAGCTCCAAGAGCTGCAGCGTGGGGCGCCCGCAAAGGGACCCCCTTCCCAGTGCTGGGAGCCAGTGGAGCTGGGAATGGGGCCGGGGGGGCCGGGGCTGACCGACCCCGGCAAAGCCCTGTCTGCTCTTTGCAGCAGCTGAGGGGACGGTTGGGTTGGAGGCAGGGAAATGGCCCTTCATTTTGGCCGGGATCCCTCTACCCGCAGCTGAGTGTCGAGCAGAGCCGGGGCTGATCCCAAACCCTGTCAGCTCTCGGGCGAGGAGCTCTCCCTGACACCCCCTGCTCGGTGGAGCCCCGGCCGCCAGCACCGAGACCCCTCTCCCGGCACTGAATCCTCTTGGGAAAACCGAACCCTCGACGGTCACCCGATGGCCACCAACACCCTGAGGCTGTGGAGGAGCTGAGCCCCCCCCCCGGTGTGCCCAGGCTCGGCCTCAGAGGGAAGGGTGCAAATGCAAACTCTGGGGATGAGTCCTTTGCCGTACCCCCAGGGGGGTTCCCCACCAAGCCCAGCCGGGGGCTGCTGACCACCCTGTGCCCTCGGTGCAGAGCCTGGCACGGGCCTGGGGGGGAAGTTGGGCTGTTCCTGCCTGTCTGGGAGAGCGACGTGGCCGTTCCCTGCTGCCGCTGCCGGCGCGGGGGAGAAGGAGGCAGCGGACTCCAAGTTGGCCTCTTTCCCCAAGCAGTGACCTCAGCGCACGGCGCCTGCCAGGTGGGGGTTGATCTTGGCCCAGCCCGGCCCGTTTGGGGCCAGGATGAGGCCGAGGCACTGCACACACTGGGCTGAGCTCGGGGCTGAGCTCGGGGCTGAGCTCAAGGCACAGCCTGGCAGGTGCTGCCAGTCCTCGGCTGCAAGTGGCACAGCAAAGCCAAGCCCCTGGCACCAGAGCCCCTCTGCCCACAGGGCTTTGCTCTCCTGGAGCCCCCAGTCCCATGGAGAGCCGTGGGATGGAGGGAATACCCTTGGAAGAGCACAGCTGAGCAGGATGTGCAGCCTCTCTGGTCGTACAATGTACCCCAAATGCCCTCCCCAGGCTCTAAAATAGACCCTTTGGACCTGCCGGTCCTCAGAGGTGCCTGGTGGGGTGGTCAGACCCTTCCTTGGGAGCATCTGGCAGCTACAGACACTGCTCTTGTGGTCCATAGGTCCCCAAATCCTGTCCTCTAATGCCTCTGGCACAAGCAAACACCAAATGTGCCCCCTGTCAGCCCCAAACTCAATAACTCCCAGGGGCCTCGCTGACACTGAGCAGCCCAGCTCCAGAGCTGGGGGTCCTTCCCCACCCCCCTGGCTGGGTCCCACAGTGTGTTGGTGACACATTTTCCAGCCTGCTGAGCATCCAGACTGACCCTGGTTCCTCCCAGTGCTCCTGACCAGGCCAGACCTCCAGCCAAAGTTGGGCAAGTGGCACAGATCCATGTCTGGAAATGTTTTCCAAGTCCTCCTGCAGGGTGACTCTCACTGGAGCCGGTGCTGTTTCACCCTGTCCCACTGCAGCCCCTCCCCTGTGACCCCTCCCCATCCTGTATTTTGCTTTGGCCAAAAAACATCTTTTTATTTTTCGAACTAAGAGACAGATACAGATGGTCTGACTGCAGGAATCAGCCACTGAGTGTCCCAAGTTCTGGGTAATCCTGGGATGAGCCTGTCCCTGCCATCCATCCCTCAGTGCGAGGAGCTCTCCCGAGAGCGTTGGCCCTCCCCTGCACGGGCCACGTCCCCTCGTCTGGCAGCAACTCCTCAGGGCCAGAGGGGTCAGACAGCTTGGAAACATCCCAGGGGAAGGGAAAAATGCATTTCCTCCCGATCCACTCCGACGAGTAGCAACTCAACTGGTACTAAACCGGATTAGGAGGAGAGCGGGTGAGGAGCCTTTGGCCTGCGCTGAAGGAATTAATTATTAAGAAGTGCTAATTATCTTCTAATCACACGCAGCATAGGGGCCTCGAAGACACGGGATAAACCAGGCCAGGAAGCTCCACGGGATACACAGCCTTTTGACTCTGCTGTGTCCCCTCCTTTGGATGGGATTCAGCTCCCGGGAAAGGAATGTCAGGTTTGTCCGGGATGAACAGAGGGTCCCACTCGTGGGACATCACAGCTCCATCATGTCCTGATGGCACCCCTGGTGGCACCCCCCGGAGTGGTCTCCAAGGTTTAGGGATGGGAGTGAGGATCTGGGTGATTCCCTCCTCTCCTCCAGGCCGTGTTTGCTCCCGGTGGCAGTTCCCGGTGCGTATCCAGCCGCGGAGGCCACCGGGGCCCTTCTCCCAGCGCTGCCACAATTAAAAAATAATCCCTTGCCTTAAAAAAAACCCAACAGCCCAGATGCTGATGTGCTTAATTGGCCCCCCCCCCCCGAGGATTTACATCCCCAAAGCCCATCCTGGCACCGGCCTGCGGGTCCTTCCTGCCTTGCTGGGAAACAACGGATTCATTTGTTTTCCTAAGAACAGCCAAACAACCGGTGCCCGGCTCACACGTGTCCCCTGTGTTGTGCACTCTCAGGGCCAGATCCTGCTCCCTGCTCGAGGGAGCTTGGCCTCATTAAAAGCACCATCTCCCCTGGCCTTGGATGGCAGAGCCTGTGTGCTGAGGTCTGACATCCCCTTCCCTGCACTGCTCAAATCCCGGGACACTCGAGGAGGTGGCGAGGCTCCTGCACGCTCAGGGGTGCTCCCACAAGGATGGGCACTGTGAACATCACCCAAACGAAGCCAAACCTCTGTGTTGTGCCACGAGTGTTCCCACCTCTCCACTCAAAGCTTTCTTGATGGCTCCAGAAACGGAGGAGATCCGGCTCCCTGGCAGCTGGGCAGGGGGATACCCAGCTGAGCAGTGCCTGGCTGCCCCATGGGAATCCTCTCCTGGCAGCTTTCAGGGATTTAAAGGCTTTTATTTGATTCAAGCAAGCTGCAACGTTGAACCTCCTGCAGGTGCCTCGGGGTGACCTGTTACCTCCAGCCAGACCTGGGGAAGGTGTGAGCAGCTCTGGTGGTCAGTGCTGATGGTTTTAAGGTTCAAATGGGTTTTAGGACCACAGAAACCCCACAGCAGGAATCTGTGGTGTCCACACAGCTCCCATTGCAGTGGGGCGCCTTGCACGGAAATGCGCAGCCCTGTGGATGTAGAAAGCCAGGAATACACCATTTTCCAGTGTTTTCCACATATACTGCCTTCCTTGGGTGGCTTTTGGGGGCCTGGGCAGCGCTGCTGAAGTGGAGGTGTGAAAATAAAAGTTTAAAAAAAGTTATTAAAAACTTTTTTTAAAAAGCCTTTTATACTCAGCTCCTGGATGTGGGATATATCTGCGTTGGATCCCGCGGTTGCACTTCACCCCGTGCCCTCAGGAGAGCACTGGGAAGCTGGAGCCCTGCACCCCACGGCTGGAGGGCCGGGCCGGGTGGTGGGAGGTGCAATGAGCTGTGTCCGGCCTCAGCGCCCTCATCCCCGGCTGAGCCGGGAGCTGCCCAGCTCTGTGCCACGGGGATGGAGGGAGGAGGATCCGTCTGGGCTCGGGATGAGATAACTCTGCCGGGCACCCGGTGGTGCCAGCGAGGGCGTGTGGTGGGAGCTCACGGCAGCCCTTGGCTGTTTTTCCCGGCGGAGGTGGGGTCCCACACTGCGGGGCTGGAGGCACCGCGGGGATCTCCCACATTCCCTCTCACTTGTCCCGGGGCATCGGGACCACCCGGGATGCGGAGGGAGCGGCGTGGGCGCTCTGTGGAGAGAGCCAGCCCATCCCCGAGGGGCTGCAGGGATGCCCCGGCCAGGCTGGGCACCGCTCCTGCCACTCTCACATTTCATTCCCGGATCCCCCTCCATCCCCAAACCCCCTCGCCCTCCCCAGGGGTCTGCAGGGACGCACTGGCCAGTCTGGGCTCTGCTTTTGCCACCCCCCGCGTTTCACCCCCAAACGCTCCCTCCCTCCTCGGGGGTCTGCAGCGATGCCCTGCCCAGGCTGGGCAACCCCCCGGCTTCATCCCCGGACCCCACCTTCAGCCCCGGACCCCACCGCCCTTCCCGGGGGTCTGCAGGGATGCCCTGCCCAGGCTGGGCACCGCTTTTCCCACTCCCGCAGCTTCACCCCCGAACCCCCCGCCCCCCCGAGGCGCTGCCTCTGGCGCTTCCCCCCCCCCCCTCCATCCTCCCCTCCCTCTCCCGCTCGCGTCCCTCCTCCTCCTCCTCCTCCTCCTCCTCCTCCCCCATCCCCCGGTCCCCTCCCCGCCCCCGGCCCGGCAGGAGCGGCGCGGCCCGAGCGGAGCGGGCAGGGATGGGGATGGGGCGCGGCTCGGCGGGACCGCGGCCCCTCTGCCCCCCCCCGCGCCCCCCCCTCCGCGCCCCCCTCTGCTGCCTCCTCGGCCTCCAGCTGGTGCTCGGCGCTGCGCACCCAGGTGGGACCGCGCTCCCCTCCCTCCGCACCCCCCGAGCTCCATTCCCGGGGGGAAAAAAGCTGGGGAGGGGGCTGGGGGACCCCCCCGGCCGGGCGGGGGGCGGCGGGACCCCGCAGGGCGAGGATGGGGGGGGGGTGGTTTCGCCTCGCTCCATCGCCGGTGGAATCGCTCCGGTTCGTTTCCTCGCGGGATGTTTTATTTGCTCCTGCCACGGTTCGTTTTGCTCCATCCCCCTCCGCTCGCCGTTCGTTCCGCCGCGTTTTGTTTTCTCCGCTCCGGCCGCGCCGCGTTTGTTCCCTCGCCGCGTATTTCGCTCGCTTTTTATCGCTCCGAGTGTGTAAAACTCCCCGCGCTCGGCGCCCGCCGAGCCCCGCGGAAACGCTGCCGCGGCCGCGGGAGGGGGCCGGGGAGGGCTCCGCCGACCCCCAGCCCCGCTCCGGCCCTTTGTCTCCCCGGGGAGATGATGAACAGCCCGTTCGCGGAGCGGGAGGTCGGGAAGGGGCCGAAGGGGTTTGTTGGAGGTCTCCTCCCTCTCCCGTCCTGACCCCCTCCCCTCTCCCGACGTGTTAATCCTATGGAAAAGTGCCCCCCCCCCGGGGCCCGAGTGCGTTTTTCCAAACTTTTCTTTTTGTAACTTCTCACGCTAAAGTCAACGGGTTGTATTTTTTTTTTTTTTAACCTTCTGAAGACACCGTGAACCAGACACCGGAGGCTCCTTGGGACTGCCCCTGGAATTGCCATTTGAGACACTTTTTATCCCGGGATAGAAAGTGCCCTGAAGCAAGGAGCTGCTTTTTGGGGCTTCCTTGAATTATTTCGGCCCTATTGAGAAAACTTTTAAAAATGCAAAAAAAAAAAAAAAACCA
>NW_020884966.1:1110571-1143919 GCF_003945725.1 Corapipo altera
AAAAAAAAAAAAAAAAAAAAAAAAGCAGAATTGGCTATTTCTGCCTGAAAATAACAACAGTAAACCCTTGGCCTGTTTTATTAGAGCACATTTAGCAAATCCAAAGCAGATTTGGAAGCGGCAGCACGGGAGGGCACTGCTCCTCTCCTCCCCCCTTGTCCTCCCTTTCCCCTCTCCCCCCAGTCCTGCAGTGGCTGGGGCTGAGCATCCCGAGGGGAAAACGAGGGATCATGGACACGGTGCCGGTGGGCAGCAATCCCATGCCAGGAAAGGGGTCTGTCCTGGGATCAGAGGGCAAACTGCTGGTCTGGGAGGTGGAGAAAGGAGGAGGTGATGAGGAGACCCCCATCCCCCGAGGTGCTTGGAGGAGCCGTCGACTTCCCGCAGCTGAATTCCTGTTAAACCTCCCCATAATTTACTTGAGGGCCGTGAATTCCACCTTCTGTGGGTTTTAAGGGGGCTACTTGATTTCAGCAGGGCTTTGCTACCTCTAAGGGCCGGTTCTGGCTGTTTCATCCTAAAAAATGTCGGTGGGATCCAGGTCTGGCGATCCCGAGGACAGAGGCACCTCTGTCCTGGAGGTGAGACGGGAGCGGGGTGGGAACCGACCCCGTGCAGGGGTTGGGAGAGGAACAAGGCGGCTTTCAGAGGCCTCCAGCCACAGGGCCAAGTCACTCTTGCCTTGCTGGTGCTGAGCACCCTCAGCTCGTCCCCCTCCCCATCCCCATCCCTGCTTTTGGCTGCTCCCCCCACCACCAGCCCTGGCTCGGACCCAGTGGGTGAAGGGGTCAGGGATGGCACCAGTGGAAGTGCCACATCCAGTGCACCAGGCTGGGTTTGCAGCTCGGGAAGGATCCTCACTGGGATTTTGGGATGGGGATGGAGTAGTCCCAAGAGCCCCTTGTTTGCAAGGACACCACTGGCAGTGTCCGGCCTGGCTGGGCAGCGCTGCTTCCCCCAGGGAGCTCTTGCTTCCTCGAGGGGTTTGTGCCAAACTCCTGCCTCTGGGGAAAAAACTCCACCACCAGGAAAGCTGGAGTGGTTCTTTTGGCAGGAGGTTTGGGGCTCCTTGCTGGGATATCACCTCCCACTGCCCCATCTCTGCAGCATCGTGTGGGCACCGCGCGCCCATCCCGGGGAAACCGAGGCTGCAGCTCCTGTCCCGATGTGGCTGCAGGCAGGACAGGGTCCCTGTGTGGATGCTGGGATTTGGTGCTGGATCATCTTCCCACCTGTCCAGTGCCCAGTGTGGGACCTGCCGTGTGGGCTTTGCATCGAGGGAGGGGACAAAAGGGACCCGGGAAGAATTTACAACAGATAGAGCAGCACTTGCGGGAATTTCCCCCCTCCCTGTTTTCCTCTTTCTGATGGAAATAGATTGTTGCACGGCAAATGCAGCCCCAAGAAATTATAACTCGGTCTTCTTTGGATTATTTGGGAGCAGGAAAGGGGAACAGAAGTGGTGGCTTTGCTGCTCAAAGCCTGGCAGGGGGCAGGGGACAGCGGGGACCTCGCCAGCGCCTGCAGCAGCAGCGGGAAACGGCAGCGGGGCCAGGGATGGTTCTTGCGCAAGAGTGACAAGAGTGAAAAGCAAAAGAGATTTATTTTAACCTTCAGAGCAAAGCTGTCCCCTTCCCCCAAAGCCACCCTGCTGGTGTGGGGGCCCCAGGAGGTTTCCCATGGGAAGGTGCTCCTTGTGGGCACGTGCGGAGGCGTTTTCAGGCGTGAGGTCCCGGTGATGGTTAAAGCCACGTTGCAGGTTTTTCTCTCCCTGGCTTTATTCCTGGCTGGAGTTTGCACCTTTCCCTGCAGGGCAGAGGCACTCTGCTGCATTCCCTCTGCTGCATTCCCTCTTCCTTAAGTGTTTTCCAGGGAAACTTTTTGCCCCCAGATCAAAGCAAATGTCTGCTGAGGGGGTATAATTGCTGTCTGCTAAAGCATCTTTTCCAGCTGATAAATCCATCACGGGAGACTCTGATCCCGGTGCCTCGGTGGGTGCTCGGAGCAGGAAGGGAAGGGTTTTGCCCAGCTCTGCTGGAGGTCCCAGCATTGCCCAGGGGATCATTGTGCCCTGCTCAGCTCCACCAGTGTGGATGGATCTCTGGTGGGAGTGGAAGCAACGCCCTCCCACCCATCCACCCACCCACCCACTCCAGCCCATCCCGACCCAGCCTTTCTCCAAGGTTGTTTAAGCAATTTGTAGGATTTGGTTCCTCACGTGCAGCCGAGGAGCAGGATTTTAATTAATTTGAACCGTGCGGAGCCCTCGGAGCATCGACATTTTTGTCATTCCTGAGATTGCTCGGAGCCCAAAAGAGCCACACAGATGCTCTTGTTCTTAAAGGACCCATCTTTAGTTAATTAAGGATTAGAAAATGATTAGTGGATTGCCTTGCAAATTCCTGGGAGCACTGCTTAGCCCAGGAGTGAAGGGTTGGCTCTTTGCAGGGGGCACAGGGTATTTTCCAGTACCATCCCCATCCCACTGCTCAGCCCTGCACTGCTCCTTGTGATGTCACAACTGGGATGGAAATGGGACTTCCCATGTTTGCAGGATGGTGCTGAGATGGGAGGGGGGAGATTGAGCCTTTCCCTTTCCTCCCCCCAAATCCAGACTTGGGCTCTGCAGTACCAGCCCCGTTTACCCCAGTAATGCCTGGCCTGGGAGTGCTGGGCATGAAGCAAAGAACACCCAGGGGGGATTTTCATGGGAAATATCATTTCAATTAACAAACAAAGCTGTGGGACACCAAGGGCTGCCCCGTGTGGTGTGGATGTGCTTGAGTTTGGTGAAATTTGGGATCCTGCTCCGGAGCAATGGCACTGCTTGGGGAAGTAATACTCGGAATGGTGCTGGAGAAACAAGGGAAGAGAAATCTGTGGATCTTTTATCTGTTTTTTGCTGGGAGTTTCTTTAGTAGTTTTGAAAAATTCGGTAAGTCTTCAGCCAACTGTGCTGGAAGCACCATGTGTATGGGGACATGTCAGGGGTGTCCTGCACCTCACCTCACACCCCTGGAGGTGGCCACCACACCAGTTTGCTGGCCAGGGCGTCTGTGGTTCTGGTGGATGAGCAGAAGGAGGTGGTCAGAGGAGCCAGGGCCAGAGCAGTGCCCGGGCATGGCAGTGCCAGGGGTGGGTGTTTGGCCACTGTGTCCTGGGAGGGGGCCTTCACTCCTCCCACTGTGCCCTCTGTGGGTCTGTCACGCTCCTCCATCCTGCCTGGAGCCTGTTGGATGCTGCTGCCTTCCTCTGCATTCCTGGGAAGTCAGCACCTCTGGATGCGTGCAGCCACCACGGGGCTGGAGCCTGGGCCAAGTCTGGGGAGAAATGGGAGCAAATTTCCATCCTTCCCCTCTTTGCTGAGTATCAGAGGGTGGATGCTGAGCCTCCCATCTCCCTTGTCCCTGGGTGAGTCCCTTGAGCTGCCCAGGGTGAGCATCCCCCATGGAATGCATTTATCTGTGTGTGTCCCGGGCAGGGTGCAGGGAGAATGGGCTTCTCAGTGTCTGCAGAGAGGCTGAAGTGAAGGCTGTGGCCCTCATCCAAGCCCTTCCCGAGGCAGAGGGTGGTAGGTAGCTGGCGGTGGTGCAGCCAAGTAAGGAGCTTGTCTGGTCCAGCTCCCACCATATAAACAGCAGCTCCTCTCCTCGAGCCAAGAGGAGTTCCTCAGCTCCAAGTGCACATCCTGCTGCTCCATACCCCCAGCCAGGCCATCAGGAGCTTCACTTTCTTCCCCCTAACAAGAGATCTGCTCCTTATTCCTGGAGGTTTATTTTTAAAAAAAACCAAACAACAACTAATAACCACCCTCCTTTATTCTGGAGCTTGGCTTGGAGTACCCAGAGCTGCCTCTGGAGGAGTCTGGCCCCAGCTGAGCCCCGGGGATGTGCTGGGCTGGGTGAATCTGTGGGATGTCAGGCAGCATCTGGTGCAAACTTCTAATTTCAGAGTGTTGGAGGTGGGAGGTTGTGTCTGCCCCGGGCTCTGGAGCAGACGGGAGTGTGGTCGGTGCCCTTCCTGAGCCAGAGGCTGCCGGCGTGTCTGGGGCTGCTGGTACAGCTGTATTTCCTTCCCTTTTATTTTTTATTCAGTCTGAAGTTCCTCTTTCAGCAGTTCCATGGAGATACTGATACCAAAAGCATCTCAGGAGGGAGGTATGGCCATGACACCCTTCCCACAGACGGGGATGCTCTCATGTCCTGTGGTCGATGGCAGCAGGGGATGCTCCAGCTCTGCTGTTGGGAGCTCCCACGAGCACAGCTGGTGCTTTTGTCACTTCCCAGCTCTCAGGGGGATGCACAGGCTCCTTCCTGGGGCCAAAATTTGCTGCCCTTCATGGCAGTGGCCGTGCTTTTGCTCTTCTCCACAAGGGGATGGTGTCAGCTGGACTGACAGTTGGGGGTCACACCAGGGCTTTGCTGGGAACCTCTTTCCAGAACAGGGGTTTTCATCTAGAGGAATATTTAATCCGTTAATATGGAATTGAAGATGGAGCTGGGGCTTGGTCTCTCCCCATCCCAGCAGTTCTCTCCCCTCCTCAGGGCTGTGCAGGCTGGGCCTGACAGGGGCTCTCTCAGGCAAAACCCTCCTGTGTTCAGTGAGCAGCAATTATTGGTTCTTCACAGAATCCCAGAGTGGTTTGGTTTGGAAGGGACCTTAAAGCCCATCCAGTTCCACCCCCTGCCATGGGCAGGGACACCTTCCACCAGCCCAGGATGCTCCAAGCCCCATCCAACCTGGCCTTGGACACTTCCAGGGGTCCAGGGCAGCCACAGCTTCTCTGGGCAACCTGTGCCAGGGCCTCCCCACCCTCCCAGGGAACAATTTCTTCCCAATATTTTTTCTAAACCTGCCCTCTGTCAGGAGGAAGCCATTCCCCCTTGTCTTGTCACTCCAGGCCCTTGTCCCAAGTCCCTCCCCAGGTCTTTTGGAGACCCTTTAGGCACTGGAAGGGACTCTGAGGTTTTCCTGAAGCCTTTTCTGATCCAGGCTGAACAACCCCAGCTCTTTCAGCTTATCTGTGGGGGGTTTTTTGTCTTCTTTTTCTGTTGGGGTTTTTTTTTTTATTCCAGGGGGGTTTTGCTTCTCTGTTGCTGATCATCCCCCACACTTGGTCCATCCCCATCTTGTTTACTGTGTAATGAGCTCTCACGTCCCACAGCTTTTCTTCCATCAGTGCCATGTGGGTTTTGGAGCCCTTCCTTACCCTTGGGCAGCAATAATGGTCTGAAAAGCTGGTGTTTTGGAGCAGGTGACGTGGGGCTGAGGTGCCCTGTTTTCTGGTGGGTGAGAGCACGTGGCATGAGGAGGTTTTGGCTGAACAGGGCTTTGTTTCTGCACCATGTGAGTGAAGGGACCTGATGGGTACAACTTTTGCCTGGGCTCCCAAGTCTTTGTGAAGGTGTTTGTTCGCTCAGGGGGCTACAGGCCCTGAGGGAGCTCCTGGAGGAGGGAGCTCCTGGATCCTGGAGCCCTGATGGAGCTGGGGCACCACATGGGCTTTGAGACTTTGCTGCCTGTGCTGGGTGGTTTGGAGCAAACCACATCCATGGTGTGTCTGCAGCACAGGGACCTCCAAGGAGGGGATCAGCCCCGAGGAGGGGATCACACCCCTGGCTCTGTGTGTGCTCAGCCTCCTGCACAAGTGCCACGAGCTCCCCAAATAAAGGGGAGCCCTGAGTGGAATAAGGGCAGGGAGCACCTTCTCTGGGGTGGGTGCAGGAGGGGGCTGAGCCCCAGAGCTGCTCGAGGGGCTCTGCCATCACTTGGGAGCCCAGGGGCTGACAGGGGTGTGGGCACAGAGCCTCACAGCACTGCTGTGCTGGAGCCAGCATGAGCTGTGCTTGGGCTGCCATGAGCCAGAGCCCTGGAGCTGCTCCAGCCTGGGATAACCAGGACTGGGGGCCAGTCCTCTCTTAAATTTGCTCCCTGCATTTGTTGCTGGTGATGGGAGGGTGACAGATGCCCTGGAGCAGGGATGCCCTGGGTGTCCTGGTGTGGGTGGCCAGGCTGGGAGGTGCTGGGGGCAGGGTGGTGCTGAGGGTGCCCATCCCTGTTGTGCTGCAGGGCTTTCCATGTTTACCACCACCTCTGCCCCCTGGAGCCTCCCCGTCCCTGTGGCCTCTCTCATCTGGTGCTGCCCACATTCCCCAAAATTGCAGGTTGTGAAGCTTTCCTTATTTGCTGGGGACTGTTGTGGGGAGGGTTGAGCTGAGTTCTCTGGGTTCAGGCTTCCTGCTGGCTGAGAACTTGCTTTTTTTTTGATTAAGGAAAAAGAACCTGCAGCTAGCTGTGGGGTGTAAAAGCTGCCCTGAGGGCTGCCCCAAAGGGTGGCAGCTTCTTCATCCCTGCAGCCTTCAGCCAGCAGTGCCAAGGCCAGTTCCTCCTGCTGATTTCCCACATGGAGAGTGTTCCTGCAGGCAGAGCTGGTGTCCAACTCTTACCTCAGCCCCTCCCTGTCCCCACCATCACTCTGCCTTGTAGCACTGACTGGTTTCCATGGCCCCACCAGTCAGCCAGAAGCAGCATCCCAGTGGCTGCATGGCTGGGACAAGACCCTGTCCTTGCTGGAAGCACGTGGATTTTCCCTTTGTTTACATTGTTCCTCCCCAGAGGAGGAAAAGGAGGAGGAGGAGGAGCAGGATGTGATGGAGCAGAGCTGCTCTGAGCAGGCCCTGCTGGAAAGATGAAGGATGTAGGAGGGAGAGGCACAGGATGCACAGGGTGCCCACCCCAGCCCTGGGGGTGATTCCAGGCAGAGCATCCAGCAGGATTGCATTTCCCAGTGCTCTTTGTCCCATGCCGGAGGGCAGCTCCTATTTGGGAAGGATCTGGGGTTGCTGTGGGTGGGTTTCTGTAACTGGAGGGTGGTTGGGAAGCTCTGCCTGTGGGATTTCAGGTGTGCTGGTGGGTGCCAAAACCTGAGGAGCTGTACCATGGCTGTGGAGGGCAGGCCCTAGAAGGGATGGGGACATTCCCAGTCCCTTTGGGATACTCCTCTGGAGCTGCCTCCTGCAAGGGTTGGGTTTGCTCTGTGGAATACAACGTTGGACAAAGGGATTCATAAAGGGATTTAATTTATAGTAAAAGCATTTTATATTAATTGTACCACATTTTTTAGTTATACATAGAAGGGATATGTCTATTAAAAAAAAAACAACAAAAAAAGCCTGCCAAACTTGTTTCTATTATTTGTACAGCAAGAAATGGACAATTTATATCCACGTTGTATGGCATTATTATTTTTTTTCAGCCATATGTCCATCTATTTAAAAATTGCTGGCAATGATTGCTGGCTATGAAAAATTAGAGAGCATAATTACAGTTATAAACTCATCCCATCTCCCCCAACTCCACATCCTTCCCGGGAGGCAGGGAGGCTGAACACTCCTCTCAGTGCATCAGAGACCTGTCCAAGCACCACTGCCAATGTCGTGGACAACAGTGGGGGTCAGTCAGCCCCAAATTCCCTGTGACTAAGGAAAAGGGAAGTGTGTTTTGGGTGAAGCCCAGCTTTGCTGCCCAGTGCTGAGCTTGTGCTGGTCACCCCCCAGTTCCCCCCTGGCAGTGCACAGTGGGTTTGCAGGGGGAGAAGCTGGAAGTGCTGAGGGGGTGGATCTTTCCCATTCCTCCGTGGCCCAGGGGAGGTTGGGGACACACTGGGTGGCCTCTGCTGCCTTCTTTGAGCCGAGGGGGCCTCATGCTGTGCTGTGCTGAGCTGTGCTGTGCTGTGCTGAGCTGTGCTGTGCTGTGCTGTGCTGTGCTGAGCTGTGCTGAGCTGTGCTGAGCTGTGCTGTGCTGAGCTGTGCTGAGCTGTGCTGAGCTGTGCTGTGCTGAGCTGTGCTGTGCTGTGCTGAGCTGTGCTGAGCTGTGCTGAGCTGCCTGCAGCGAGCGGGGGCAGCCCGAAACCCTCACCCTGTAATTTCCTACCTCCAGCTCTTCTCTTTTTAGAGTAAAATGATATTTTGTGCCTTTCTGGCCCTGGGCCTGCCCCCTCCAGTCTGGACAGCTTCCTCTGAGCACTGTGAGCATGGCCCTTGCCCTTGCACGGTGCTGCCAGCCCTGACATGGCACTGGGCACCCCAACACCATTCCTGGGTTGGCTCCAGGGCTTTTCCAAGCTGATGTTAATTTTTCTTGCAAAGCCAGGCTCATAGATAACAGGGGAGGGTGTCCCATAGCTGACCCTGGCCATGCTGATGTTAGTAGAGCAGCTTTTTCTATTCTAAGGACCAAAGTGCTGCTGTTTAGCTCCTTGCAGAACTCTGTGGCATCAACCTGTGCCCCAGGGAGGCCTCATCCTGCCCCAGTGCTGGTACTTGGGTCCAGTGGTTCGTGGCAGTGATGCTGCATCACCCAAAACTGCTTAAAGACCACCCCCACCATGTCCCCAGTGCTGAGGGGAGCTGCACCCCCCTTGCTGTAGGTGGGAAGGGGAGAGAGCTGGGCTGGGAATGCCATGGATGGTGCTGGGCAGGGGATGAGCTCTCTCCTGCTGACCAAGTCAGGATCAGGCCAGTTCCAGCTGGGAAGGCACCAGCACCAGTTTAAGGGACCTGAGCTTCTGCCAGCCAGAACCAGCCCTGCCTGCATTTTTGCTGGTCTTCCCACTTATCCTGGTTTGAAAAATATTTTCAGTGAAATTAAATGTTTCCCTTGAATTAAATGAAGCCCCGCAAACGGGCTTCATTGTTTGTTTATTTGATATCATCACCAGTATCATCTGGGCTGGGGAAGGGGCCTTTGCCATCATTTCTGTCCTGGAGCTGGGTGGATGCTGGAGCTCCCAACTGCAATGGGGGTGTCTGTTTTCCTCCATTTACTTTTCCCTTTCAGACAAGGCAAGGAAGTTCTCTGAGCTGAGATGTTTGTCGCTCGAATGTGCAGGAGCCTCCTGTAACAACAGAGCTGGGGCAGGGTGAGGCTGGGGGGGGGAAGTAGGAAATGAAAACCTTTTCAGCCCAAAAAATTCCTACAATGGCAAGAAACCAAAGCAAACCAAAGCTAAATATAGCGGGGCCCATGAGCTCCCTTGGACTTCTGGTGAACGCTTGGGGTGGAAAAAAATGGGTCGTTTTAAAATAAAAAAAAAAAGAACAACAGAAGTGGTGGTGTTGATGTGGTGCTTTGGGCAGCTTCTTGCTGGGGCACTGGGGCAGGTCGAGGTGGTGAGGAGCCCTGGGGCAGCTTTTCAGCTTAGAAACATTCACTGGAAGAAATAAAGTGTTCCTTAAAAATGGCACGTCAGCTGGAGCAGCGAGTCCCAGTGTGATGTCCGGGATTTACTGGTTTATACAGGTTTTGGGATGGGGCCACGTGGTGGGGTGGGACCAAGGTGATGCTGGGATCAGGGAATTGCCCTGGGGATGCAGGGTTGGCCCGTGGCAGGGCCGTGGGATGTGTGTGGAGCTGGGGTTGAGCTCAGCCTGTCTCCCCTCCGTGGCTGCGTTTTATCTGCTGGCAGTGATTCCCCTCGCTCAGCTCCCACCTCCCAACGCCTGGGCTGGGATTCCAGAGGGTCCTGACACCAGGTCCTGTATGGGCTGGGGCTGTACAGGCATTTTCCATCACAGGAAGGGAGACCTTCTCCCAGCATTGCTATCTGCTCTGCAGCTTTCAGCAGGTCCCCAGACACCCCCGGCACTGACGGACGCGCTGCCCGTGTCCCTGCTCTGTTTTCCTCAGCCTGGAGCAGATGGCTGGTGCTGAAGCCTTGGCTCCTCCAGCACTGGCACAGGCTCGTTGCAATGCCTGGGAATGCTGTGGCCAAGTGGCCAAGTGCTGCCCATGGCAGCTCAGTTTTGAACCACTCCCATGACGTGGTGAGCGCGGGTGAGTTCTCTGCTCCGGCTCCAAGGCCCAAAAGCCACACGTGGTGATGCCACCCTGGGTGCAGACACCCACCCGTGTCACCCTGCTTGGAGTCCCTCACCCAGGGACAGGAGTCGGGGCAAACTCTGTGTCAGTGCTGCAGGAAGCAGGTCCCAGGGACGCACCCAAACCTTGCTGTGTGTGGAGCCAGGATGTCCTGGCGGGGCTGGAGGTGATGCGTGGCACGTGCTGAGTCCCCCAGCGATGCTTCATCCCTTCCCATTTGTTTCTTCCCCAGACTCCAAGGTCTTCCTCATCTACAACACGGGCTCCCAGGGCTGCCTGGAGACCAAGGACTCGCTGGTGCGACTGGCCAAGGGCTGCAATGGCAGCGCCCCGGCCCAGCAGTGGAAATGGGTCTCCCGAAACCGCCTCTTCAACGTGGGGGCCATGCAGTGCCTGGGGGTGTCGTGGCACGGGGGGAACAGCACGGTGGGGCTGCACCCCTTGGCCACCTACGAGTGCGACCGCGAGTCGGTGAACATGCGCTGGAGCTGCCGCGGGCTCGGCGAGCAGCTCTCGCAGCACCTCGGCGCCCGCCCCGCCAACACCTCCCTGGACAGGGGGGACCAGGCACGTGGCTCGCAGTGGAGGACGTATGGCACCGAGGAGGACCTGTGCTCCGTGCCCTACTCTGGTAATGCCCCCTTGGGCGCTGTGTTGTGCCGTAACCCAACCCCGAATGCGAGCGGAGGCCGCGGTGCTGCGGCGGGCGGGTCCAGCTCAGTGCCAGCTCACTGGGGCTGCAGAACCAGGCAGGGTTGGGCTGGTGGGAGCAGGGCAGCCTCCAGGCACCCCATGCCCCCCACACCACCCCTCACCCCAAACCTCCCTCCAGCCCTGTAGACACAGCCTCAAGCAAGGGCTCCTCTTCTCCCCCAGAGATTTACACCATCCAGGGCAACTCCCACGGGAAGCCCTGCACCATCCCCTTCAAGTACGACAACCAGTGGTTCCATGAGTGCACCAGCACGGGGAGGGAGGACGGGCACCTCTGGTGTGCCACCACCCAGGACTATGGCAAGGACGAGCGCTGGGGCTTCTGCCCCATAAAGAGTGAGTAGGGGGGAACATTCCATGGGGAAAAGCAGGAACCTCGTGCCCATCCCTCCTGGGGGTTTTTCTTCCTCTCTCTTTACGTCCTGCCTCGTCCCTCCTCCTGCCAGCAGCCTGCAGTGCTGGAGCAGCAGGTTGTGGGGTTCACGGGGTTATTGGGGTATTTTGGGGGTGTTGGGTGCTCACCCTGCTCGTCCCTGCAGGCAACGACTGCGAGACCTTTTGGGACAAGGACCATCTCACCAACAGCTGCTACCAGTTCAACTTCCAGTCGACGCTGTCGTGGCGGGAGGCCTGGAATAGCTGTGAGCAGCAAGGGGCCAACCTGCTGAGCATCACCGAGATCCACGAGCAGACCTACATCAACGGTGAGGTCGTGGCAGCCTGGCTGTGCCCTCCTCGCCTGGGCAGAGCTGGTGGCACCGTGGGCATTGCCACTGCCAGGTTGCTCTGCCTGCCCCGGGTGGTTGGTTTTGGGGGGGTGACAGGCTGGGGACTGAGCTGGGGTTGGGAGGGCTGATCCTGCCCCTCTCTGGCTGTGTTGGCTCAGGGCTCCTGACTGGGTACAGCTCCACGCTCTGGATTGGGCTCAACGACCTGGACATCAATGGAGGCTGGCAGTGGTCAGACAACTCGCCCCTCAAGTACCTCAACTGGGAGAGTGGTGAGATGGGGGGTCGTGGTGGTGACGGGGGGCTGGGGAACAACCTGTGACCACCAGAGATGGCCATGTGGTGGGGGAGGTGGCCTGGGCTGCTGCAGGGTGTCCCCTCACTGCCTGAGGACAGAGAGCCCCAGGGGGCATTGGAGCAAACTGGGACATCTGTGGAGCTGGAGAGGTGATACAGGGTGCTGAGGGGGAATTGGCCATATGCAAACCCTTGGTGGTCCCGTGGATAACCTGGGTTGACATTCCTTGTTTGGAGGGTTGCATCCCTGCTTAGTGCTGGAGTGTGGCTGAGGGGGGTCCCCAGCTGCAGACACCCCTCCCTAACCCTGAGGTGCTCAGGGAGCAGAAGGACCCAGAAACACCCTTGGGGGCAGTGATGCCCTCCCAGGAGGTTTGGGGACAGGCAGAAGCAGTTCAGGTCTGGTATCGTGACCCCCAACTGCCACTTGGGCACGTGGGGTCACATCATAGAATAACGAAATAAATGGGGTTTTACTGCTGCTGGAGCAGGGAGAGCTGCGTTGGTGGCTCCTCAGCAGCCTGTCCCCCCTCACCCTGCTCTCCAGACCAGCCTGACAACCCCAGCGAGGAGAACTGCGGGGTGATCCGCACCGAGTCCTCGGGGGGGTGGCAGAACCGTGACTGCGGCATCGCCCTCCCCTACGTGTGCAAGAAGAAGCCCAACGCCACGGCCGACCCCTTCCTGACGGGTGAGCAGGGGCAGGAGCAGCACCGAGAACGGGCACACCGGGTGTGCTCCCACCCCACCACGGCCAGGGGATGCTGCCCATGGAGGTGCCCGTGGTGTCCCCAGCCTGCTGGTGCCCCGGGTGTGCAGAGCAGGGGTTTTGCTCCTCAGGGTTCCCAAGGTTTGGGGAAAGTCATCTCCAAGAAGCGCTCAGTGCCATTCTGGTTTGGGTGGTGAGGGAGGGACAGAGAGCAGCGGGTCCCCAGGGGAGGGGGTGCTGTGTGCTCTGCTCTGCCCTCGCTCCTCTGCAGACAGGAGGGATTTGGTTTGTCCCTGGAGCTCTGAAGCCACAGTTCCCTCACCTTGCCACCGCCTGTTACATTTTGGCCGTGGCTTTCCCACCGCGGCTTTGGCTTGTGCTGAGCACCCCGTGGGACTGCGGCCCCTTCCCTGCCAAGGAGAGGGCTGGAGGGTTGGCAGGAGCCCTCAGGCTGCCTTGTGTCCTGCCAGACTCGTGGTCGGAGGTGAAGGTGGACTGTGAGCCCAGCTGGCAGCCCTTCCAGTCCAACTGCTACCGGCTGGTGGGAGAGAAGAAGAGCTGGCAGGAGGCAAAGAAGACCTGCCTGCGGAGTGGGGGGGACCTGGTCAGCATCCACACCCTCTCCGAGCTGGAATTCGTCACCAAGCAGATCAAGCAAGGTGAGGAGGAGCCCTCTGTGCCAGCAGCCCCCTTCCCACCCAGTTATAGGGTCCATGGGAACGTCTCTGGGTGTGCTGGAGGCTGCAGAGTTGACTTTGTGGCTGTGCAGGGAGTGGAGGCCCCAGGCTGGGAGGTGATGTATTCCTTGGAGGAGCCCGTAGTCCGGGTGCATCCCCCATCCAGCAAATATGAAAAGCTGTTCCCAGGAGCCTGCAGTGCTGAGGAAAAACTCCACAGCTGCAGCTGGGAATGGTGCTGGTCCCAGCTGGTTAGTGTAGGAAAAGATGGGGAAACAAAGTCCTGCTGGACTTGCTGGAGGAGACTAGCAATGAGCTGTAGGAGGGTGGAGCAAGGAGGGGAAATGCTGGAGCCTCCAAGCTGGGAGCAGATTGGGACGAGATGGAAGGGAATGGTTGAAAACCAGTAGCTCACTGGACCTGAGCCTGCAGGTCTGGACTTTTACATTCTGCTGCTGCCAGCTGCTCTCTGAAAGCTGCTGGCAAATGTCCCTGTACTTCCCACTCTGGGGGTCCATGTCCCTGTGTTTCTCACTCTGGGGGTCCGTGTCCTTGTGTTTCCCACTCTGTGGGTCCATGTCCTTGTGTTTCCCACTCTGGGGGTCCACCCTTGCAGGCAGGAGCTGCCCTGCTGTGCCCTTTCCTGCCCCGGGGTCAGAGCTGAGCCCTGCAGGGCTCGTGTCACTGGTGGGTTCTGCACGATGTCAGCCGGGAGGAGGGACTTTCACCCCCTGCCCTCCTGTCCTGGCAGATGTGGAGGAGCTCTGGATTGGCCTAAATGACCTCAAGCTGCAGATGAACTTCGAGTGGTCGGACGGGACGCCCGTGAGGTTCACGTACTGGCACCCCTTCGAGCCCAACAACTTCCGTGACAGCCTGGAGGACTGTGTCACCATCTGGGGACCAGTGAGAGCCTGGGGGGGCAGGGGGTCCCAGGGGGTGTAACGGGGGATTCAGGAGAATTCAGGGGGGTTTTGGGGTCCCAGAGGGGAAATAGGAGGGTCCTGAGGGGGAAAGGGAGCACTGCACTATCCTCATACCTGAGGAAGGCATTCCTCAGGGAGCACCTCCAGCTGGGTTGAACCTGGCTCATCCCAGCTGTTGGGATGGGAGGGATCCAGCACATCATCCTTAGGGATTTGGTGTAGGGAGGGAAAGTCTGTGGACCCGAGGTGGGGGTGGGTGGGCTGGGGAATTCCCCAGGCTGTCGGGATAGGCTGATTCCTGCTCCTCTCCCACCGTGCAGGAAGGGAGGTGGAACGACAGCCCCTGCAACCAGACCCTGCCGTCCATCTGCAAAAAGCCGGGTCGGGTGAGCCAGGAGAAGGAGGAGGATGACCATGGGTGCCGAAAGGTGAGGGGCCCCTGGGGCTGGAGGTGGCTGCATCTCTCCAGGGCTCTCCCTGAAACCATTTTGGGGAGCCCTGATGGGCAGCACCCGGAGCTGTGGGGTCTGTGCCCGGGAGCTGCTGGTGCAGCAGAGACCCTGGGGCTGCCGAGCCCTTCGCTGCCTCCGTGGCTCCGGGAGGTCACGGGAAGAAACTGGGACACGGAGCACATGTGTCTGTGAACATCATCCAAGAGCCTCCTCCTCGGGCTGCCTTGGCTGCCAGCAGGGATGTTCATTTTTTTCCCTTTGCCTCTCTCCCTGCCAAAACACGGCAGCAAAGCTGCCGCACGTGGGAGCCTGGCGGGACAGAGGCGGCTGCCGGCCCCGTGCCTGGGCCTGCTGGCAGGCTGCCCTCCCTGGGCGGGGCACAGGCCTTCTGGGGACACCAAACTGGCAGATTCTCACCCAGCCCATGCTCTGCCTCAGTTTCCCCAGCTGCCACGGGGGGCTGAGGCCGCCTCGTTCCCACGCTTTGCTGGGAAGTGGCTTTTGTGGCTCTGAGAAGTCTCCAGTTGCTGAGCCTGGCAGTGCTGCCACTCTTGAACCTCTCCCAATGTTTCAGAGCAAGCCCTCATGCTCAGACTACCAAGCAGCCACGCTGGGCCTGCTCCCAGAGGTGCTGCTGGGCTCCTCCTGGGTCCTCATCCCGTTGCCAAACCCCGGCAGCCACTCGGCTCTGCCAGAGCTCAGGGCAGCACAGCAAGCTGCCACACCAGGCCAGATATGGGGGCTGCCAGCTGTAGCCAGAGGAGCCCCAGTGTCAGCAGGTGCTGGGGGTGAGGCACTTGGTGGGCAAAATTCCATCACCACCCATTTGCATGTCCCCAGAACAGTCCTGAGCCCATAGGATGTCCTGACACATAAGATGTCCCCATGGAGATTTAACTCCTGCCTCCCCAGCCACAGTTTTACCCTGACCCCGGATGCCCAGCAGAGATGCACCCACTGAGAAATAAACTGGGAGTGGTAAATCAACCAGGGAAAGACCTTTTCCCATCCTTCTTCCCCTTTCTCATTGTCAATGATGCCTTTTGCCACCCAGATCATCATCCTGCTCAGGGGATTTGGCCCCAGTCCTCTCCAGCCACCATGCTGGTTTTTCATGATGGCTTTGCTGCTTTTTTTCTCTGCTTCTCCAAACCTCCTTTAATTTTGGAACAGCCTTAAAGGAAGCAGTGAGGGCTGGAGGTCTGGGCAGTAGGAATGGCAGAGCTGGAGAGGGATATGGGGACACACTGGCATTAGGAGCTGGAGGCAGCAGTTGGGGTTGAGGATCCCATCCTGGCCCTCTTTTGGATTACAGGGATTTCCTGTGGTGACCAGTGTGTGGGAGAGCATCCATGGGGTTTTTGGGGTGCTGAGGCACGGGGCTGGTTGAGGACCCCTCTGGGGACATCCAGATCCTTCTGGGGGCATCAGAAACCTGCACTGTCTCAGGATGGGCCCTTTCTTGGCTGCTCAGGGGCATCCATGTTGTTCCAGAGGGACCCAGCTGGTGGGTCTGTACGTGGCTTTGCCAACTTTGGGGAAAGACTGTAGGAGCAGGAACTTGTGGGGCAAAAATGGGATTTGGGGTTGTTTTCATCTCCTAAAGCTACTCCTGCTTCCCTCCTCGCCATGCTGATGACACTACGTATTGCACGTGTCCCCCACTGTCCTTCCAGTGCCCAGGGGACCCAGGAGTAGAATCCCAGTGATACTTCCCCTTCCAGGGTGTCCCTGAGCCTGAGGCCACTTGCTGCCCCAGCTGCTCCACCCTTGGGAAGGGTGTGTGTTCCCTCTCATGGATGAGCCCCCGTGTCCCTCCCCGCTTTGCTGAGGGGCCACTGCCAGCCCCGGGGCCGCCCCGCTCGCTGCTCTGGCAGAAAACAGGCACTATTGTGTCTCCAGCCCCGGAGAGGCTCCAACATCAACAAGGCAGGGGATTAAAGCCGGCTGTGGTGGACTCGCTCTGGACTCGGCCCCGCGGCGTGAAGAGGAGGATTGTGTTCCCCTCCCAGCGCCCCGACCGGGCTGGACCCTGGCAGGGAGAGCCTTTTCCCCGGCTTTGAAGCTGCCTGGGTGTTTGTTTTCCCTGCAGCCCCGTCCCCTGGGGCCGGGGGCTTGTTGGAGCTCAAAGCTGAGCGGGGTCAAGCTGGGGCGGCCGGGGGCAGGAGACCTCCCGGGAGAAGGCAGAGGTGGTGGCAGAGGACGTGGGACGTTGCTCCTGTGCCCTGGGATTGCTCCCATCCTTTGGGGAGGTCTGTTTGAGCGGTGCTGGACGTCCCCTGTCACCCATCCCCAGGGCTGGAAGTGGCACAGCCCCTCCTGCTTCTGGCTGGGCGAGGACCGTGTCCCCTACAGCGACGCCCGCAAGATGTGCTCTGACTACGGCTCCACGCTGGTCACCATCACCAACAGGTCAGTGCCATCACCAACAGGTCAGTGCCACACCGGCGCCGGGTTTGAGCCCCCTGAGGTGGGGAGTGACCCCACAAGGGCTGGGGCATCACAGGCTGTGTCAGCTCACAGCGTTACCCCCTCTGGCTGCCCCCCAGGTTCGAGCAGGCCTATGTGAGCAGCCTCATCTACGGCTGGGACGGGGAGTATTTCTGGACAGCCCTGCAGGACATCAACGAGACGGGCGCGTTCCGCTGGCTGAGCGGGGACGAGGTGATGTACACGCACTGGAACCGCGACCAGCCCGGTAAGGGGGGCAGGGGTGGCCCGGGGACACCCCCTCCAACAGGGCAGGTGCTGGCTCTGCCCCCCGGCACGGCCCGGCCCGGCCCTAAGGCTGTGTCCCCCCCGCTCCCGTGAGCGCTCCAGGTTACAACAAGGGCGGCTGCGTGGCCCTGGCCACCGGCAGCTCCATGGGGCTGTGGGAGGTGAAGAACTGCAGCACCTTCAAGGCCAAGTACATCTGCCGGCAGAACCTGGGCACCCCGGTGAACCCCGAGCTGCCTGGGCCCTACCCCACGCCCAGCCTCACCGCCACCTGCCCCCCGGGCTGGAGCTCCGACCCCAAACTCCGGCACTGCTACAAGGTGAGGGGTGTTCCCGTGGCTGTTTGGGGGGTGCCTGTGCCTCCCGTGGTGCAGGGTGTGAAGGAACATTTTCTGGTGCAAGAGGCAGCCCAGAGCACACAAGCCTGGCTGGGGCTGGGTGGTGGCAGCGTGCCCCAGGGCGTGGGGATGATGCTCTGCTCCTCTCCTGCTTCTGAGCCCCCCACGCCGTGGGTTCCTCCTCCCCCAGGTGTTCACCTTCGAAAAGCTGCACGAGAAGAAGACGTGGATCGCGGCGCAGGAGTTCTGCCGGGAGCTGGGGGCCCAGCTGCTCAGCCTGGGCAGCTACGAGGAGGAGCACTTTGTGGCCAACACCCTGAACAAGATTTTTGGGTGAGAGGATGGTGGCACCAGCACGTGTCCCGCTGCCAGAGGGTGCTTGGCACGAGCCTGCAGCCCTCACAGTGCTCTGGCACACATGGGTGGGGGGTTGAGGCATGAATGGGGCTCTCTGAGCACATACTGGTGTGCAGAAGGTGCATCAGTCAGTGTGGCTGATGTGGGAGATGTGTGCAGGAAAGAGGAGGTGTGGGAGAAATGCAGGAAGTTCAGTGTAATTAGAGGATGGAGCTTGGGTTTCAAACGCCTCCAGCCTTGAGCCTGTTATCCCAACTCCTGCCCTCCAGTGTGTGGGGATGGCAGGCTTTGAAAACAAACAGAAAAAGGCCAGATTATTAATATATATTTGTGTATAAATGTAATACATATTTGTGTATATATAAATAATATATAATCGTGTATAAACAAATATATAAAATAACAATTGTATACTATATATTTGTGTATAAATATACAATAATATATATATATGTGTAATTTAATAATAGATATTTGTGTATAAATGTAAACCCCTCTGGTTTGGAGGAGGGTTGTGTTCTCACCCATCCCCCTGGCTTCCCCCAGGGAGTCGGAGCCGGAGCTCCACGAGCAGCACTGGTTCTGGATCGGCCTGAACCGGCGGGACCCTGCGGGGGACCGGAGCTGGAGGTGGAGTGATGGGCTGGGGGTGAGTCTTGGGGCATTTGGGGTGCGGGGGGGGGCAAGTCCGGTGCTGGTGGATATGCCCAACACCGCCCATCTCTCTCGACCCCCAGTTCTTCTACCACAACTTTGACCGCAGCAACTACGACGACGACGACATCCGGCCGTGCGCGGTGCTGGACCTGGCCTCCCTGCAGTGGATGCCGATGCAGTGCGAAGCCCAGCTGGACTGGATCTGCAAACTGCCCAAAGGTACCAGCAAAGGGGACCCCAGCTGTGACTGACCTGGAGGAGGATGGGCTGTGGGGCCGAGGAGCAGGTGCAGGGGAATCCTCGGGAGGTGGGAGGATGACTCCCAGTTTCGGGTCAGAGAGAGGTGCTGTTCCTCATGGGGGGATTCGGGAGGGCATCCCAGCCTTGGAGCCCACAGGTGGTTTGCAGGGAAGCATCAGTGGGAGCATCCCAGCCCTGCATCCCGCTGACAGCCTCTCCCTGCCCTTTCTCCAGGTGCTGATGTGAAGGAGCCAGAGATCACAACCCAAGGTGTGTTGACCATGGCCGTGCATCCATCAGGCATAAACTGTCCTCCCTGGGCCTCTGCTGCCCCATCAGAAGCACCATCCCTGCAGAGCATCCAGGCAGTGTTATCCAGAGAGGGATGGATCCTGGGCATGGCAGTGGGAGGGTGGGGAGCCCAGGCACCCCCCTGCTGCACCACGTGGCTGTAGGGACTGTGGCAGGGACTGGGCAGAATCAGGCCTGCCCACTGCAGGAGAGGCTCAAAACACGCGAGGACCAAGGGGCAAGGTGGCCGTGGCAGGGGTGTCACAGCCTCAGCGTGACCCCAGTCCCTGCCTGCAGGCAGCAAAGAGTGGGTGAAGTACCAGGAGGCCGAGTACAAGTTCTTCGAGCACCACTCGACGTGGCTGCAGGCCCAGCGCATCTGCAGCTGGTTCCAGGCCGAGCTGGCGTCGGTGCACGGCGAGGCCGAGCTGCGCTTCCTGGGCCAGAACCTGAAGAAGGTACCAGGGGAACGGGGACCCTCCAGGCTGCTCTTCCCTGTCTTCTTTCACCCTTTGCTGGAGGGATGTTGTTTGGGGGCACTGGGCTCTGCTGGGGTCACAGTGGCCTTGTGTAGTGCCTGTGAATGGGTTTGGGGCTCAGTGAGGTGATGTTTTGTGTCCTGGTGCAAGCTGAGGGTGGGGGGGGGGGATGATCCCTGTGACAGCCTCTGTTGTCCCCAAATACACCCAGTCCCTGCAGGGCACTGACATGTCCTCTTTGGGTGTGCAGTTCTCCAGGGGCCAGGAGCAGCACTGGTGGATTGGGCTGAACACCTACGAGAACGACGGGAGGTTCAAGTAAGCCACAGACAGAGCCACCGTGTCCCTGCATGTCCCCACACCACCATCCCCAGCACATTCCCACACCACCGTGTCCCTGCTCGTCCCCACACCACCATCCTCAGCTGTGAGCACTGTGGCTCAGCACTTGCCATCCCGGGGTGCTGGGATGGAGATCCTCACCCAGGAGGGCAGCGGTGGGACACGCTCCCAGTTAGGGCGTGCAACCGGTCCCATTTGCCAAGTCACCACTCAGCTCTTTGTTCTGTGCTCCCACCGGTGCTTTTCTAGGTGGTCTGACGGGTCCCTCCTCAACTTCATCTCCTGGGCACCAGGCAAGCCCCGGCCTATCGGCAAGGACAGGAAGTGTGTGTACATGACGGCCAGCAGAGGTGAGGGCAGGGCCAGCCCAGGTGAGGGCAGGGCCATGAGGGGCTCGGTGAGGATTGGGGTCATACCCGGCCTGTCCCTCCCCACAGAGGACTGGGGGGACCAGAAGTGCATGACGGCTCTACCCTACATCTGCAAGCGGAGCAACGCCACGGCCGTGAGGCCCTCGCTCCCTCCGGCACCCGCTCCCACGGCCGGGGGCTGTCCCCGAGGATGGGTGCAATTCCTCAGCAAGGTACGGCCAGAGGGAGAGGGGATGGAAGGATGGAGAGGGGAGGGCAAGAGGGAGAGGGTGGAGAAGGGGTTGGCAGGAGAAAGAGGGGAGGGCTGGAAGGAAGGGCTGGCAGGATGGGAGAGGGAATGGTCGGATAGAGAGCGGAAAGCAGGATGGGGAGGGGATGGCAGGATGAAGAACTGGAGGGAGAGAGGATGGCAGGAAGGACAGGAGTCAGCAGGATGGGGAGGGGATGGCAGGAAGGAGAGGTGATGGTCACCTCCTGGTCTTCCACCAGCCCTGTGGAGGCAGAGTGGGTGGCTGTGGAATGGCAGGATGAAGAGGGATTCCTGCACGTGTTTTTTAGGGAATGCTGGGGATGCATTAACAGGGATGCTGGGAGAGGTGTGCTGTGGGGTGGAGGTGCAGGAGGGGGTGGTGAGGTGAGTGCACAGGGATGCCAGGAGAGAGGTGGGAGTGCAGGAATGGTTGGGGGCTGGTAGATGTGAGGGTGCAAAGGGGAGAAGGGCCACCGGGGCAGAGTGGGGCTGCAGAGGGTGGTAGAATGGGGAGGGTGCAGAGCTCAGGGTGGGGGGCAGCTGCCCCCTGTGGACCATCCTGTGCTGCTGCCTGTGCAGTGTTTCAGCTTCAATGGCCACAACAAAGGTGAGATAGTGAAGTGGCCGGAGGCGAAGCAGGCGTGCGAGAGCCAGGGCGCCGTCCTGGCCACCATCTCCAGCCCCCTGGAGCAGGGTAGGTCCCCGCTACCCCCACTAACCCCACCAGCCCTGCTGGTTGGGGACCTGCCAGGGGTGGTTCTCAGCCCTTCCCCTGTCCCTCGCAGCCTTCATCACATCCATGTTGCCCAACATCTCCTTTGACCTCTGGATCGGCCTCCACGACGCGCAGAGGGAGTTCCAGTGGGTGGAGGGGGAGCCCCTGCGGCACGTGAGCTGGGCCCCCGGGGAGCCCTCGGGCTGCAGCACCTCCAGCCCCCGCGACAAGCCGGTGAGAGAGACCCCCACAGCACCCTCAGCCCCTGGGAAGGTCTCAGTCCCCTGTGCCACCATGGGAGGGGAAGGTTTTAGCAGGGGTGGCTCTCCAAGGGCACAGCAGGGTCTGGCCCAGCAGGGTGGGGACCTGCCCACCAGGGGACACCCCTGGCATGGGGGTGCCCGCAGGGTGGGATGATGGTGCTAAGGGCAGTGCTGACCCCATGGCTTGGCTCTGCAGACCAACTGCGTGGTGGTGTGGCACGGCTCACCCCCTCTCTTCACGGGACGCTGGGACGACAGGAGCTGCCTGGAGGAGAAGCACGGCTACATCTGCCAGCGGAGCATAGGTATGGGGGACATGAGGGGACAGCCCCAGCTCTGCTGTTGGGGATCTGCCACTGCCACCCTGGTACCCCATGAGTGGTGGGGCCGGGGAGCTCAGAGCCATGAATTCAGCTTGGGAGGAGCTCCTAGTGCTGGAGGAGCTCAAGGAGACAGGCTTGACTTGGAGGGTGGTCCCCCATCACAGCCATTTGTGGGACAGCCCCAAACCTGTACATGCCAGCCTGGCTTAGCATGTTCCATAGGGATGTGAATCCTAGTGGACAGGCTCCAAGGTGGGGATGGTGCCAGGGTGTCACTGCCCGTCATCCCTGGGGATGTCCCTCTGCCCTCCCTGGTTGCACCAGTGCAGCACCTACAGGGACAGCCAGGCCTGGGTAGGGACGGACAAGGGGGTGACCCCTCCTGGGATGCAGGAGTGCCCTCCGTGCCCTCTGACCATGTCTCTTTGCTCCCCCAGACCCGGCCCTGAGCCCCGCGCGGACGCCGTACCCGCCCTCGCCCACCGGCGCCCTCTTTTACCACAACAGCACTTACCGCATCCTACAGAAACCCCTCAGGTGGCACGAGGCCCTGCTGCTCTGCGAGACCCTCAACGCCACCCTGGCCACCATCCCCGACCCCTACAGCCAGGCCTTCCTCACCCAGGCCGTCAGCAGCCTGCGGGCCCCACTCTGGATCGGCTTGGCCGACGAGGTGAGGGAAGGGGGCAGGCGCCTGGGGCAGGGTTGCCCTAAGGGGGTCATGGCAGCCCCCTCAGCATCTCCTCCCCTTGGTTCTCCTCCAGGGAGGCCGGAGCTACTCGTGGCTGACGGAGGAGAACGTGGTGTACACCAACTGGCAGGACGGGGAGCCCCAGCAGATCACGGGCTGCTCCTACATGGATGCGGACGGGAGCTGGCGCACGGCCGGCTGTGACACCAAGCTCCAGGGGGGCATCTGCCAGCTCCGAGCAGGTGCTGGCCAAGGGGGGCACTGGGTGGTCAGGTGGGGTGCCACCAATGGTTGGAGATGGCATCCCACCCGGATAGGGCTCTCTGCATGTCCTTGTGGGTCTGAGTGCCCCGACGTGCTGTGGGACCTCGGCGCCCTGTGCCCCTTCCCCCCCTCAGTGTGCCGTGTGCTCCCCAGGTGCCCCCCGCACGCACAAGTGGAGCTACAGTGGCAGCTGTCCCAAATCGCTGGAGGACTCGTCCTGGATCCCCTTCCGGGACCACTGCTACACCTTCCACATGGAGATCACCCTGGGGCAGAAGGACGCCATGAGGAGGTGCCAGAAAGGTATGAGGGGGCTGAGGTGGTAGAGGGTGAGATGCCCAGGATGTCTGTGGGTGCAGCAGAGCTCCCCTGTCCCTGTGCCCATGCTTGGCTTTGGTCAATCATCGTCTCCTTGCTATTCCATGTGAGGGTTGCCCAACCATCAAATGGCTCATGGGTGGTTCCTCAGCTTTGTGCTCCCAGGCACTGCTGCTCCGCAGCTTCATCCTTTGAGTTCTGGGCTCTTCCATGTCACTGTTCCCTCCACAGTTGGTGGCACAGTGTTGTCCATCCAGGATGAGATGGAGAATGTCTTCGTGTGGGAGCATCTCCAGTCATACGAGGGCCCGTCCAAGGGGGCCTGGCTGGGCATGACCTTCAACCCCAAAGGTAAAAAGGAAGGAGTGAGGTTTGAGATATTCCCCCAGCCATCCTCATGAATTCCCACCAGGTCTGCAGTGAGCAGAGGAAGCCCTTGCTGGTGGCACTAGCGAGGGGAGCTCATGCCATGGTGTGACAGGAGCACCAGTTCTTCAGGCCATGCTGGACATGCCATGTATGTCCTCCTCTGGCTTGGTGGGATAGGAAACCCAGAGCCTTCTGCAAGACACTGGAGCCTGCAGATGCAGGAATGAGCCCTGTGGCCCCTGGTCCTCCCTGTCACCCCATCACACCTCCCCATCACAGAATCCCACAATCACGGGATGGTTTGGGTTGGAAGGGACCTTAAACATCATCCAGTTCCAACCCCCTGCCGTGGGCAGAAACACCTTCCACTAGCCCAGGTTGCTCCAAATCCCATTGCCCCATCACACCTGCCTGTGCTTCCTGAAGTGGGACAAAGATGGGGTGTCCCTTTCAGCCTCCCCAGGCTTAATTGTCCCATTTCCCAGGTGGCACCTTGGTCTGGCATGACAACACTGCTGTGAACTACTCCAACTGGGGCCAGCACGACACGGGGCCCAGCATGCTCAGCCAGAACAGCTGCTACTGGATCCAGAGCAGCAACGGCGTGTGGCGCCTGGGCTCCTGCACCAACGTCACCATGGGGGTCATCTGCAAGATCCCCCGAGGTAGGACCCCTTTGCTGTCCGTGGTGGGGTGAGCTGAGGGTCTGAGCAGAGTGCTGGGGACCAGAGCTCTGCCCTGCTGGCAGCACCAGCCATGTGTTTTGGGTAATTCCAGTACAGGGGCCGGTGTCAGGGTTTTAGGTCCCCACTGGGCTCGGTGGTGGGCTGTGCATGTCTCAGTAGCTGGGTTGGCCTCTTGGGGCAGGATGAGGCTGGTGGGGTGTTGGTGGAGCAGAGCAGAGGACCCCCCCAGCTGTGCAGCACCCAGTGTCCGTGGTGTGGTGCTGGGAGCAGTGGGGGGGGTGGAGCTGGTGGTGCTGGCACTGGGGAGAGGGGAGGGTGGCGTGGCCGTGCACTGACCTGTCTGTGTTGCTGTTGCAGTGGAGGAGAGCAGCTTTTCCAGGGCAGGTGAGTGGCACTGTCAGCCTGGGCACAGTCCTGGGACTGGGAAGCGGTGCTGGAGAGCTGTGCTGCAGCCTGGATTGTGCAAATAACCAAAGAATGGGGTTGTGGGTGGGAAATCCCATTCCCAAGTGGCTTTGGCCCTGGACTAGGGCTCCCCAGTGGCAGGAGCCATCCCTCCATGGAGGTGTGTGTCTGGCCAGCCCCTTGCCAGGCTCTCCTGCCCTTGCCCTCAGTGCCTGGCCAAGCTGGGGGATGGACACCACATCTGCTGGTGGGACCCCAAGCTTCCATCCCAAGCAGCTGCCAGATGTTCCTGCATATGACCCAGAGTGTCTGTCCAGCCCCAGGAGCTCTGCCAGGGGCAGGATGTCCCCAGAACAACAAAGCAGGTTCCTGTGCTGACCCATCCTTGGGGGAACAGCACTGAACAGGCTCCTCAGGGCAGTGGTCACAGCCCAAGGCTCCAGATCTCAAGGAGCGTTTGGACAACGGGGACGTGGTGCAGGGCCAGGAACTGGACTGGATGATCCTTGTGGGTCCCTTCCAGCTCAGGATATCCCACAATTCAATGATCCTGCCCAAAACTATGGTCTGACTGGAGCCCCACCAGCCCCGTCCCCTCTCCCTGAGGCTGTGGGAGCCCCCCAGCTGCCTCTCACCGTCCTCTCCTCCCGCAGCCCTGCCGGAGAACACGACGGCCATCGCGGTGGTGGTGGTGTCGGCGCTGGCGCTCTGTGCCGTGCTGGGGGTCGTGGTGTTCCTGTACCGGCGCCGGCGCAGCGCCGAGCGCGGCGCCTTCGAGAGCGCTCGCTACAGCCGCACCACCTCCAACCCCGGCGAGGCCGCCGAGAAGAACATCCTGGTGTCGGACATGGAGATGAACGAGCAGCAGGACTAACGGCAGGGGGGACGCTGGGGACGGGGCCTGGGGAGGGGGGAGGACGGGCGGCGCGGCACACGCAGCCCCCCCGGCGCGGGGCAGGGGCGGCGGGGCAGGGAGAGGGGCCGGGCTCGGGGTCGGTGGGCACGAGGAGGGAGCTGGGGTCCCTCCTGCCCCGCAGGTCATCTCCGGGCTTGTCCCCAGCTGCCGCGGAGGCACTTTCAGGGCTAAAAGGTTTCAAGGAAGGTTGCCCCCCTCCAAGGTCAAGAGCTTTCCAGGCTCTGAGACACCTTCCACTTGGGATAAGGCAAGGGCAGATGTTCAGGGCTCTTCCCCCCAGGAACCGAGCTGATGTCCCAGAAGACATCCATCCTCCCTGGCAAGAGGTCTCCGAAGCCGATCTACCTCCCCTCCACGTGCAGTAGCGAGGGTCCTGCCACCCCCGTCCCCACCACTGTGCCGCTCCTCTCCCCCTCCTCGGCCTCGTCCCCCCCTCCAGCAGAAAGCAGCGGAGATGCCTCCGCAGAGATCCAAGCGTGGACCCCCCCGGGATCAGCGATGGGATCCCCTCTGCTCCCTGGGATGGGATCTCCTCTCCTCTGGCCGGCAGCCAGAGCTTGTCCCGTTTTCTTTGGTGTGTTCCCTCTCTCCCCAAATAAGTGCAGGGGGCAGCACCGGAGCAAACTGCTGGCCAGGGCCCTCCAGCGGGAGCAGCCTCAGCATCCCCAGCAGCCCAGGCCCCGCGGGAGGAGCTGGGTGCTGTGGAACAGGGCGCTGCCGGAGAGCCGGGGCCACCCTCTGTCCCTCACCGGGCAGGGACAGTGCGGGGCTGGGACCACCTGCCACTGGTGCCTTGCTGGGGCCAGAAGGCCGAGGGTCAGGGCTGTAGGGTGGGGAGGATTTGGAAGCCTTGGTGGCTGTTTTGAAGCTCGGTGGTCTGTTGGTTTTTTAAGGGAACGATGGTAGCTTCTGTTGCTAAACTGTACTGAGTGCGTGCTGAATATATACGTTCTTTCACACAGCTGGCTGGGGTGTGTGTGGTTGCCTGTTTCCCATGTAGGGTGTAGCAGAGGAGAAGGAGGAGGAGGAGGAGGAAGGCAGTGTGTAGCTAAGCCCCTGCCTGGCTTTTGAGCTGTGCAGGAAGGAGCAGGAGTGCCCTGGGCTGAGCCATCCTCCTCCATCAGCTGCCAGCAGCAGCATCCCCAGGACAGGATGCCTGGAGACAGCAAGAGTTGTTTGGGCCCCAAGGGGGGTTCCCTGCTGGGAATGGGACCCAAAGAGCCCCTTGGAACTCTGAAGTGGGGTGGCACAGCCCTACAGGAGATGTTGCCTTTAACCCTCTGCCTCCGAGGCTCGAGTTGGGGTTGGTTTTGCTGCAGCAACAGGAACAAGCAAATTTTTGTAACATTCTCTTTTGACACCTGTGCGGATTTTAAAATCTGTTGATTTCACTTAAGCTGGACATTAAGTGTTTAAGAAACTGTTGGGGGTGGGATGGGGGAACAAGGGACCATTGGGGTTTTGTTTACTTTTTGGCAATGTCCAAAAGCTGCCAGGACATTTCAGGGTGAGGAATAATCTGGAGCTCATGGAGCTGCCTCGGCTCTGTTTCTCTCTCAGCTTTCTTTGCATTTATTTCCTGAGGTCCTCTCTGTTTTGGAGCTGTTGGTTCTGTCCACGGGCCTGTGGCTTCTTGATGTGAGTGCTAGATCCTGAAAAGCTGAGCATGAATCCCTCCTCATCCTCAGCGTAGCCAGCATTCGTGCTGCTGGGATGCTTGGAGTAGCAGGAGGGATGCTGAGCTTGAAGCTGTGCTGTTGCTGGGGATGGAGGTCCAGGATGAACTCCTCCTGGATGGGCAGAGGTGCTAAGAAGTCCTAAAGAATAAAGGTTGAGGTCAGGATTGGTGGGCAGGAGAGAGCGAGGAGCGGTGCTGAGCTCAGGGGGTGCAGCTGGGCAGGGTTGGGGCTCGTTTGGAGAAGTCATGAGACCCTGGGCAGGGTGGGAACACAGGAGGTATGGCTGGGATGGTGGGCAATTATCCATGCTAGAGGAAAATCCATGCCCTGGAGAGGCATGGAGTGCCAGGGCTGGGAAGGAGGTCCCACAGCCATGCAGGAGGTGTCACCCCTGGCTCTCCCACAGCCCAACCTGGAACACCTCGCTTTAGAGAGTTTCTTTTTTTTTTTCTTCTTGATTAATTTGTTTTCTTTCCTTCTTCTCCTTTGCTTTCAAGAAAAGGAATCTGTACAGTCTAGGGGAAATGTTGTCTGAGAAGAGTTTTGTCAGCTGTTGGCAATGATCAGGATTACAGGAAAACACATATATGGTTACGTGGTATCTCCTATCACCATTAGATAATGTGAAGAATTGCTTAAAAGGACCCTGTCAATTATATATATATATAATATATATATATAGTTTTGCATTTTTTTTTACTCTCTGTGGTTTGTAAGATCCTTTTAGAAGCTTGGAAATAAAATTTCCTTCCCCACTTATTTTCTACCTTTTTTTTTTTCTTTTTATTTGGGAAAAACAAAAGTTGTCTTTCCCCGTGTCCCTGACAAGTAGCAAACAAAGCTGAAATGACACTTAACTCCTCCAGCAGGGGAGACTCCAAGGCTGCCCAGGTAAGGGGGATGTTGTATTGATTCCTTGTGGTTTTTGGATATGATGGCTTTGCTCTGCTGGTTGTTTGGAAGAGTTGGCTGGAGGGAGAAGGGGAAGGAGAATGGGCAACATTTATTTTATTTATCTGTGACTCCTGAGTTCAATGAAGGGATCAGGTGGAGCAGGGTCCTTGGGAAAGCACTGGAGTTTCTGTTTGATAAAATCCTAGAATGGTTTGGGTTCAGAGGGACCTTAAAGCTCATCCAGTCCCACCCCATGCCATGGGCAGGGACACTTTCCTCTATCCCAGGTTGCTCCAAGCCCCATCCAACCTGGCCTTGGACACTTCCAGGGATCCAGGGGCAGCCACAGCTTCTCTGGGCAACCTTTGCCAGGGCCTCCCCACCATCACAGAGAACAATTTTTTCCTAAAGAAACTTCTCACTGAGGCCTGGGAGGTGGGGCTGCAGTCCAGCAGAGCCTGCTCCATCCCAGAGCTCACGGAGCATCTCTCCTGGAGCAGCGAGGCCACAGCACCCTCCTGGCCCAGGGCACGGGGCATCCAGCAGGGCACTGCCACTCCTGCACTCCAGGCTTCCCCTGCTCACACCACAGGCCCTCAGGGTGCTGTTCTCTCACCTCTCTCTGCTTTGGGGCTTCCCCACATCCACAGCTCCCTTCCCTGGGCTCGGAGCCGGCGCCCTCCGCGCTCACCCACACTGAGATCCCACTGGGAGAGATGAGATTTCGTTAATTGTGGAATCACAGAATCGTTTGGGTTGGAAAAAGACCTTCAAGCTCCTCAAGTCCAGCCATTTCCCCAGCACTGCCAAGCCCACCACTAACCCCTGTCCCCAAGTGCCACATCCACACAGCTTTTAAACCTCAACCAGGTTTCTCTTGGGTTTGCCGGGGCCGCTCATTTTTGCCTTTGGTTGGGTGAAGGGCACAGGGCAGACACACCTGGGGCAGAAGATGCTTTGAAGAAACAGATGATTTTTCTCTTCTTTTGTTTTTCACGTGAGAGATGAGAGGAGCTCGGGGGGGGGCTGCTCCCTTTAGCTGCAAACAGCAGTGGAAATAACACCAGTGACCCCACAGTGCAGCAGGGAGAGGACACTGGAGTCATCCTCCTTCTAGAGCTTAAACACTCTCAGGGTGACCTGACCTGAGTTCAGGTATGTGGTTTCTCTTCAAAGGAACCCCAGTGAAACTTGGACTGCTGGTGTGAGACAGTGAAGCTCAGAATGTGCTTTATTTATTTACTTTTTAATCTGAAAGAAATCCGGCCCCTCGGGCAAATAGCAGCAGCTTGTAGCAACCAAAGGCCCTTTCTCACTTAAATGAAGAGCCTCCACCTTTTATCTACTCTTCTGAACTTGAATTGAGCACACCCATTTTAAGGGAGTTACTAGAAAATTCCATGAGGTCTGGTTTGGGCTGGGTTCATCTGGAGAAGGATACGAAATAGCCTCGTTATTTTAATCCCCTTTAATTTCCCTACTGAATACTGAGGGATCAGACAGAGGGAAGGCAACGAGGACACTCTAAAATTAGTCACTGGCAGGTGAGCTGCCCATCAGCCCCTGGATCACAGGCTGGTGTGAGGGCTTGGAAGGGAAACAGCCCCTTTATTTTCAGAAGTTTATTTTCTTTTCGGAAATTTATTTTATTTTTATTTTAGTTTGTAGCATAAGTGCAGCACGCCACACCCAGACCTCGGGGTGGGCTTCATCTGCTAAACCTGAGTCACTCAGTGCTGGCACAGCCTGAGGCTCCAATTGTGTCAGCTCTGATGCACTCTCTGGGCACTGCCAGGTCTAAACTGGGTCAGGTGAACAGTGACCTAAAGTGCCCTGTTCTCCTGAATAAAACCAGAAGGCTGGGGCAGCTGAAGGAGCTGCAGTGTCCGCATCACACCTGCTGGCGGGTGAGCAGAATCCTGCCCTCAGAGGCTGATTCCCTCCATTTTGGTAGGTAAAACCAGACCTAAGCTGTTTAGGACTTGCTCATCATCTGCACTGAGACAGTCCTGGTATCCCCAGAGTGTGGGAAGCACTCCAGGATATCTGGGAGCCTCGTGGCTCAGGAGGTGCAGAATCCTCTGCTGAGGACACACGGCTGCTCTGTCTTTGAGCTGAAGAGAGTGAGGAGCCTGCTGGGCTGAGCTGCTCTTTGCCTCCTTGTGAGGGTGAGAATTCGGTGTTAAATGCTCAGGAACAAGAACAGCTCAGGGGCAGCAAAGATCAGGGCTCTGCAGAGCCTCGGACGTGCCCGGGCTGTGACCAGGGGCCGAGGTTTTGAAGCAAATTGCACTTGGCAGCTGTTTTTATTTCACCCCGTGGTAAAAACCACTACTCTGAAAACAACCAGTTTGTGCAAAACGAGTCACCACAAGATCTTTGTTTCCTCGTTCCCAGAAGCCAGGCCTAAGTCTGACTCAGAAGTTATTAATCTGTGCTGGATAAAGGAGGAATGCAGCGTTCTGTGTGTGCAGTGTCTGCTTAGTGAGGAATTTCGTTCAGGAATAATCTCAGATATACTGGATGCTCCTCACTTGGGATGGTTATTGGTCAAATTATCGTGTAGAGTTCATGCTTAACAGTCATCTCTTATTTCATGCAGTCAATACAAAGTTTCTAAGGCCCAGTGTGGAGACCAGTGAGTGCAGCCACGAGTGTGGATCAGGTTTCCAGTGACAGACAATAACCAGCACACTGTTAACCAGCAGCATAGGGAATATTAAATCCCTTAAAATTTACAAAATTATACCCTCTCATCACACACAGCAAAAAGAATTATAATGTATTGAGTAATATATTTCAGGTTCATGTGGAATCGAGAAGTTAGGAAATGTAATCAGACAACAATTCAGAAGGCTCAGAAGAAGCCTGGCTTAAAAGAATTTTTACAGCAAACTTGTACTCATCAATCCAGTTTTTTTGCTGAGGTACAAATATCTGTACAGTACAGTGAAGCCTTCAGGCTCTTTCCTAGTTTTGCTTCCAAACAACAGCAGTATTTTCTGGTTACTTTGCACAGATTCAACTCTGTGTGTCAGCATTCAAGTCAAGATCTGAGAAACTGCTTTCCTTCTGCTTTCGTTCTACCTCCTAAAACAAAGGAAAATCCCCTCTTTGTTGAGGCCACGTGAGTTGTTAGAGAATGTCAAATACAAGAACTTTGCTGGAAGTTCATCCCACTCCAGCTGAGGCAAAACACCCGAGGGTTTGTTGTCACACATGTTCAGTCCCAGAAGTAAAAGCGTGCTCTGGCCCCCTTGGCTGGGAGCTGTGGGCAGCATCACATCACTTTATAAGCACAAAACTCTAATCAGAAGAAACCTCAGAAGCAAAGAATGTCGGTGTTCTGTGTGACTCCAAACACACAGTAAAGGGGCCACAGGCATCTCCACAGCTTGTGATTTTCGGGGTTAGAGGAGTTCAGTTAAAATCCCAACTCAGTGGCCGACTGTTTCCAATTAGGTGAGGCACTTTTGGGACATAATCAATAGAAATGCCAAGTTGGCTTCACTACCGGTTACCTTGACCTGTGGTCTTTGAAAGTAATTAGCTGCCAGTGTTTGGACTTTTAAAGACAACAGTAGGACTTCAAAAAGGACTGTGTGATGTAAACACACTTCTTTTGGCTTTAATTAGAGTAGGAGAAAAGTAGGAGTATAAAAAAAACAATGGAAAAGGTACTTGATACAAAGGGTTCTTGGTGGAATTCCAAGGTCATGAGAGTTTTAACTGTTTCCCTCAGAGTCAGGATCTGTAAATGAAGAACCAAGGGTGGTTCAGAATTCCTTCCTTCATCAACAGGGAAAAACCTAACCCGAGTTAACAAGATGAAAAGCCCTTGCTTTCTCTAAAGCTTGGAAGTGGAGAACGATCACGGAATAATTATTTTGATTGCCAATTATCTGCACTGCCAGCCTGCTGTTCTGCTCTCTGAGGCACCTGCACAGCCCCTTCTGAGCTCGGTTCTGCTGCCCAGCTGAAGGTCCAACAGCTTCCTCAGGTTCAGAGGCTGTTTGGGAATTGATGAACCTTCGTTTGTACAGTTGGAATTACTGTGGGAAAGTAGAAGGTGGAAATATGGCCTTCTCAACGCACATAAACTTCTCCCAAACACTCCAGTGCCTCGGTGTCTTTTTGCCTAAAATGGGAATTTTGTAATGCTTACAGTACTGTTGGGAAGTTTTAATATGTGGAAAACCTTTTCGAGTCACTGGTTGCAAATCACACAAAACTTTCAGAGTTCTGCTTGCTTAGATTAGTTATTATTTACAACACAGCTCTTGTAAATACAGCTACAACAATACAGTTATAATGTTATACAGTATTATACAATACAGTTATTAATTACAGCTATTATACAGTTATAATATTATACTGTATTATAACATACAGTTATTAATTATAGATATTACACAGTTATAATATTATACAGTATTATACAATGCAGTTATTAATTATAATACAGATATTATACACTTATAATTTTATACTGTATTATAACACACAGTTATTATTACAGGTATTATACAGTTATAATATTATACAGAATTATAAAATACAATTATTAATAACAATACAGCTGTTATACAGTTATAATATCATACTGTATTATAACATAGAGTTATTACAGATATTATACAGTTATAATATTATACAGTATTATACAAAAGTTATTAATTACAATACAGATATTATACAGTTATAATATTATACTGTATTATAACATACAGTTATTAATTAGATATTATACAGTTATACAGTATTATACAATAGTTATTGATTACAATACACCTATTATACAGTTATAATATACAATATTATACAATACAGTTATTAATTACAGATATTATACAGTTATATTATACAGTATTATACAATAGAGTTATTAATTACAATACACCTATTATACAGTTATAATATACAATATTATACAATACAGTTATTAATTACAATACAGCTATTATACAGTATTATACAATACAGTTATTATTTACAATACAGTTATTATTTACAATACAGAAAAAAAGCTGTTTTCTTTCTGCTGGGCTTGTCAGATCCACAGCATTATTAACTCTTAAATAAGAAGTAAACGTAGTCTGTACAATAACAGAGGGGGTTCTTCTGGGGAATGACCTGCTGGCACAGTGGCCATAGGGGGGATAATGTAAGATGTGGAAAGCAGAAGTGACACTATCACCGATTAATTAAAATCTCTGATTCAGAGCAAGGTTTTATATTTTAAGGAGTGTGCCAGCATGAGAAAGTCGCTGTCTGTCGGTGCTCAGCCCGTTCAGCCCCGAGCTCTGGAAGGCTGGAAAAGGAAAAGGCGAGTCCTGCTGAGGATGAGGAATTGAGTCCTGCTGAGGATGAGGAATTGAGTCCTGCTGAGGATGAGGAATT